>NC_133374.1:24878278-24963814 GCF_049309525.1 Garra rufa
TCGTTCCATCTCATTCTATTGTTCGGTCTATCTATCTATCTATCTATCTATCTATCTATCTATCTATCTATCTATCTATCTATCTATCTATCTATCTATCTATCTATCTATCTATCTGTCTATCTGTCTATCTATCTATCTATCTATCTATCTATCTATCTATCTATCATCTACCTATCATTCTATCGTTCTAACATTCTGTTGTTCTGTCATTCTATCCATTGCTCGTTCTATTGTTCTATTAACCTTTTTTCTTATTCTGACCATCTTTCATTCTATCTATTGTTCTATCTTCAGTACATTTTGTTCAGTCTGTTGTTCTCTAGTTCTATCTATCTATTGCTTATTCTATCATTCTATCTATCTATTGCTTGCTCTGTCATTCTGTGCTCCCATCCATATATCCATCCATCTCAAGTTGTTTGACTCATTGCAGTGGTTTGTGTACAAGGCTTTGCTTATATCTGCATATATGAATGTGTGAACTCAGTTTCTCTAGAGACTCTGCATACACTGCAGGACGGGCCGACATGCATTTCTCCTTGTTTCTCTCTCTCTCTTTCGGTTCGCTCTCTTCCCCTCCCCCTCGTTTTTAATGGATGTCTGCTTTTGGGGGTGGAGTAGGACTAATCGCGCCTTGATTTCATATTCATTTCTAATATCAGCAGTAAATCAGAGCTGTGAGGAGTGGAGGAGGATGCGACTGTCTCTTACCACTCATGACTGGCTGCTGCTGTGACTAATATGTGTGGTAGACCCAACAAAAAACAGCCTTCATGCTCCTGCTACAGAAATGAGCAATGTACTCCCTTGCGGTCTAGGTCTAGGTCTGCTACCATTTTTTCCCACAGAAAACGTTATTGCTATCTCCCTTGTTTAAGCCAATATTTTGTTCTTGTCGTACACTGGACAAAAATGGGTTCTGATTTGATTTTTGGTTAATTATTTACTCCATGTCTGTAAACTCCTAAATGTTGACAATGGCTGTGATGTAACGAAAGCCTGGCTGTTCTAAAAATAAGGGACTACCATTTTATATGCCCTGCCAGAATGTCCTGTTTTGTGCTTGTCAAGTGATTTCATGAAGCCTACACTAAATATTATGAGCCTTTGGGTATGGGCCAGCATTTAGAAGAAGCCCATCGGCCTGCTCTGAGATCTGCATGCCCTTATGTCTAATAAACAGAGTAATATTTCACCAAGCAGAGCCCTCATAATTTCCATTACACTAATGGAGATGTCTTCCATGGTGCCAACTACAGAGGCAAATTTGGGGTAGCTCAAGGCTTTGGTCATGTCATGTTCCTCCCTCTCATTCCGTTTGAACATCACATTTTGCCTGATTTATTATTTATGGGCATGGTTCAGCACCGCTGGAAATATATTATCTCCTCCACGGTGAGTGTTTGCATTTTATTAGATGATGAATTTAATACGATCCATTAAGACAATATGTAAACTATCATGATTCACAGCTCAGTAATCATTGCCTGGGGGTCAATATCCAAAAGGCCCTCGGTCGCATATTAATAGTATCGTAACGCCGCTGTAGGCTTAAATCAAGTGCTGACGCAGCAGATTAATTCCAATACTGGAGCTTTTTGTATTTGGCTGCACTGCATACTGATTCTTGCTGTACTGTACATCACCTTACAGTATGTGTATGAGCTGCAGTGGCAGAGGAATTAAAGATAATTATGGGCGTCATTAAAGAACCACCGTCTCTTCTCATGTTGGTGAGAAATTGTTAGTGTATGTCGTGTTGGTGATAAGCAACTCTGTTGGTCCTTTATAGTGTTCATTTATTGAATCTCATCCCCAAGTGAAATATGTGTCCATTTAGTAAACAGCAACAGAGTGAAAGTGATAAAAATGTGCAGTTACTGATGGTGGTTGTCCACGTACAGTACAGGATGGATTGAGCGTTCTGCTCCAGGAGAGGTACTGGTAAATTTGAAAGAAAGTCACAATTACATCTCTAAAAAACTCCTCAAGCTAAAGTAATAAGTTCGTTTAGATCATTTGTTTTTATTTTATTTTATTTTATAAGTCAGGAGTTTTAAACATTTCGATGCCACTGACCCTCAAATAGGATATTTGCAGGACAACCTCAAACTCATTTATACTGTGAAAAAAAAATAATATATATATATATATCTTTTTTCTACACATAGTTAGTTTTTTTCTCGTAAAACATTTTCCTAGACCCCCAGTACTCTTTTGCACCCCTAAACTGTTTTTAATTTGCTAGAACTATTTATACTATTTACTGTTTTATACTCATTCTTTGTTTTATTTTGATATTTATGTTTACCTTTTTTTGTTTTGTTTGGTTTTTGTTTCGATTGGTTTTTGTTTTGTTTGATTTTCTAGTTTTCTTTAGTTTTTTTTCTTCTGTTTCTTTTTGTTTACTTTTGGTTTTGTTTTGGTTTGTGTTTTATTTGGTTTTGTTTTGTTTGGTTTTTGTTTTTATTGGTTTTTGCTTGGTTTGGTTTTCTTCTGTTTCTTTTTGTTTACCTGTTTTTACTTCACAAGAAATATTTATACCTGCCCAAACAGTTGTTTTCGTTAGTGTATGTATAGTGAAAAAGTTTTGTTTTGTTTGCTTTTTGGTGTTTCTTTATTTTTATTTATAAATAATAAATAATTATACTGACATTATTTATTTATTTTTTTGTTTTGTTTTCTGGTTTTCTTTTGTTTTTTTTCTTCAGTTACTTTCTTTGAGTTTACTTTGTTTTTGTTTTTTTCTTTTGGTTTAGTTTGACTTTTGTGCTTTTGTCTGTTTCTTTCTTTTTTGTTTTATGTTGTTAAGTTTTTTTTGCTAAACCTTTCAGACCAGCACTCTTTTGCACTCCTAACCTGTTTTTACTTCACAATATTTATAACAGCCCAAACAGTCATTTCCCTTTAGTACTGTTTGAAGTAAACCAAACAAGTGTATTTAATAAAAAAGTTTTGTTTTGTTTTGTTTGTTTTATTTATTTATTTGGTTTGGTTTTCTGGCTTTCTTGTTTTTTTTCTTTGGTTTCTATCTTTGTATTTGCATTAGTTTTTTTGTTTGTTGTCGATTTTTTTTTGTTTTGTTTTCTATTGTTTTGTTTTTGTTTGTTTTTTGCTAAACCTTTCTTCAGACCCCCAGTACTCTTTTGCACCTCTAACCTGTTTTTACTTTGCAAGAATTATTGGTAACACTTTACAATAAGGTTCATTACTGAACTATTAGTTAGGGTGAACTAAGAATGAACTACATTGTGCCAATCCAACAGAGAATGCACAAAATAAAAGTAGACTGCACAAAACAAAACAAGGATACAATATGCAAAACAAAACTTCCTTTTGGAAAACAAAAGTGGACTGTACAAATGATAAAACAACAAAAAATGCAATTAAAATGCAATTCAATTATATTTACACATTTTACATGTGTGAACTACACAAAATATTACACATTGCACACAGATGTTGAAGTTTCCAAGTTTTCACAAGCTATTTTAGCATCAAAAGTGTAACATTATTGCTCAGTCAGCAAAAATACGAGCAAAAAAAAAAAAAAAAAGAGCAAGCAAAAGATTGGTGATTATAAAATTGGTGATTATTTCTAACAGCAAGACTTTTAAGTATCCACATAATAAATGCACATAAAGCATTTCATCACAAACTGACCAGGTCAGCTAATGGACTACTCCTTAGAGGATCACCTTAAAAAGACATGACAATGCATGCTTATTAAAAGTCATAAAATGGTTACATCCCATAAAAAAACTCTACTGGGAGGAGCAATATCTTTTTCATTTTCACACTGCCATGGCTGCAGGTCACTCACACGTCTGCAATCAAAGCAAATGTAGTGAATTTCAAGCAGGCATTATGTTGTTTAGATTCAAAGCTGCATTGCTTGCAAATCTGACCTGGCATGAGCCATTTAGCCAAAAGGCCATTATATGCGCTTTATTGTAAAACGTCCTGACGACATATAAAAACCGCACACCATCTACACGCCGCAATCACTGATATTGACATTTCGGAAAGCACCTAAGGGCCAGGAGCGTGTGTGCGTGTGAGGGGACGTGACTGAGTGAACCGCCGAACTGACCGTGAATGCAAACAAGGGAGGGCATGAATGGCCGCTGCGGCAGTAAAGAGGAAATAGGAAGCCGTGAAATAAATCCTCACAGATGTTCGCACAAGCGCCACCCGCCACAGCTGCACAGGTGACATTTCTCCGGCTGAAAAAAGACGAGGCAGACACTGAACTCATTCACCCTGGGCCAAAAACACACACATACACAAACACGCACCCCGCATGCAATAATACACCCTTCACTTGTGCCTCTCGCTCGCTCGCTTTCCCGTCGCAGCTCTGAAATGGAGAAACGGCTACTGTGCACTTTCCAAATAAGTCACAGTGATTTCTGCAAGCGAACGGCTGTGGACTTTCAACATGGACGCGAGGTGCAGCAGACTGTTACCCTTGCTGGTGTCATTGTTTGAAGTTTGGAATATGCATGAGTCTCACCTCACAAGCATATGTTAAATATACAAATAGCCTGTGCTTACGGAGAGCTGACAGCGCTGTGCTAATTACACCGTTCCTGACGATGACACCTCACCGTCTGACAGCAGCCAAATAAATATCAGGTGCTGCTTCATTTCACAATGAATAATCAACATAACTGAACACAGTGATACAAATAAGCAAACTATCACTGCAGTAAACATGTATGCATTGTCATATATCTGACTTGTACAGGATTGGAAGTGTTACACTATGTAATAGAGATGAAAACGGCTAGTACTGCTCTCTTCCTAACTTTTTTTGAGCTGGTATAAATATTTTGGTAACACTTTGCAATAAAGTGTCACTTGTTATCATTAATTAAAGGAGAAGTTCACTTTCAGAACAAAAATTTACAGATAGGCCTAATGTACTCACCCCCTTGTCATCCAAGATGTTCATGTCTTTCTTTCTTCAGTCATAAGGAAATTATGTTTTTTGAGAAAAAAGTTTCAGGATTTCTCTCCATATAATGGACTTCTATGGTGCCCCCGAGTTTGAACCTCCAAAATGCAGCTTCAGATGGCTCTAAACGATCACAGCCGAGGAAATAAGGGTCTTATCTAGCAAAACGATCAGTTATTTTCTAAAAAAAATTACAATTTATATACTTCATTTAGAGCCCTTTGAGGCTGCATTTAAACTGCATTTTGGAAGTTCAAACTCGGGGGCACCATAGAAGTCCATTATATGGAGAGAAATCCTGAAATGCTTTCCTCAAAAAAACACCATTTCTTTACGACTGAAGAAAGAAAGACATGAACATCTTGGATGACAAGAATTTAATATATTTAAAAATTATTTATTTTATACTAAGTATAGTTTAAATATTTTAACATATTTACTGACATATTGTTCGATACTTATAAAAATAAAACGGTAACACTTTACAATAAGGTTCATTAGTTAAACATTAGTTAATGTATTAACTAACATGAACTAACCATGAGCAATACATTTGTTACTGTATTTACTAATCTTTATTAACATTAGTTAACGGAAATACAGTTGTTCATTGTTTGTTCATGTTAGTTCACACTGCATTAACTAATGTTAACAAAATTTTAATAATGTATTAGTAAATGTTGAAATTAACATTAACAAAGATTAATAAATGCTGTATAAGTCCAGTTCATTATTAGCTCATGTTAACTAATGTGGTTAACTAATGTTAACTAATGAACCTTATTGTAAAGTGTTACCAATAAAACATATAAAAATACATGCAAATTATCATTAAACTTTATTTGGAGTAGTACTTCTGCACAATGCATATTCCTTCAAATTAAGCCTAAAATGTGTTTTAATGTCACTACTGATAAGGATTGTATGATCTTTGAAATATCTGCCTTTAAATGCAAGATATTGAAAGTGTATTTAAAGTATACTTGCAATAGTTCCACTTTAGCACTTAAGTATATGTTTAGTTGTACTTCGGCACATTTAAAGTGCATTAAGTACAGAATTAGTTGTTTGAAGTTAGCAGACTATAAGTATACCAGTTTAATATACTAAAAGTACAATTGCAAGGTATTTTTATTAAGCACATAAATACATAAATTTATTTGTTGCATACTTAGCATAAAATAAATGTATTTCAAACACATGTTTGTATATTTTTCACTAGGGTTAACTAACATGAACGAACAATGAACAATACATTTATTACAATATTTATTAATCTTTGTTAATTTTAGTTAATGAACATACTGTAGTTGTTCATTGTTAGTTTATGTTAGTTCCAAGTGCATTAACTAATGTTAACAAACACAACTTGTGATTTAAATAATACATTAGTAAATTCTGAAATTAACATTAACTGAGATTATTAAATTCTGAATTATTGTTTTGTTTTGTGAAATGTATTTTTTATGTGTGTTTGCGCAGTCTAGATTTTTTTTGTGTTTTTTGTACAGTGTCGTTTTTTTGCTCAGTCGAAATTTATTTTACACAGTATAGTATTGTTTTGTGCATTCTATTTTTGTTTTGCAAATCCCTGTTTTGTCATTTTAGGCTTCAGTTTTATTTAGCACAATATAGTTTTGTTTTGTGCAATCTGTTTTATGTAGCACAATGTAATTTTGTTTTGCACATTCTAGCTTTGTTTTGCGGAAAGTAGATTTTATGCAGTCAAATTTTGTTTTGCACAATATGGGTTTTCTTTGCCAATTTCAGTTTTGTTTTTTCACAGTCTAGTTTTGGTTTTTGCAGTTTTGTTTTGTTTTGCACAGTCAATTTTTTTTTGCATTCTGTTTTTGTCAGGAACAGTCGAGTTTTGTTTTTGCAACATCATGTTTTGCACAATATAGTTAGTTTTTTGCCTACTTTTATTTTGTGCATTTTGTGTTGGATTGGTACAATGTAGTTTTGTTTTGTGAATCCCTGTTTTGTACAGACTAGACTTGTTTTTTGCAGTATTGTTTAGTTTTGTGCATTTTAGTTTTGTTTTGTTTGTCATTTTTTTTTGGCTCAATCTAATTTTATTTTGCACAATATAGTTTTGATTTGGGCAGCCTAGGTTTTTTTTTGCAGTCTGTTTTATTTATCACAACGTAGTACTGTTTGTGCAATCAAATTTTGTTTTGCACATTTTACTGTGTCTCAACATAGTTTTTGTTTTGTGAATTCCAGTTTTGTTTTTTAATTTTGTTTTGCACAGTCTTATTTTGTTTGGCACAATATGGTTTTGTTTGGAACAGTCGAGTTTAGTTTTTGCAATATTGTTTTGTTTTGCACATCCCAGTTTTGTTTCGCATAATCTTAGCTTTATTTTCTTCGTGAAATACAATTTTGTTTTTGCCTACTTTTATTTTGTGCATTTTGTGTTGGATTGGCACAATTTAGTTTTGTTTCATGCTTTCTATTTTGTTTGGCACAATGTAGTTTTTTTCATATATTGTTTTATTTTGCACATTCTAGATTTGTTTTGCACAATGTTGATTTTTGTCTCAGTCTTATTTTGTTTGACACTAGTTTTTCTTTGCGAATCCCAGTTTTGTTTTGCACAGTCTAGTTTTGGTTTTTGCAGTATTGTTTTGTTTCATACATTCTAGCTTTGTTTTGCACAATATGGTTTTATTTTGCACAGTCGAGTTTTGTTTTGTGCATTCTGTTTCTGTTCGGAACAGTTGAGTTTTGTTTTTGCAATATTGTTTTGTTTTAATTATCCTGGTTTTGTTTGCCATATTCTTATCTTATCTTGTAAATTTTTTTGTGCAATCTTATTTTGTTTTGCACAATGTAGTTTTTGTCTCCTTTTTTGTGCATTCTGTGTTAGACTGGCACAATGTAGTTTTGTGAATCCGTTTTGTACAATGTAATATTTTTTTTTTGTAGTACAGTCTAGTTTGGGTTTTTGCAATATTGTTTTGTTTTCGTGCATTCTAGCTTTGTTTTGCACAATATGATTTTGATTTGTACATTCTGTTTTTGTTTGGAATAGTCCAGTTTTGTTTTTGCAATATCATTTTGTTTTGCACCATGATGTTTTCGGCTCAATGTAATTTTGTTTTTTGCTCTATTTAGTTTGTTTTGTGCAGCCTAGGTTTGTTTAACATTAGTCACTGACATTATTTACATTTTTGGAGAGCGATATCACAGCATAATATGCTCAATACTTACCATTCAAAATACAGATTCTATATCGCATCGCAGATACAAACACTCATTCACACTGCGTAAGCCTATCTTAAAAGTTTTGTAAGAAACACTGGTGTTCATTGGTATTCAGACTGTCCCACTTGTCCAAAAGCGTCTTTGTTTGGGCCAGGTGCTGTCTGGCCTCACAAGGGCAGAAAGTCTGACAGCACTGGTTTCCTGTAGCCGGCGATATTAGCATCCACTTGTGTATGGATCCTATGTGGGCAGTGGCTGTTCTTCCTGCCAGGACGGGTGAGAGGGTGGCCGGCTGCCCGCGTGTACCCAGCAGGTGTCAGCCGGGCAGATGTACCCGCTCGGATAACAGTAGTGGCACTGTGGAGACGCTCAGGTCATCACAGAGCCCTCCTTCATCAGCGGCCGTTACACTTGTCTCTCTCAGAGCATCCTGCCCATCCCCATAGCGGCCACAGATCATTAGCTTCTGATACTAACTGCCAGTCCAAGCCACAGTAGTGAGGCCTAGTGGTTCAAAGTGCCTAAAGTTTGCAAGTTTGAACCCACAATGGATCACATATCATCACTGTGCCCTTGAGCAAGAAATAATTCGGACAAAATATGAAAGTTCTCTCATCGTTTACTCATGTCTTTTCAAACCTTCATGCCACATGAAGAAGGTATTTTAAAGAATACCTCAATGCGTTTTCACACCAAGAACAATAACTATACAGATAAATGCAAAGTTCTGCCATGAAACTCTAGATGGCACAGCTGATGAGTCGTTAACGCAAACTGATGATATACACAGCGTTAAAATACTTGATGCAACATGATTGGTTCATGTTGCATATACAGCTAATAAGCTTGCTGGTTTACATTTAAATAGCTGGTTAGCATTAGAGCATTTCGCAGTGTGCTTTCAGAGTTAATCTGAAACCCTCCACCTCCCTAGCTCCACCTGTATAGATCTGCTATGGTTTTTTTTATATGCTATTTGATTTTTTTGTCCATGCAATGAATAGTCCCCATTGAATGTTATTATATGCACAAAACTATTCTTTTTTTAATTTATTTTATTAGTAGTTTTTTGTCTTGTTTGGCAGTGCGAAATTTTCTACATCAGTGTCTATGTGTCTGTGGTTTTCTTGTCAAAAGTTCTGTGTTTCAGAGTTTGACAGATTCATTGATGATTTTTTGGCTGGGTTCGTTTACAAAAGCAAATTAATTTGTGAATACTCTATAGCTCAGCATATGAAATCTGTCTTCCCGAATCGTTTTATTCAGTATTATTAATTAGACATCAGTCAGTATTTGAGAGCGAAGGTTGTTTGCTCGCCAGAAGTTGAAGTCTGGTGTAAAGCACAGAGAAAAGTTGAGGTGCTGAGTGTCTAGTCACTGAGCTCTGTCCAGACCATCTGTTCATGTGGAAAGACCTTCAGACAAGTGCCTTCTGAAATATGTCTTCTGTTTGTCATTCTCAGTGTGAGCCCAAGATTTCCCAAAAATACATAGTGAGACGAGTCCAGAAAGTAGGCCAGGTGTGTGATAGAGTTTGTTTGTCCCTTAAAGTACCTTCAAGTGTTTATCAAAAAGTATTCCTAAGAGAAAAACAGAGATGGAAATTGTGAAAAGGAAGAAAAATAAACTTTTAGTCAATATTGGGGATATGCAACACAACTTAATGTCAGAAATGACTTGGTGGGATGACTAAATGACTACTGTAGACATTTAACATATAGAAATTTGGACTATATATACAGTTGAGTGTCAAAAGTTTACACCCCCCGTTCAGAATCTGCAAAATGTTAATTATTTTACCAAAATTATACATCATACAAAATGCATGTTATTATTTATTTAGTACAGACCTGAATAAGATATTTCACATAAAATATGTTTACATGTAGTACACAAGAGACCTGGTGTTTTTTTGTTATATTTTGATATTTGTTTATGAGTACCTTGTTTGTCCTGAACAGTTAAACTGCCTGCTGTTTAACTGTTTCATCAGTGAGTGTTGAAACCTTCTGTAATAGTTGCATATGAGTCACTCAGTTGTCCTCAGTGTGAAAAGATGGATCTCAAAACCATACAGTCATTGTTGGAAAGGGTTCAAATACACAAAAATGCTGGAAAACCAAAGAATTTGTGGGACCTGAAGGATTTTTCTGAAGAACAGCTGGCAGTTTAACTGTTCAGGACAAACAAGGGACTCATGAACAACTATCACTGAAAAAACAAACAAACTCTTTATCATTCAGGTAACAACACAGTATTACGAATCAAGGGATGTAAACTTTTGAACCAGGTCATTTTTATAAATTCAACTATTATTTTCTGTTGTGGACTATATGTCAACATCAGTAACATGCATTTCGTATGATCCCTCTTATTTTGGTCAAATAATTAACATTTTGCAGATTCTGAAAGGGGGATGTAATCTTTTGACCTCAACTGTAACTATAACTGTAATAACAATGTGAGATATGATGTATAAGACTGTAGAGGAGGTTCTTTAAATGCGTTTTAAATTCATCCCACGTTTCCTGAAAGGTTTTTACTGTGAAAACAGCTTGATATGCTGTCAGCACATTAATGACTCTAAAAATATCAAAACTAAAAAGAGATTCAAGAAAAATTCTAATAAACTAGTCAGCCTGAACAACGAACTAGTCTGTGGTTGGAGTAGTTGACTATTATGACCCATCCTTAGGGAATATACAGTATATTTTTAGAGATTTGATGCTGATATCAGCAAGACGTTTTAAGCTATAAATTCTTCTCCCTTGTGTTTAGCCTGCAACAGCTTGTAGTGTGGATGAAAAAAGCTCATGGTAGGCTCAGATGGACAGATGTTCAGAGGCATTAATTGCTTGCTTTGTTTGTTTTTCACCAGGTGTTTGCGCTGTTGAAAGCAAAACTGCTATAGGCTAACAGTGACCCACATGCAGAGGAAGTTAGGATTTCTTTGCTGAAAATGCACAATGCATATTCCTAGAGACTTGTATTAGCACTTGATAGATAGCCAAAAATAGATTGTATGGGTCAAAATGATCGATTTTTCTTTTATGCCAAAAATCATTAGGATATTAAGTAAAGATCATGTTCCATAAAGATATTTTGTAAATTTCCTACTGTAAATATATCACAACTTAAGTTTTAATTAGTAATATGCATTGCTAAGAACTTAATTTGGACAACTTTAAAGGTGATTTTCTCAATATTTAGCTCCCTTCCGGGAACTCAAGCTGCGTCATCATAGCTTTGGGGAATGCCATTGGCGAACCACGCTCTGAACGTAGTCTGTAACCGATCAGATGACGGAAGTGACGTCACCGGTGCGGTGACGTAAGCATCCAGGAAGTACGTGCGTTTGAAGCCGGCGTCAGCTTTTGTCATTCAGCGAAGCGCTATATGTTGGTCTGTTTGTCTGTTGATATTGCTGTTTTTCTGTAGAGAAGGGTTATTATATCCACCTTTCAACTGGGTGTTTCCTACTCTGGTAAGCCCCGAGCAGGGTCTGGTAATGGAACAGGAAGTAGAATCTCTTCTGAGGAAGGAGGCCATCGAGGTGGTCCCTCTTCAAGACAGAGAATCCGGGTTCTACAGCCTATTTCATTGTTCCCAAGAAGGATGGAGGGCTGAGGCCCATTCTAGATCTCAGACAGCTGAACCGCTCAGTCAGAAAACTGAAGTTCAAGATGTTAACTGTTACCAACAGCTTACCAATACAGAGTTCTTCCGTTCGGCCTAGCACTCTCACCCCGAACTTTTACGAAGTGTGTGGATGCTGCTCTGGCTCCTCTGCAACTCCAGGGCATCCGCATACTCATACTACATAGACGACTGGCTGATTTTAGCCAGCACAGAACAGTTAGCGGCTCAACATTGAGGTGTTGTTCTCGCTCACATGAAAGAGCTGGGGTTGAGACTCAACGCCAAGAAAAGTGTGCTTTCTCCATTACAGAGGACCACTTATCTAGGTGTCGTATGTCACCTGCTCGGATCGAGTCGATCCTTACTGCAGCCAATGCGGTCAAGCTAGGCCTGTCACTCACTGTCAAACAGTTCCAAGTACTGTTAGGTCTTATGGCAGCTGCGGCGATGCCTACATGCCTTGGACATGTGGAAGAAACCTTGGTTTCTATCTCAGGGCCCGGTTTTGGGAGCTCCTTGTCGCCACATCACGCTAGCAACAGATGCTTCCCTCACCGGATGGGGAGTGGTCATGAGTGGCCGCTCAGCCCGCGGTCTATGGAGCGGTCACCATCTCTCATAGCACATAAACTGTCTGGAGATGCTGGCCGTATTCCAGGCCCTAAAGCATTTTCTCTCGGACCTGAGAGACCGTCACGTGTTGGTCCGCACCGACAACATGGCGGTGGTGTATTACATCAATCACCAGGGGGTATGCGTTCACGCCCCTTGTACAAGCTGGCGTACCATATCCTCCTGTGGTCACAGGGAAAACTCCTCTCATTAAGAGCAGTTCACATCCCTGGACGTCTCAATGTGGGAGCAGACGTCCTGTCGAAGCAGGGGCCGAGGCCCGGGGAATGGATGCTTCACCCAGAAGTAGTGAAGCAGATTTGGAGAGTGTTTGGCCAGGCTCAGGTGGACCTCTTTGCGACTCGAGAGACATTGCAATGTCCCCTCTGGTACTCTCTAGTTCCTCCAGCTCCTCTGGGACTGGACGCTATGGTACAGACGTGGCCGAGGCTTTGTCTGTACGCCTTTCCCCCGATCGCTCTGCTCCCGGGAGTTCTGGAACGAGTACGCCGGTACGGGTCCGTCTTTTGCTAGTAGCCCCATACTGGCCGGCCCGAGTATGGTTCTTGGACATAATTGCCCTCCTCGATGGCTCTCCATGGGAGATTCCCATCAGGAGGGACCTCCTCTCCCAGGCCAGGGGCTCAATCCTTCACCCCCGCCCGGAGTTGTGGAAACTATGGGTGTGGCCCCTGAGGGGGCACAACTCATAGACACTGGTCTCTCAACCGAGGTTGTTGAGACCATTCTTCAATCCAGAGCTCCCTCTACGAGGAAACTTTATGGCCTTAAGCGGAATCTGTTTACTGCATGGTGTAGACAACACCAATTAGACCCAGTTCACTGCCCGATAGGTACATTACTGGAGTTCCTGCAGTCTCGCTTTTCCACAGGGCTTGCCCACTCCACCCTGAAGGTGTACGTGGCGGCTTTATCGGCCTACCACGCCCCTCTCGGTGGCCTGTCAGTGGGTAGAAACCCCTTGGTCATACGATTCCTCCGCGGTGCACTCAGGTTGAGGCCTCGAGTGAAACCGTGGGTCCCCACGTGGGATCTCGCTGTGGTGCTCGAAGCCCTCTGTAGACCTCCATTCGAGCCTATAGGGGAGATTTCGGACCGCAATCTTACTATCAAGACTGCACTGCTTCTTGCACTTACCTCTCTCAAGAGAGTGGGGGACCTTCAGGCCCTTTCAGTGGCCCCTTCCTATATTGACTTTGCGCCCGGTCTGGCCAAAGCTTTTCTCTAACCTAGAGCTGGGTATGTCCCTAAGGTCCCATCCTCAGTACCACAGCCGGTTACACTCCAGGCCTTCTATCCTCCTCCATTCGTGGAGTGCGACCATCGGAAGTATAACTGCATGTGTCTAGTGCGAGCACTGGACGCATACGTCCACAGAGCTGCCTTGTGGCGTAAAACAGAGCAACTGTTGGTTTGTTACGGTCCCCCTAAGAGGGGGTACCCTGCTTCAAAACCTACTATCAGTAGATGGATCGTGGATGCCATTTCTACTGCGTATGAGTCCTCTGGCCTGCCATCACCCTTGGGGGTCAAGGCTCACTCAACTCGAGGCTTGGCTGCCTCTAAAGCTCTGGCAGCAGGTGTCCCTATTCAGGACATCTGCAGTGCTGCGGGTTGGTCCTCACCCTTAACATTCGTCAGGTTCTATGAACTTGACCTTAGAGCCACTCCTGGCTCCTCTGTCCTTGAGTGACAGATATTTGTCCCTCGTGTCCTGGCAGTTTCCCAGGCGGAGGTGTATTCTTTCCCTCTTGTTCTGGCGGCTCTCCAGACAGAGGCGTAATACTGCTCGCATCCTGACAATTTCCCCAGGTGGAGATCTTCCAGTGTCCTGGCAGGTTCACCAGGCACTCCTTATGTCCCTCTTGCTCTGGCAGTTTCCCAGGCAGAGGTGTATTACTACTCTTGCCCTGGTAGGCTCACTTTATCCTTGCGTCCTGGCAGTTTCCCAGGCCGAGCCATATGTTCTCCCTCTTGTTCTGGCGGTTCCCCAGACAGAGGTGTAATACCACTTTTGTCCTAGCAATTTCCCTAGGCAGAGACTTTGATCCCTCCTTGTCCTGGCAATTTCCCCAGGTGGACATTTCTCGTGCCCTGGCACATTTTACAGGCACACTTCTTTCCACCCTTGTCCTAGCAGACCCTAGGCAGAGATTTGGAATTCTGGGGGCGTGGACATCTCGTTCCCCAAAGCAGCATGAGTTCCCGGAAGGGAACGTCCCAGGTTACGTATGTAACCATGGTTCCCTGAGGGAACAAGATGCTGCGTCATGGACCATAATTCCCGCATCCCTGCGGCGCTCGCTTCATTCCAAGAGGCTGACGCCGGCTTCAAACGCACGTGCTTTATACTTCCTGGTCACTTACGTCACCGGGCCGGTGGCATCACTCCCGTCATCTGATTGGTTACAGACTATGTTCAGAGCGTGGTTCGCCAATGGCATTCCCCAAAGCGTTGATGACGCAGCGTCTCGTTCCCTCAGGGAACCATGGTTACATACGTAACCTGGGACGATTTTTTTGCACCCTCAGATTACAGATTTTCAACATTAATCAATGGAAAGCTTATTTATTCAGCTTTCAGATGATGTATAAATCTCAGTTTGAAAAAAAAAAAACACAATTTACAAAGTTCTACACATCCAGTGGTATCCAGTTACAATTGGTGGCATAACAATGATACAACACCATAGACTTTCATTAAAAAAGAGGCCTGACCCACATTATAAAGACGTGATGTTGGGTGAGTGAACAGCCATCATGCATCCACTTAGAATACCTTGAAAAAGCTGTGCAGATTGCATTGACATGTTGCGTGGAAGTTCTGGATGAGATACTGGTAGTTTTTGTGACTATAGCCTCTGCCGTCTCACACGCTCACCATGGGGTCCTGAGCATGTGAGAGTATTAAATATGACAGAATCTGGACTCAACTTGTTCTGTGTTTGTTTCTCTCCCAGCGCCCCCTACGTTCACGGACACGCCACCGCAGTACGTGGAGGCGAGGGAGGGTGGCAGCATTACTCTGACCTGCACTGCCTTCGGAAACCCCAAGCCGGTGGTCACCTGGCTGAGAGAGGGGGATCAGCTGACCAGCAACAAGAAATACATGGTAACTGTTGATTTTTTTTTCTTAAAAAGAAATAGTTAACCCTCTGGGGTCTGAGGGTGTTTTGGGGCCCTGAAGAAGTTTTGACATGCCCTGACATTTGTGCTTTTTTTCAGTATCTTAAAACATTTTAATGGTTAAAGTCAGATTACATTGTAATCAGCACATATTGGGCTTCAATAATATGCAAGCAACATTAATGTGCATGTTTGTGTTTTTGAGAAAATGAATTAACATTTTTTTTGATAATTTACTCACCCCCATGTCATCCAAGATTTTCATGTCTTTTTTTCTTCAGTCCAAAAATATAGGTTTTTGAGAAAAAACATTCTAGTATTTTTCTCCATATAGTTTAATGGGGATCAACTGGTTGAAGGTCCAAATTGCAGTTTCAATGCAGCTTCGAAAGGGCTCTGAAATGACCAGTCATTTTTATATACTAAGTTTATATACTTTTTACCTACAAATGCTCATCTTGGACTAGCTCGACTTCACACAATATGTAATCATGACCTTTCCAGTGTGATTCATAATGCATGAACATACATAAACCGATGACACAACCTGTTGGGCACCATTGAAGTCCACTATATGGAGAAAAATCCTGGAATGTTTTACTCAAAAATGTCTTTTTGACATAAGAAAGAAAGACACAAACATCATGGATAACATGGGGGTGAGTAAATTATCATCATTATTATCTGGAAGTGAATTAATCCTTTCAGACTTGTTTTTAACATACGTTCATAAGTTAGGGGTCAGTAAAAACAGCACAAAGTTTCCATCATGGGATAAAAACAAGGTAACTGCAACATTTTATTTCACAATTGTGACTTTTTTCTCCCAATTTGGATAATAGCAAGATACAAACTCAAGATTGCAATAAACTTGCAATTCTGTGGGAAAAAGGTCAGAATAGTCAGAACTTGGAATTGCGAGGAAAAAAATAAGAGTTGTAAAATAAAAAGTTGATCTTTTGTATTTTTTTATTGCATGGTGGAACGAATTGCAAGAATTTTTTCTCTTTTTTTCTCTTAGAATTGTGAATTTATATTTCACAGTTTTTACTTTTTCCTGTCAGAATTGTGAGTGGTGTGATAAAAAGTTGCAATTATGTGTTTTATTTTCTACTGCATGATGGAATCGATTGTGAGATGTAAGTTTCTGAGTGAATTTTAGTAAACTTTTGAGAAAAAAAAAAGTTTATTCTAAAAAAAACTTTTTATTTTTATTCTGTAGTGAAACAAATTGCGGGATGTGAAATGAGAGTTCTGAGGAAAAAAGTCAGAATTTTTTTTTTGCTTTTGGAATTTTTATTTTAGAATTATGACTTTTATTCCCAGAACTGTGAATATATATTTTGCAATTTTAACTTTTTCCCTCAAAATTGCAAGTAGTGAGAATCGCGAGTGGTGCGATAAAAAGTTGCAATTATGTGTTTTATTTTCTATTGCATGGAGCAATCAATTGCGAGATGTAAGTTTCTGAGTGAATTTTTGTACATTTTTGAGAAAAAAAAAAAGAATTGTGCAATAAAAGTAAATAAAAGGTTTTACCTTTTTATTCTGTAGTGGAACGAATTGCGAGATGTGAACTGAGAGTTCTGAGGAAAAAAGTCAGAATTGCTAGATTTTTTTTTTTTTTTGCTTTTAGAATTTTTATTTTAGAATTATGACTTTTATTCCCAGAATTGTAAATTTATATTTTGCAATTTTTACTTTTTTCCCCTCAGAATTATATTTTGCAATTTTTACGTTTTCCCCTCAGAATTGTGAGTGGTGAGATAAAAAGTTGCAGTTATTATTATTATTTTTTTTTTATCCTGTGGGTTTTCATAGTTTTCAACATTGATAATAATAAGAAATGTTTTTGAGCACCAAATCAGCATAATTTTTGAATAGAATAATTTTTGAAGGATCATGTGACACTGAAGACTGGAGTAATGATGTTTTGCATCACAGGAATAAATTACATTCGAAAATATATTCAAATGAAAAAATTTTATTTTAAAATGTAATAATATTTCAAAATATTACAGTATACACCTTGGTGAGCATAAGAAACTTACTTCAAAAAATGGTTAGGATGATGCACAAACCAAGTAAATAAAATAAAATAAATAAACTTAATTTAATATATATTATCTGAATAAAATATATATTTTAATTATTATATTATATTATATTATATTATATTATATTATATTATATTATATTATATTATATTATATTATATTATATTATATTATTATGTTATATTATATTATATTATATTATATTATATTATATTATATTATATTATATTATATTATATTATATTATATGTGACCCTGCACCACAAAACCTGTCATAAGTAAAATAAAATAAAGTTTTTATATATTTACAGTAGGAAATTTACAAAATATCTTCATTGAACATGATTGTTACTTAATATCGGGATGATTTTTGGCATAAAAGAAAAATCGATAATTTGACTCATACAATGTATTGTTGGCTATTGCTACAAATATACCTGTGCTACTTAAGACTGGTTTTGTGGTTCATGGTCACATATTATATGTTACTGGATCTTGTTTTAAAGATGTTTACTGGATAATAAGTCAAAACTAACTGTGTATGCAAAAGACTTTTCTCTGTATTTCACAGTTCCAGATAAGCAGTCTGGTTTTAGTTAGCTTGATAAAGTAGAGCTTGCTAGCTTGATAAAGTTCGGTCGCCTTGATAAATTGACAATGTACTTTTGTCTCCAAATATAGCCAGCATGAATTTAGTCTAGCCATGAATTTGATCCGCAGTGAATTGTACTGTCTCATTTTTCTTTTGGAAATGGAAGCGTGAATCATCACTAGCTATTTGTAAGAAAAGGCTCTGTCAGTCGGGGCCCGCGTCAGGGGTCTGACAGCTGAAGAGCACACGCCTGCAGTGGGAACGGAGAAAAACTGACAAGCGTATTTCCACCTTACACTGCATGCGGCTGCGAGGGAGGAGGCGGCGCAGGATTTGACAGAACAGGCAGTCAGTCTGGCTCCAGTAGGCATTGCCTCTCAGCACATCAGAGGAGCGATCCCTGAGGAAACAGACAAATAAAAGACAAGAGAGACAGTGTAGCCGCTTCTCTCTTACATCTGAATGTTCACTTTCATCTGTTTTAGACCAGCCACCTGCACCGCCTTTGTTAGCCGCGCTCGTCCTGTTCCGCATTTCCCAGCGTGCTCTCGGTCACAGCTAGCGTTTACGCCAGGCGTGTTTGAGTGCCATTTGCCGTATTCTGCCTGCCACTCTTGCTCACCGGCGATTGATGAACAGGAAGTGATGGCTGGCTGCTGTTTTTCCTTCGTGACCGCTCTTAGCAAGGTTACTCTCCAACCCCGTGGCTGCTCTTATCCTCCTTCGCTCCGCGGCACTGCGGCGTATTCCCTAAAGGTCACGTTTGTGATGTCTTGCAAGCTGTTTGACGGCTGAGGCGTGAAGACGGTGTAGAGCCTGTGTAGAGAACGCCCACGTAAAACCATTTGCATATCTTTACCAGGTGTGCGCATTATATAACAAACGAAACACTGAGGTATTTATTAAAATATATATTGTAGTGTATTTTTAAGTAAAACATTTAACAATTATTATTATATTATGTTTATTTTGTTTTAATTAAAATATTTACGAATATTTATTAATAATAATATTAATGAATAAAGAATTTATAATCATTATTAAATGTAGCAATTTAATGTTTATTTATTTTGTTTGAGAAGTTTAAATTGTTACATTTAATGAATTCATATTTATGATTATTGCAACTATAATTTTAATTAAAATGTTATTAAAATGATCATTAATTAGAATTTTATGAACAAATATCAAACACTGAGGTTTTTAAGTAAAACATTCCAAAATTATTAATAAATTATGAATTGACGAATTAAATTGTGTTTATCTGTTAAATAATTTAATATAAATATTTTTTGTTAATAATAATATTTTATTAAGCAATAATATGAAATAATAAAGCATTTATAATGTATTAAATGTAAAAGAATTTAATGTTAATTCTGATTTTCTTACATTTTCAAACTAAATGTGAATTAACATATGTTTTATTAAACATAACAAAATGTAAATTCATATATATATATATATATATATATATATATGAAGTTTATTAAATGTTACATTTAATAAATTATTACAATTATATGTATTCTATGTATTATATAACAAAATAACAAACACAGAGGTATTTATTAAAGTATATTGTATTATGAACTTTTTAAGTAAAACATTTTTTAAACATTTTGAAATTAATACTGTAATTCAAATATAATTTTTTTTATTAATAGTAATATTAATAAAGAATTTATAATAATGTATTGAATGTAACAACATCAGTTGTTAATTCTGATTATTTTCTTTGATTTTCAAACTAAATGCGAATTAACATGATCATTTATAATTATTACAATTATGTTTAATAAAAATGTTCTTAAAATTATCATTAACTAGGATGTCTTTGCGTTATATAACAAAATATCAAACACTGGGGTATATATTGAAATATATTGTATTATAAACTAACTTCTTTAGTAAAACATTCCAAAATTATTATTAAATTATGAATTAATTAATTAAATTCTAAATTCTTGTGAAATAATTTCATATTTTAGGTACAATATGAATTAATAAAATTGTATTAATAATAATATTTTAAGTAATAATATTAAATAACAAAGCATTTATAATAATGCATTAAATGCAAAATTATTTAATGTTAGTTCTTCAAACAAAATGTGAATTAACATTTTTTTTATTAAAAATAAAATGTAAATTCATATATATATATTACAATTATAATTGTATTTAAAATATTGTTAGCATTTTTAGCATGTCTATGTATCATATAACAAAATATCAAACACTGGGGTGTTTATTAAAATATGTTGTGTTATAAACTTTTTAAATAAAACATTCCAGAATTATTACCTAATTATGAATTAATGAATTAAATTGTTTATTTGTGAAATAATTT
Organism: Garra rufa; assembly: GCF_049309525.1. Taxonomy (NCBI): domain Eukaryota; kingdom Metazoa; phylum Chordata; class Actinopteri; order Cypriniformes; family Cyprinidae; genus Garra; species Garra rufa. The sequence continues at coordinate 24,898,852 of NC_133374.1, forward strand.
AATATTTTAACTAAAATATAATATTATAAAGTAATAATATTAATTAATAAAGAATTTACAATAATTTATTAATGTTATTTATAAATATTATTAATTAATGTTAATTCAGAATTTCTCAAGATTTTCTAACACAAAATATTAAATGTAACTAAATTTATTGTTAATTCATATTTTCTTGAAAACATTTATTGGTATATTTAATAAATTATTATTTATGATTATTACAATTATAATCAATGGAATATAATTAAATAAATACTATAATGAGGTATTTATTAAATAATATTGTATTCTAAACTTTTTTGAGTCACAAAGTCTTATTTAAAATTACGTTTTGTTTAATATTCAATATTTTATTTCAAATATTTATTAATAATATAATTTCATTAAGTAATGATATTAATTAACAAAGAATTTATAATAATTTAATAAATGTAATAAAATTGAAAGTTAATTCCGATTTTCTTTGAAGTGTATTAAATGGTTACATTTAATAAATTCATATTTAGGATTATTTTTAATAAAATGTATGACTTTCTGGAGTACATTCTAATTCTAACATTATTTAATTATGAAGTAATAAATTCAATTTAGTTTTTTTGTGGATTAATTTAATATTTTAATTAAATATTAATTAATAATATTTATTAACATAAAAATAGTAAATGTAACAAACTATAATGCTAATTCAAATTTTCTTTATAACGTTTTTTTAATTGTTACACTTAATAAATTATTATTTATGATATTACAATTATAATTCATAGAATATAATTTAATACATACTATAATTAGGTTATTACAATTATAGTTTCAATTAAAATGATGTTAAAATCATCATTAATTTGTAATTTTATAACAAAATATCAAACTCAGTTGTATTTATTTAGTGCAGCAAACCATTTAAACAATACATTACAAAAATAAATTATTAATTACATTATGAAATAATTATGTAATTGTTATTTTAATTATTAATCAGCATGTCTTATGTGTATATATACACACAAGACAGGCAACATTGATTTTAATAAGCTAACTTTTCAAACAAAAGATTAATAAAATTGTTATTAATATAACAATTATTGTTTTAATTCAAATGTTAATATAAATTATTATTAATTTGTCACATATATAAAACTAAATGTCACATTGAATTATATTATTATTATTTTTGATGTATATACAGTCAAGCCCAAAAATACTCATACCCCTGGCAAATTCTGACTTAAAGTTACTTTTATTCAACCAGCAAGTTTTTTTTTTTTGAGCGGAAATGACACAGGCTTCTCCCAAAAGATAATAAGACGATGTACAAGAGGCATCATTGTGGAAAAAATATTTCTCAGCTTGTATTTACATTTAAACAAAAAGTGGCATGTCCAAAATTATTCATACCCTTTGCAAACTGTCACAGTCTATGGGAAAATCCAAAGTTCTATACCATTCCAAATAGTCCAAGCTGTTCTAAAGCATCCTAATTACCCTGATTCATTGGGAACAGCTGTTTGCCTTTGCCAAATGCTCATCTGGACAAAGAAGCCTGTGTCATTTCCGGTCAAAAAAAAAAACTTGCTGGTTGAATAAAAGTAACTTTAAGTCAGAATTTGCCAGGGGTGTGAATAATTTCAGGCTTGACTGTATATAAGTATATTGTATTTGTATATATTTAAAAAATGTTATTCAATTAATAAATGTACTGTAAATTAAAAATGTCTTTGCATTTACATAAAATATCAAACAAACTGTAGTTCATTTTAGTCATTTATTGTGTAAATTGTTATTTATAGATTACCAGCTAACTTTTTAATTAAAAAACAGATAGATTACAGATTTTTAAATGTCGAATAGTATAGTCCAAAATTATAAATCAAGGTTATTTAGACTTACAAATAGCTCCGAAAAGCTGTAGCATTATTTGCTTTCATGTGTCACTTGGTTTCTTATTTAATGAAAGGAAATACATTTTATGACTGGCTTAAGTGTGCAAACGATACTTTATCCAGGACCCTCCACATTTTTTCTGTGGGTGAATGTGAGTGCTGGCAGAAGTCTAGGCAATTCCACATCACATTTAGCAAATTGCCCCATACGCTGTGATTAATCTTGATTCGGCTGCAATTAGATTGTATCAAATCTATATTTAATTATTTCTTCTGTAAGGAGAAAGCACTCGGCTTCGGCTCTTGGCTCTTACTTTTTAAAAGCCGTTCCCACTGCTAACCAGCCACAGTCCCAGACATTTACTCAAAAGAAGCGTGTCGTGACCTCACCTTTGAGAACAGAGCTGAGGAGGCCGGTGGTCCTCCATTATTTTCCCTGCTTCCATGGCTAGAAGTTAGAGAAATGGAGGAATGCGCTGAAGGAATACACACGCTAAAGAGCAAGAGGCACAGATGTCTCGTCTGGACGTTTCTCACCCTGCCCTCCTCCTCCACAGCCGTGTGTGTTTAAATAAAGCTCTGCGCACACACACACACACACACACACACACACACACACACACACACACACACACACACACACACACACACACACACACACACACACACACACACACACACACACACACACACAGTGTTTGAGAGAGTTTATTACCTGCTCTGGTCTGGGTCATCAGTGTGATGTGTCTGTCAGCGACAGGATGGTGATGGAACAGGCCGGGAGGATTGTGTCAAGCGTCCAGCGGGACCTGACACACCTTGGGATATTGTGTGGGAGGAACAATAAGGCCAGTCTCCTCTGGCTAAAGCTAGAGACGTGCAGGGAATAAGACTCGGCCCACTCCTCTTCCAAAACTTCCTGTCAGGAACCTATGCGGTATTTCTTGTCATCCATGTGATGTTTGGAAAGATGCAGCTGCACTTTTTAAGCTCAGATGGGGATGCTGATGTATTTTGATTGCATCATTTTCTTTTACACTTGGTTTAAAAAATCCACTTTTAAGATTTCATTAAAATGTTCATTTTAAATGTTTTTATGAATATAGTCTGAAATCTGATTTCTGAAAATGTGCTTTAAATTCAAAGAAAATATTGATTTTAAACTGTTTTACACATTTAATTTTGTAACAGTTTTATAGCACCACTTTTTTATATATTGTAGAAATACACAGACACACACGTACAGTCGTGGCCAAAAGTTTTGAGAATTACATAAATATTGGAAATTGGAAAAGTTGCTGCTTAAGTTTTTATAATAGCAATTTGCATATACTCCCGAATGTTATGAAGAGTGATCAGATGAATTGCATAGTCCTTCTTTGCCATGAAAATTAACTTAATCCCGAAAAAAACTTTCCACTGCATTTCATTGCTGTCATCAAAGGACCTGCTGAGATCATTTCAGTAATCGTCTTGTTAACTCAGGTGAGAATGTTGACGAACACAAGGCTGGAGATCATTATGTCAGGCTGATTGGGTTAGAATGGCAGACTTGACATGTTAAAAGGAGGGTGATGCTTGAAATCATTGTTCTTCCATTGTTAACCATGGTGACCTGCAAAGAAACGCGTGCAGCCATCATTGCATTGCATAAAAATGGCTTCACAGGCAAGGATATTGTGGCTACTAAGATTGCACCTAAATCAACAATTTATAGGATCATCAAGAACTTCAAGGAAAGAGGTTCAATTCTTGTTAAGAAGGCTTCAGGGCGTCCAAGAAAGTCCAGCAAGCACCAGGATCGTCTCCTAAAGAGGATTCAGCTGCAGGATCGGAGTGCCACCAGTGCAGAGCTTGCTCAGGAATGGCAGCAGGCAGGTGTGAGCGCATCTGCACACACAGTGAGGCCAAGACTTTTGGAAGAAGGCCTGGTGTCAAGAAGGGCAGCAAAGAAGCCACTTCTCTCCAAAAAAAACATCAGGGACAGATTGATCTTCTGCAAAAAGTATGGCGAATGGACTGCTGAGGACTGGGACAAAGTCATATTCTCAGATGAAGCCTCTTTACGATTGTTTGGGACATCTGGAAAAAGGCTTGTCCGGAGAAGAAAAGGTGAGCGCTACCATCAGTCCTGTGTCATGCCAACAGTAAAGCATCCTGAGACCATTCATGTGTGGGGTTGCTTCTCATCCAAGGGAGTGGGCTCACTCACAATTTTGCCCAAAAGCACAGCCATGAATAAAGAATGGTACCAAAACACCCTCCAATAGCAACTTCTTCCAACAACCTAACAACAGTTTGGTGAAGAACAATGCATTTTCCAACATGATGGAGCACCGTGCCATAAGGCAAAAGTGATAACTAAGTGGCTCGGGGACCAAAACGTTGAAATTTTGGGTCCATGGCCTGGAAACTCCCCAGATATTAATCCCATTGAGAACTTGTGGTCAATCCTCAAGAGGCGGGTAGACAAACAAAAACCCACTAATTCTGACAAACTCCAAGAAGTGATTATGAAACAATGGGTTGCTATCAGTCAGGATTTGGCCCAGAAGTTGATTGAGAGCATGCCCAGTCGAATTGCAGAGGTCCTGAAAAAGAAGGGCCAACACTGCAAATACTGACTCTTTGCATAAATGTCATGTAATTGTCGATAAAAGCCTTTGAAACGTATGAAGTGCTTGTAATTATATTTCATCATTCATTACATCACAGAAACAACTGAAACAAAGATCTAAAAGCAGTTTTAATATTTCTGTCATTCTCAAAACTTTTGGCCACGACTGTATATTAATTATATTATATTATTATAATTTTATATATTATTTGTATATATTATATGTTAATAAATGTTTATAAATAATATTGATATAATACATTTTTATAAATGAAATATATTTTATATATATAAATAAAATAATTTTTCTAAAATGTCTATTTGATAAATGTATTGTTTTTAATTCTGGCAATACTTATAATATATTCAGAAATAAATGCATTATAAACTACTTTTTAAAAAATGTTTTAAAATGTCATGATGACAAGGACCTTAAAATAATTAATTTCACATACAAAGAACCATTTATGCTGTGTATTTAAAAAAAATATTAATATAATACATTTTTATATATAAAATACATTTTTAAATAAAACATATTTTTTTATTAAATAAATAAATTATTTTATAAAATATAAATTGTATAAATGTATTTGTTTTTAATTCTAGCAATACTTTTTGAGTGAAGATTGAATATTGTAGAAAAATTGTAGAAAAACAATTCCAGCAATGAACTTTTTTGTTTTATTTATTTTAATGCAGGACTTTTCAAACTTTTTGATGACGATTACTTTCACATACAAAGACCCATTTGTGCAGTGTATTTATTTTTATAAATAATATTAATATATAATACATTTTTATAAATAAAATATAAATTTTTAAACAAAATATTTGTATTAAATTAAATGTATACATTTTAAATAAAATATCTATTTTATAAATCTATTTTTTTGTTCTAGAAATATTTTTCTAATTGAATGATTTTTTAAATTTAAATGAATTGAATGATATATATATATATATATATATATATATATATATATATATATATATATATATATATATATATATATGCAATAAATGCATAATTATATTATTTTTTATTTTTTTATCTGTTAATTATATTGTATTATATTATATTATTATACATTTTCTATATTATTTTTTATAAATAAATAATAAATACAAAATATTTTGTTTATTAAATGTATACATTATTTTTTATAAGATATCTATTTGTATTTGTTTTTAATTCTGGCAATACCTTTTTTAACAATAAACATATATGCAGCAAATATATGTAGCAATAAATGCATAATGAATTGCTTTTCTTTTATTTATTATTTTAATGCAAGGGTTTTCAAATATTTTGATGACAAGGACCTTAAAATAATTCACATAAAAAAAGACCCATTTCTGCTGTGTATAAAAATACTAAATTTTGAAAAAAGTTAAAAAATTGTGTTGTCGAATTCCAACATTCTTTATAAAGTACACAATGAGAAAATATTAAACTTCATTTAATGTATATTATTGGAAAATTTGTATGTATTATATGATATTACATTATATCACATTATATTATATTATATTATATTATATTATATTATATTATATTATATTATATTATATTATATTATATTATATTATATTATATTATATTATATATTTTATTTTTGTCCTTTATTTTTCAGGAATGTCCCATTGAGATAAAAGGAAATCTGTTCTTCCAGGGAGTCCTGGCCAGGATTATATTATATTAGATTAGATTGATGTTTTTACTTGAAATCACTTGATAAATTAGAACATTTACAACGCATACATTTTCATTAAAAATTTAATGTGTAAAACTGTAAAATGCATTATCCTAATATGCTAACATTGACAGTCTCATAAAATGTACTTAAAAAAATAATAATAATCTAAAATTTTCTGTAGACACCCTATTGGCCCCTTATATCCTCATAGGTTGAAAATGGGGTGTAAATAACTCAAAATCAACTAGTTTCCACTAGGTTTTAACCATTTTGACCATTTTGTTTAACCCATGTCTAATACTTACACTGTTTCTCCAGGTGAGTGACGGCAGTCTGACGGTGCAGGCCATCACGCGGGAGGACCGGGGCGCCTACAGCTGCCGTGCCCACAGTGACCAGGGGGAGGCGTTACACACCACCCGCCTTCTGGTGCAAGGTGAGCGTCCACGGATTGCAACACATATCCATCGATTTTCCTTCTGCAGCAAAGAGATACATACACAACAAACAGGCGCATCTATACACGAAAAGAAAACGTCCAGTACTGAGAAGCCAGCAAACGCCCTTCACTATCAATATTTGTCTTTTTACTCGCTACTGTGTTCATCGCGTCCCGTCGATACTAGGTGCTAAGATGCAAAGCCTTCGGTGCTCCCTGGTTAATTAGTCTCTTTCAGTGAATCTGTGTATGGACACATCAGTGTTGTCAAAGTCTGGCCTTTACGTCTCGTCACTCTAAGCACATCTGCCGCAGTCAATACGCTCAGTCCGCTCCATCTGCATAGATCACTTCCTGTCACTCAGCTCCTAATGGAGCCTTCCAGTAGAAGCTGTTTACAGCCCTGCTCGAAGCGATGGAGGTGATATACTGCAGGTTTACAGTTACCGCTCGTGCCTTCTACACACCCCCTCACCTTCAGAGTGCCTTGGTTATTTATTTACCTGTAGTTCACATGAGGATCTTGTATATCTTTCTCATAACTGATGATTTACACCCCTACTGAAAAGATCAGCTAGCATTAAAGGGATAGTTCACCCAAAAATGAAAATTACCCCATGATTTACTCATCCTCAAGCCATTTTAAGTGTATATGACTTTCCTCTTTTTTCTTTCAGATGAATACATTCTGACATATATTAAAAAATGTATTGGCTCTTCCAAGCTTTATAATGGCAGTCAATGGCAGTCTAATAAAGTGCATCCATCCATCATAAAAAGTGCTCCACTTGGCTCTGGGAGGTTAATAAAGGCCTTCTAAAGTGAATTGAAGTGTTTGTGTAACAAAAAGCCCTTATAAACCATTATTTCTAGCTTCCCCTAACTGTTGTCGAATGTTCATGAGAGAGTGGCGTTCCAGCAGACGACGTAGGACAAACTTTTGTTTACAGCAAAGGAAAACCAGTCTCCTCTTGGCTTATATTGATTTTTTTCTTTATAAATCCTCATTTTGTACTTCTAATTTGTGACCAGTGTTTTGCCTTCTCCTCTGTGCTTTTGCGTTTGTCGGCACTTTCTGGTCCTACGTCATCCGCTGGAATGCAACTTTCTCGTGAATGCATGTATGACAGTTAGTGGAAGCTAGAGATTATGGTTTATAAAGTTTTAAATATGAACATTTTTCTACACAGATGCATCAGTTTGCTTTAGAAGGCCTTTATTAACACCCTGGAGCTGTGTGGACTTCAAAATCTCAACACCCATTCACTGCCATTATAAAACTTGGAAGAGCCAGGACATTTTTTATTATAACTCCAGTTGTGTTCGTCTGAAAGGAGAAAGTCATATAGACCTAGGATGTCTTGAGGGTGAATAAATCATGGGGTAATTTTCATTTTTGGGTGAACTATCCCTTTAATTTATCTCTCCAGTTGTGTTCCGTTTTTACAAAATGCCAAAGTAGGCAATCACAAATTAGAAAATGTATTGTTAATTCAGATTTTGTGATTATTCTAATCATAATATCTGAGCTATGCTATCAGCATTCAATTAATAATTCTATATTTTTATTGTAAGTCAACAATTGTCTTTGTGTTTTCATTCTGTGGACTAACATTTAATTTCACTACATAAAAAAGAAAGTTTTGGTAAATCATAGTTGTGATATAATTAGTATGAGATACTAAGTCATATACTTTTAACTTAAAAATTTAAAATTTAAAAGAATAAAAAATAAAAGTTTAATCAATGAAAATTTACTTTTTATTTTAATTGTAGCTTTTTTTATGATTTCTAATTTTTATCTCATAATTATGACTTAGTGACTTAATATCTGAGCTATGCTATCAACGTTTACATAATAATTCCATATTTTCATTATAAGTTAACAATTGTCTTTCTGTTTTGTTCTGTGGAGCAGCATCTATTTTTGCCACATTAAACATTTATTGGGGGAAATCATATCTGTGACACAATTACAACAAAAAGTCAAATTTGAGATACTTTGTTGTATTATTATAAGATAAAAAACTGTCAGAGACAATATATCAAAAGTAAACTTTGAATAATAATGACTTATTTTCTCATTATTTTGAATTTTTATTCTATAAAAATGTATTCTGTATATGTTGTAGTTGGGACATAAAGTCAAAAATATGAAAAGTCATATAGCAGTCATGTCATATGACAATTTTTACTTAGTATCTAATTATTTTTGACTTAAAATTTAGAAAAAAAGATCTCATATTTTTGTCAGAAATGTTGAAAATTGATAAAGTTAAAATAATGACATAATAATTATGACTTTTCATCTCAATTTTGACTCTGTATCCCATGACATAAAAAAAAATAATTATGACATTTTTTAATTGGGACAAAAGTATGAGCTACTAAGCCATACAGTAGTCATGACATAAATATGACTTATACTTTTGACACGAATGTGAAAGATGTCATACTTTTAGTATTAATGTTGAAAATTGATAAAGTTAAAAAAATGACATAATTGACTCAATCTCAACCTTAGTTTTGGCTTTTGTTATGATTTTTATTTTTTATCTCATTATGACTCAATAACTATAATCTCAAATTATGACTTAGTTTGTCAAAATATAGACTTCTTATCTTACTGCGATTTACATCATAATTTTTTCCCTTTTTTCATATAATTAGTATGACTTAGTATATGTCGTAGCTTTGACTTTTTATGTTCTAATTTAAACTCATAATTATGACTCAATATCTCATCATTTCTATATTTTTATGTACTATGTCATTATGATTTATCAGGGCATTTTATTTCTTGTGAGTGTCAGAAATAGGCTTCCATAGCTTTTGGTCTGGCTGCTGAAAGTTAAAATATAATGATTTAAAAGAAAAAAAAAATCTGGCATCAACAAGCTGGCCCATTTAAAGGGATAGTTCGCCCAAAAATGAAAATTCTGTCATTTAATTATTCACCCTCATGTCATTCCTAACTCTTAGACCTTTGTTCATCTTCAGAACACAAATTAAAATATTTTTGATGAAATCCAAAAGCTTTCCGACCCTGCGTAGACAGCAATGCATTTCATTCTACAATTCTTCTCTTCCAAGTCTCTTCAAAGTCATTCTTCTCTTCCCTCGCCATTATAGAGAGTACCACGGTGCATGATTTGTACCACAAGGATGTAATTTGGAAGAGAAGAAGACATTAAATAAAGTCGTTATTTGTGTTTTCTTTGCGCACAGAAAGTATTCTCGTAGCTTTATAACATTACGGTTGAACCACTGATCTCACATGGACTATTTTAACAATGTCCTTACTACCTTTCTGGGCTTGAACGTGTCAATTGTGTTGCTGTCTATGCAGCATCAGAAAGCTCTCATTTTTCATCAAAAATATCTACATTTGTGTTTCGAAGATGAACGAGGGTCTTATGGGTTTGGAACGAAATGAGGGTGAGTAATTAATGGCAGAATTTTCATCTTTGGTTGAACTATCCCTTTAAGCCATGGATCACCTGGAAAAAGCTCTGCCTGTGTTGTCTCCTTCATGATGGATATGAGGGGATCTGTTTGATAAGTGTGTGAGTTTCATGCACATGCAAACAGAATAATCATTGTTCGCTCTGAGTCAGCACCTGGTACTGGTACCACAGTCTCTCCCCATATGGCCTCGGCGTTAGTACAGAATGATGAAGTGGTTCAGTTTATTATCCATGGGCCGTGTACAGTATGACAGCAAACATGAGCAAGCTGCCTGTCACTGGCTTTGTGGCTTTCACTGCAGTCAGATTTATGGCAGTGGAGCATGGCTGTGAATACAGAGCAGCACGCTAACACACAGCCCGCACTGGGAAACAGAGCGTTTAGAGGACACTTGTGATCACAGAGCACCAGGAAACATACAGGATATGCGGAGCTTCTTGTCCACACTTCCTACATTACCTGCTAAGAGCTGGCTTACATTGAATATTAACAATATATTTGATTTGCTGGTGATCTAAAATGAAGCGATGCCTTAAATATCACAGTCATTTGTATGCAAGGCTTTAAAAACAATTGAATATTTTTTCTACAAATTACTGAAAGCTATTTTATGCATAAAGACCAATTTATGCCAATGTATGATCATCTGATATACTGAGATATATACATTTTAGTTATATCGTCTGCCCTACCTGGAATTTAGGGCTTTAGTTGGAGTGATTTATGGAGACACATATGAACTGTGCCGAGCCAAAATTGTCTTGGCCATGGGCTGTTTTGTTTAGTAAACTAGCAATATTGTTTTTACAAAAAGCAATATTCTCATGAAGCCTCTGGAGAGGCACTCTAGTTAAAACCTGCTTCAATAACAGGAGCGCGAGCAACGCCAGGGATATTTTTAGCCGCTTTCAAGTGATGCCTTTTGCGATTTCATTTTAATAAGCAAAGCTGCGCTACTGTCAATAATCCCCTTAGATGCAGTGTCATTTACTGCACATTAAGGAAACATCCAGGAAGCTCTCAGCATAGTCCACACATTAAGATTAGAAGATATTTCACAGCTAGTCATGGGTTTGTTTGTGCTAAGACCAGCGCTCATGCTGGATCTTTCTGCAGAGCACCCACAAATCTCACAGCGGTCCCGACACGAGTGTCACGACAGTATTCCTGCCTACCCACACGTCTAATTAAAAGTCTATTGGCAATTTCGGTGACAGCCTCATGTGGGAAGGATAATATTCTCTGTGGGAAGGTCTGACAGTAGTATCCTTGCTGTCTTTATTAGACAGGTTTATAGACACTCATAAACATGGAGGAGAATTAGGATAATTGGAAGGAATACCACATCTGTGGCATGCAGTCGATTACCACAGACAATAATTCCTTTCCCACGTGTGTGTAAACAAACACGAAATGTGTTTGCAGTCAATACTCCAAGAAACGGAAAGTTAGCGGGTGAAACGCTGGCACCACTAAACACTAATCACACTGTTACAGAAAGTATAACCACTGAAACATGCTAGCATGCTAGCTTGTTAGCATTGAGTTTACACACATTAACCTTACCCTGCTGAAAAAACCAGCATATGCTGGTTTTTTCAGCAGGGTAGACCTATTACTAGAGTTGTTTATTAATCTAATATGAATATGGAATCTAATACTAAAGAAAAAAAATAAGATGCTTGCATTGCAGTTTTGGGTTTTGTATTGCGGTTTCGTTTAAAAGTGCTATTCTTTCAGTTCTTGTTTCCTTTTCCTTTTGTTTTCTGGTCCTGTCACTGGTTTATTGTTTTGTTTAATTAGTCTTATGTTGTAATTGGTTGTTCTTGATTAGTTTTGTTATCTTTTTTGGCTCAAAACCAGGGAACAAATAGAAGGGAAGCAGGAACTCAAAAAACAGGACTCTAAAGACAAAACAAAATAAAAGACATAAAATATAATACAAGAAGAACAAAAGGTGATGAACACTATTGTAGATGTTCAGTATTTGTAAAGGGGTCAACCGACAACCAGGTTTTTCAGGGTCGATGCTGATACTGATTATTACAGATCATGTAAACCAATAACCGATATTTTGAACCAATATATATGTCTGGTGTAAAAATGAAACTGAATGTCAAAATTAAGAATAACAAGGGCTATGACAAACACTTTAAATGGTTTTGAATAATTTTATTTGCAAATCAGTTTTGAAAAAGACAGATAGCGATAACCATAAAACTGCTTAATATCGGTGCCGATAATCGGCCAGGGTTAAATTTCTTAAAAGCATTATTAGCTAACTAGGGTTGTTAGTTTCATTGAACTCTAATGGTAACGACGGAACTTGCTACCATAGTTGCTTTTGGTAAACACATCCCTGGCCGATAATCGGTCGACCCCTAATTTGTAAGCATCCAAACTTTCTGTTCATACAATCCTAAGATAAATTTAAGAAGATCTCTAGTCTAACTAGAAAAACTAGAATGCTAGTTAGTTACCATCAGTTTAAACATTTTATAAAACCTGTTTCCACCTTTAAAAAATATTTATATCTCACAAATGCATCTTTATTTTTTATAATTGTTACTTTATATATCATAATTGTGACTTTATCTCACAAATGTGTCTGTATCTCATAAACATCTATCTTTTACCTTACAGATGTGTCTTTCTCATACTGTACCTTGTTTTTCTTTTGCAACAATATTTTGTAATTGTGCTTTTTATATCCTACAAATGTGTCTTTCTCACATTGCAATTATGACTGTAAAGTTGCAACTTTCTCATAATTGTGACCTTATATTTACCTAGGGCTGGGTATCATTCAAAAATGTTATACCAATACCTTGACTTCAATATTGATATCAGTATTGATACCTTAACTTCAATACCGATACTGACCTTGACTTCAATATCAATACCGATCTTGAATTCAATACTGATACTGATACCTTGACTTCAGTATCAGTATTGATACAGATACCTTGACTTCAATATCGATACTGATACAATACCTTGACTTCAATAGCGATAACGACCTTGACTTTAATATAAATTCTGATACCGATACCTTGACTTTAATATCGATACCGTTATCTTGACTTCGATACAGATACCGACCTTGACTTCAGTACTAATACCGATACCGACCTTGACTTCAAAATAAATTCTGATACAGATACCTTGACTTTATCGATATCCTGAATTCGATAAAGATAACCACCTTGACTTCGAATACTGATACCGATACTGACCTTGACTTCGATATCGATACTATTACAATACCTTGACTTTAATACCAATATGATACCTTGACTTCAGTACCGATATCGATACATTGACTTCAATACCGATACCGACCTTGACTTCAATACTGATAACGACCTTGACTTCAATATTGATACAGATAACTTGACTACAATACTGATACAATACCTTAACTTGTATACTGATACGATACCTTGACTTCAATATCAATACCAATACGGATACATTGACTTCAATACCGATATCGACCTTGACTTCAATATCGATACCTTGACTTCATTATCGATACCAATACCTTGAATTTGATACCAGTTCCTGAACAATACTTTTTTTCGATACCAATTTTATGAAATCTGTTTTAACAATATTACATTACACATTACCTCAAAAAACTTTTTTTCAGCTTGTTAATGTTTTTACAGACTCAAAAACTCATCTCCTAAGTCACTGCACAAAGGAACAAAAAACACAAAATGGAACCAACACAATAAATCAGTGCAAATAGTTTTAATAAAGTTCAAATAGTTTTAGACTACTAGTGCGCTAGTCGAATCACCATTTCTATTCATTTTCCTCTGATTTACTGATGATAATTAGCAGTTTAGAGCGCTGTCTGATTGTGTTTTCTCTTTGTGATCACTGTTCTGACTCGTGGGAAGCTCATATTACACGTTCATAACACAAAATCACATCTTTGATGACGAAAGTCCATTACACTTCTGCATTTAGTTCTGCACATAAGAAATCCAGGAATAAAATTCTACCGATGAAACATGAAGCTAATAAACACAAGATTATGACATTATATTGTTTGTATGTGATTTTTATGACAAGATTACCCCTTAGGTATCGAAATTTGGTATTGGTACATTTTTCCTCACAACTGAAACCCTACTTAAAGCTCACATTAGTCTACACAATAACCCAACTTTTTCTGTTTAATTTTTTTTTTTTTACTTTTCTTTATATAATTCTTGTCTCTGTTTGCCTCCACCAGGTCCTCCATACATCGTGTCACCACCTGAGAACATCACTGTTAACATATCCCAGAATGCCCAATTTACGTGCCAAGCAGAGGCGTATCCTGGCAACCTGACCTATACCTGGTACTGGGAGGAGGACAACGTCTACTTCAAGAAGTAAAGTTATGATCGAGTTCACTACTGTGCCAAGTCTCAGAGTCTTGAATACAGAAGCTGCAGTGTGTGTGTGTGTGTGTGTGTGTGTGTGTGTGTCGGTGTTAGATTAGAGCCATATATTTTTAGACCCAGAATCCCTGAATCTCAAGCCCTCTACAGCTGCATTAAGGCAAATGCTAGCGCAGTGACGCGGAGGCGCACACAGCAGGTTTTTATGCCGGGATGGGAACATCTTGTGACACTGTGCTTGTGTCATCACATGCCTAAAAAAACATGCTGATCATCTGAAGCCGAGCCAGAAGCTGTTCTGACTCCCCCAAGCGTGGCCGTATTGACCCTCTATATGCAGGGCTGTAGTCTGTTCCTCTCTGTGGAAACAGGCCAGAATAATGTTTCGAAATAACCGTTTCCGGTACTATTGAACTGTGAGGGGCGGACGGATGTTCATGGGAATATTCAGACTGCTGGCCAACTTAGCATTTCGTGTAAAAACACTTTAGTGGACACTGATATTTGTAAAATAACCACAAAAATGTTTATTGAAGAAAAATACAAAAAAGTTAACTTCAAAGCCAGTTAAGAAGCTAAAATTTCACATCAGTTAAAACAATTTTAGTAATTTGCTGTATATTTAGATTTTACATATTTTTTTTGTTTTTTTGTTGTGACTTTAAATCTCAGAATTGTGACTTTATACTTGCAGTTTTATATATCATTAATGTTTTTTAGTTGCCATAATTGCAACTACATTATGCAACTGCTTACAAATTTGTCTATTTCTTACAGTGCAAAATTTTTGACTTTGACTTTATATCTTACAACTGCAGTTTTATTTTTACTAAATAGTTGTGACTTTGTATCTAACAATTTTGACTCAAAATGCCAATCTCATTCTTGTGACTTTTCTGTAACAGTTACTATTCTATACTCACAATTGTCTCTCAAAATTTTCACTATATCATACCTGTATCTTTGTCATAATTGTGCTTTTTATATCACAGTTACAACTTTTTTTGCAACTCTGCTTTTATATCTCATAATTGTGACTCATAATTGTACTTTTTTATCTTACAATTTACTTTTTCATAACTGACTTTATAACTCACAATTGTGACTCATAATTGTGGTTTTATATTTTTAAGTTGACTTTCTCATAATTGTGACTTTATATCTCACAATTGTGACTATAATTGTGCTTTTTATCTTAAAATTGACTTTCTCATAACTGCGACTTTATATATCACAATTGGGCTTTTATATCTCACAATTGACTTTGTCATAACATACTTTATCTCACAATTGTGACTAATTGTGCTTTTTATCTCACAATTGACTTTCTCATAACTGTGACTATATCTCACAATTTTGAGTCATAATTGTGCTTTTATATCTCACAATTGACTTTCTCATAATTGTGACTATATCTCACAGTTGTGACTATAATTGTGCTTTTATATCTCATAATTTTGACTATAAACATGCTTTTTATCTTACTATTGACTTTCTCATAACTGTGACTTTATATCTCACAATTGTGACTGAAATTGTGCTTTTATATCTCATAATTTTGACTATAAACATGCTTTTTATCTTACTATTGACTTTCTCATAACTGTGACTTTATATCTCACAATTGTGACTCATAATTGTACTTTATCTCACAAATGACTTCCTCATAACTGTGACTTTATATCTCACAGTTGTGACTATAATTGTGCTTTTATATCTCACAATTGTGACAGTAATTGTGCTTTTTATCTCACAATTGACTTTCTCATAATCGTGACTTTATATCTCAATTGTGACTCACAGTTGTGCTTTTTTGTCTTACAATTGTCTCATAACTCTGACTTTATATCTCACAATTGCAGTTTTATTTCTCATAACTGTCTCTTTATATTGAATTTTTCGAAATCTTATACTTGTGACTTCCTTTTATCTCACAATTACAGCTTTAATTCTCATAATTGTGACTTTAACAAATGTGACTTTCATGAAAAAGTTGAATGTTCATTTAAAACTTTCCTACTATTACCTTTGTTATTATTCACTCTGAGGCAGAAACAGGCTGCCATAATTATGAGACATTGTATCAGCCTCAATTCTTCTGTGTACAAACACATTTAATAATATTTTTCAAACAGATCATCTCTCTTCTCTTCCCTGCAGTGATCTGAAGCTCCGCGTTCGCATCTTTATTGACGGAACCCTCATTATCTACAGAGTGAAGCCAGAGGATGCTGGGAAATACACCTGCAGCCCTAGTAACAGCCTGGGCATCTCCCCCTCTGCTTCAGCTTACCTGACCGTGCAATGTGAGTTTCACCTTCAACCTCTTGAAGAGCCTGCATTTGAAATCTCAGTCTATGTCCTGTGTGCCTTTGAGGTGTTTTATGTCAAGTATACTATCATCAGAGCGGGTAATTGGTGTCTGACACGTATAGGGACAGAGCTATTTACACCCTTTGAGATGCCGTGGTGGCTGCCAGGCATCTGAGATGTTCTAGTTGCTGCCTCCCTCCGGAGGGTTTGAGAGCTTGCTTCCATCTGCACCAGGACTCTAGTGGTGGTGCAGGAAGTGGCGGATAAGCCCTGAGTCTGACCTGCCTCTGTGTCTGTCTGTCTGTCTGTCTCTCTTGGATAGAAAAGACAGATTGGAGAAGCTTTACTTACTGCGGTCACCATGAAAAGTTGGAATCATTTATAAATTATAAATGACAGCCAAGAGTTGTCACTGAAGCAACTTCAATTCATTATTAGAAAACAAATAGTTCCAACTCTGAAATCTGATTGGAATCCACTGAAACACAGATCATAAACACAGATGTGAACGCAAATGAATGTTCCAAGCCTACAATATTACCTGCAGTTAAGGTTATCATAATTAATTCATATAATTATTTGTATTGACAGCCTTGTCACTACATAATAAACGTTTTCTTTTTCAGTGTTTTTAATGCATTTTGAGTGTACTATATATGTATTTTCTCCATATATAGTTTTATTTGTCATTATTATATGTTATATTATATATATTATATTATATTATATTCATCCATCCATTTTCCAAACCTTGTCCTATGTATATTATAAACCATTATTATAATATATTTAAGATTTAAATAATTACATAATTAAGAAATGTAACTAATAATTTTATATGCACACACACAAACATAAAATTATTAGTTTTTCATTTTATTTTTGCATGTTTCTTTTTTCATTCTATTCTATTCTATTTTGATCCATCCATTTCCAAACCTTGTCCTATGTATATTAGATTATTATAATATTTATAATTTATTATATTAAGTTGTTTTTTATATTATATTATATTTTATTATACGACATTTATATTATATTGTATTATAATCATCCATCCATTTTACAATACTTGTTCTATGTATATTATATGAATTTATTATATTTAATATTAATTAATTACATAATTAGGAAATTATTCACACAAACATAAAAATGATTAGTTCATTATTTCATTTTTGCATGTTTCTTTTGTCATTATTATATTATATTATATTATATTATCATCCATCCATTTTCCAAACCTTGTCCTATGTATATTACATTATTATAATATTTATAATAATATTTATTTTAATTTATTATATTAAGTTGTTTTTTATATTATTATATTATTACTATTATTATTATTTTTTATATTATTATATTATTATTGTATTATACAACATTTATATTATATTGTATTATATTATAATCATCCATCCGTTTTGCAATATTTGTCTATGTATATTATATGAATTTATTATAATTTATATTTAATATTACTTGATTACATAATTAGGAAATAGAGTAATAATTTTATATACAAACACACATACAAACATAAAATTATTAGTTCATTATTTCATTTTTGCATGTTCCTTTTGTCCATATTATATTATATTATATTAATATATTATATTCCATCCATTTTCCAAACCTTGTCCTATGTATATTACATTATTATAATTATATTAAGTTGTTTTTATATTATATTATAATCAGCCATCCAAACCTTGTTCTGTGTATATTATATTACATTATTACAATTTATATTTAATATTAAATTAATATTTAATTACATAATTAATAAATATAATTAATAATTTAATAAACAATAATTATATTATATTATATTATATTATATTATATTATATTATATTATATTATATTATATTTATTATATTATATTATATTATATTATATTATTACATACAAGTCCTCAGCAGCCCTGTTCTGTAGATGCACATGAGTTTCTGCCATTAAAAAAACATAATAGTTAGCTATTGTCCTGAATGTGAATTTTCAGCGGGCAAAACCCAGGTGAAAAAAAAATATACTTAAATGCAATGAAAATACACTTAAATACCCGCAAATACATTTTTAGTACATTGTTATTTTTTTGTGTTAAAAAAAGTGTGATGTTTATACACTATGAATACACTAATTAAAAGTATGTTTATACTTCAGTAGGACTTAAGTACACTTGAAAAAAGTATACTAAATACCAGTAATACTTAAATAAATTTTTAGTGTACTAAAATAAAGTATACTACAGAAAAAACATGCAAAAGAGTTTTATTAGTGTGTTTTTCAAAAGTGTGCTTTAAATGCTTTAAACATTAGTTGATTACTAGTAGACTGTTTACATACTAATCCTAAGTTTAAAATAAGTTAATATATAAAAAATCTATTAGTAATGTATTGTAGTAGAAGTATATTTTCTCAAAAGTTGTACTTAAGTACACTTAATATGAATGCATTATTAGCACTAACACTTAAAATGATTTTGAGTGTGGTAATTTTAAGTTTACATTAAATTGATTTTATTAAAAATCTATTAGTAATATATTGTAGTAGAAGTAGATTTTCTCAAAAGTTGTACTTAAGTACACTTAATATGAATGCACTATAAGCATTAACACTTAAAATGATTTTGAGTGTGGTAATTTTAAGTTACATTAAATTGATTTTATTAAAAATCTATTAGTAATGTATTGTAGTAGAAGTACATTTCCCCCAAAATTGTACTTAAGTACACTTAATATGAATGCACTATAAGCCTTAACACTTAAATTGATTTTGAGTGTGGTAATTTTAAGTTATATTAAATTGATTTTATTAAAAATCTATTAGTAATGTATTGTAGTAGAAGTACATTTTCTCAAAAGTTGTACTAAAGTACACCTAATATGAATGCATTATTAGCACTAACACTTAAACTGATTTTGAGTGTGGTAATTCTCCCAGGTTAAAAAAAAGTGCACTAAAATACACTTTATTTAAGTATACTTAGTACACTTTTCAGTAATGTACTAAAAGTGCTCTATTTTCGCGCACTAATTTTGTACTTATTGTACTAAAAAATAGTATTAAGTATATTTTAAGATAAACTTAATACCATCTAAGTGTACTCAACTGCGCTATTTTGAGACACCATGAAATTGAACTAAAATGTGCTTTTAACATACTATATCTGTATTTAAAAAAACAGATTTAGTTACAACTAGAAATACACTTGAACCCTCATTTTGAACATTTATAAATATATTTATGACTAATTTAATGTATAACAATAATATATTAAAAGAATATACAAATTGTGAAAAAAATGTGCTAAAATACAATTTAAGTACACTTAGTGCACTTCTCTAATGTACTTAAAGTGCTCTATTTTCGGCAACTAATTTTGTACTTAATATACTAAAAGTTATTCTTAAGTACTTCTTAAGATAAACTTAAAATCATCTAAGTGTACTCAACTGTGCTATTTTGAGACACCATGAAGATGAACTAAAATGTGCTTTTAACATACTATCTCAGCATTTCCAAAAAATGTATTTTGTTACCACTTCTAATAGGATTGAAACATATTTCATAAACCTTTAAATATACTAATTATACATAAAAAATAAACTTACTAATTATTTAAAATACATGAATAATATATAACAAATGTATACAAAGCGTATTTATAATGTCTTGCCCACATATTTTTATTAATAAAAAATACATTATAAATACGCTATGTATACATTTATTATATATTATTCATGCATTTTAAATAATCAACAAGTGTATTTTTTATTAATAAAAATATTTGGGCAATACATTATAAATACGCTTTGTATACATTTTTTATATATTATTCATGTATTTTAAATAATTAATAAGTGTATTTTTTATTAATAAAAATATGTGGGCAATACATTATAAATACGCTTTGTATACATTTTTTATATATTATTCATGTATTTTAAATAATTAATAAGTGTATTTTTTATTAATAAAAATATGTGGGCAATACATTATAAATACGCTTTGTATACATTTGTTATATATTATTATTGTATTTTAAATAATCAGTAAGTTTATTTTTTATGTATAATTAGTATATTTAAAGGTTTATGAAATATGTTTCAATTGTATTATAAGTGGTAACAAAATACATTTTTGGAAATGCTGAGATAGTATGTTAAAAGCACGTTTTAGTTCATCTTCATGGTGTCTCAAAATAGCACAGTTGAGTACACTTAGATGATCTTAAGTTTATCTTAAGAAGTACTTAAGAATAACTTTTAGTATATTAAGTACAAAATCAGTGCCCGAAAATAGAGCACTTTAAGTACATTAGGGAAGTGCACTAAGTGTACTTAAATTGTATTTTAGCACACTTTTTTCACACTTTGTATATTCTTTTAATATATTATTGTTATACTTTAAATTAGTCATAACTATATTTATAAATGTTTAAAAGTAGGGTTCAAGTGTATTTCTAGTTGTAACTAAATATATATTTTTAAATACAGATATAGTATGTTAAAAGCACATTTTAGTTCAATTTCATGGTGTCTCAAAATAGCACAGTTGAGTACACTTAGATGGTATTAAGTTTATCTTAACATATACTTAATACTATTTTTTAGTACAATAAGTACAAAATTAGTGTGCGAAAATAGAGCACTTTTAGTACATTACTGAAAAGTGTACTAAGTATACTTAAATAAAGTGTATTTTAGTGCACTTTTTTTTTACCTGGGAAGGCATGTAGAATTCAAAAGATGGCTCGTTTCTCTCAATTTACCACCCAGAACAGTATGTCACGGTGACCCACTATATCATCACAGCAGAAAAGAGGTCAGGGGTGACAAGGGGGCCTTAATGAATTAACTGAGGGGAAATACAGCGTGGCAGGCAGTTTGAAGAGAGAAGAGATTAGCTGTGGAAAAGCACATTATATTGTGTAATATGCAGAGCAGTGGCTGACTGTCTCATTAGCAGCCGCTTCTCTGTGCCGCTGGGGTTGTGCTACATCAGTCAGCGACACCCCAGGGCTGCTGCAGGTGAGAGAACTTCACAGGAAGGGCTTTAAATAACACTTACATGTTCTGTTACCACACATCACTTACACTGGCTCCCGAACACTGCCGTGAAAATATGGGAAATGTGTTGATTTAGATATTTATATCTACAACTGCTATGAACCGTATTATGATCAAATGGACTTGATTATGTCATTAGTGGTATCCTGTTTGAAACGTTTCCTCTCTGCAGACCCTGCCCGTGTTGTGAACATGCCACCTGTCATCTACGTCCCAAGAAAGTTGCCAGGAATCATTCGCTGCCCAGTGGATGCCAACCCCCCAGTTATATCAGTCCGATGGGAGAAAGATGGCTACCCCCTCAGAATCGAGAAGGTCTGTAATGCATGGACTTCAAGACGCTTGACTGTTTGACAGCACTCCAGTTTACTGATTGTGTTCCTCCTCTCACAGTATCCTGGATGGAGCCAGATGGCAGATGGAAGCATTCGGGTGGCAGAGGTCACTGAAGACTCCCTTGGCACCTACACCTGTGTGCCTTACAATGTCCTAGGTACCATGGGACAGTCCCCTCCGGCCACTCTGGTGCTAAAGGTGAGTCAGTGGATCTCAATTAAAAAGATTCACATTTTCCTTGTTTGTGTGTTGAATGTCATCATGTGTCCTCAGGACCCCCCTTACTTCAACGTGAGGCCCGGGGGGGAGTACCGTCAGGAGGCGGGGAGAGAGCTGGTCATCCCCTGCGCTGCTTCTGGAGACCCTGAGATTCCAACCATCGTATGGAGAAAGGTACCATGAGCCCCCATAGCATTAAGTATATTATTTTTCCCCTCTCCATAGCTAGATAATCATAAATGGTTTGTTATTTTGTCCTTTGTCAAGGTCGGAAAGCCCAGCAGAAGCAAACATAACATCTTACCAAGTGGTAGCTTGCAATTTGTGTCTCTTAGCAAAGAGGATCATGGGGAGTGGGAATGTGTTGCCACCAACGTAGTAACAAGCATCACTGCCAGCACACGCCT
The DNA here is from genome assembly GCF_049309525.1 of Garra rufa. Taxonomy (NCBI): domain Eukaryota; kingdom Metazoa; phylum Chordata; class Actinopteri; order Cypriniformes; family Cyprinidae; genus Garra; species Garra rufa. Next base: position 24,921,712 of record NC_133374.1, read on the forward strand.
TTTTGTAATAGGTAAGTTACTCTTTTCGTACAAATTTCAACACACTGATGTTTCCGCTTCACAAAAGACAATTGAGAAAGTTGACTAGTAATCTCTAGGAAGTGGCCTTAGACATTAATATATTTAGGTTAAAATAGATCTATCTGACTGACTGTCTGCCTGTCTATATATCTATCATCTATCTATCTGACTGTCTATCTTTGTCTGTCTGTTGTTCTATCTATCTATCTGACTGTCGATTTATCTATCTGTCTATCTATCTATCTATCTATCTATCTATCTATCTATCTATCTATCTATCTATCTATCTATCTATCTATCTATCTATCTATCTGACTGACTGTCTATCTTTGTGTCTGTCTATCTATCTATCTATCTGACTGTCTATCTTTGTGTCTGTCTATCTATCTATCTATCTATCTATCTATCTATCTATCTATCTATCTATCTATCTATCTATCTATCTATCTATCTGACTGTCTATCTTTGTGTCTGTCTATCTATCTATCTATCTATCTGACTGTCTATCTTTGTGTCTATCTATCTATCTATCTATCTATCTATCTATATATCTATCTATCTATCTATCTATCTATCTATCTATCTATCTATCTATCTATCTATCTATCTATCTATCTGACTGTCTATCTTTGTGTCTGTCTATATATCTATCTATCTATCTATCTGACTGACTGTCTATCTTTGTGTGTCTATCATCTATCTATCTATCTATCTATCTATCTATCTATCTATCTGACTGACTGTCTATCTTTGTGTGTCTATCTATCTATCTATCTATCTATCTATCTATCTATCTATCTATCTATCTATCTATCTATCTATCTATCTATCTATCTATCTATCTATCTATCTATCTATCTGACTGTCTATCTTTGTGTCTGTCTGTCTATCTATCTATCTATCTATCTATCTATCTATCTATCTATCTATCTATCTATCTGACTGACTGTCTATCTTTGTGTGTCTATCTATCTATCTATCTATCTATCTATCTATCTATCTATCTATCTATCTATCTATCTATCTATCTATCTATCTATCTATCTATCTATCTGACTGTCTATCTTTGTGTCTGTCTATATATCTATATATCTATATGTCTATCTTTCTATCTATCTATCTATCTATCTATCTATCTATCTATCTATCTATCTATCTATCTGACTGACTATCTTTGTGTCTGTCTATCTATCTATCTATCTATCTATCTATCTATCTATCTATCTATCTATCTATCTATCTATCTATCTATCTATCTATCTATCTATCTATCTATCTTTGTGTCTGTCTATCTATCTATCTATCTATCTATCTATCTGACTGACTATATTTGTGTCTATCTATCTATCTATCTATCTATCTTTGTATCTATCTATCTATCTATCTATCTATCTATCTATCTATCTATCTATCTATCTATCTATCTATCTATCTATCTATGTGTCTGTCTGTCTGTCTGTCTGTCTATCTATAAAGTGTATAAATTTAAGAAGTACAATATTTTTTTGCATTTAATTACATTTTGTACTGTACATTCTTTGTCAGCACTCCATGTTCACTTTTGAAGGTTTTTAAGGACACCAAATACGTCAGATGTGTGATTTCTCAACATGTGCCAGATAGGAAGTGTAGGCTAGAACATTATGATTCCTAGCCAAGCGGCACAAGTGAGTCATTACAGTAGGGGGGCAGTGTAGCTCGTGAGAGCTCTAACTCAGCTGTCACGTCTGAGAGTTCACCCTCGGATGACAAGTGATGTGTCAGCGGGCACACAACCCCACACACACGTTATTTATTTGGTGATGGACTGGTGTCATGACAGTCTAAAGATTATGCTTAATGAGGGAGCAATTAACAGATCCTCCGCAGCTGCTAGGTGCCGATAAGAGATGTGATGGAACTCCTGAATCCATCCTCCACTTCAGCCTCTTCATCGTCCAGGGCTCTCCTGCTATTATCAGACTGGGTCAGTCTGTGCACGGATTTAGTTTATTGTCTGGTCAGAAAACATAAGTGAGAGGAGGTTCAGGTCAGACAAATGGATCTCCTGCTCTTCAGTTTCTCATAAATCTTTCTAGCCGTGTCTGACAAGGCTAAATCCATCTTGGAAAGTAGTTGTTTTGGGACAAACAGTCTGGCCTAGACCTTAAAGATTTTAGGTTAATCACTAAGAATGAATTGCGGCCACTAATAGACAATGTTCCCGGATGTCTCTCCTAACAATGACCCTGCTGCTTGTAAATGTTTACTTTACATTATATTCAGGATAACAGATAAGGGAGTCTCATTTCATATTCTGGCTAGAAAAGTCTCAGCTTGACAAGCTACATGATCTGATGTGTCATTTATGTGCTATGGGTTAGTGGTTCATTTAAATCCGTAACATTTAGTATGCGCAATAGTACTAGCATTTGCAGACAATACTAAGTAAAAATAACCCTGTTTCAGGCACTAGTCCACATGCGCCAACTAATGTCCACGTGTCAGCATCCACAAGCTCTGCTAACGTTTCCTGGGAACCTGGATATGACGGAGGCTTTGAACAGACGTTCTCGGTTTGGTACGGCCCGGTGTAAGTCATGCCAGAACCCCCACTAAATATAGTTCCTTCCTCACTTTTTTTCTAAATGTACTTGTGATGCAGTGTAGCTTTTTTTCCTCTAATGTGTAAAAGCTATGTATTAAATGGATATGTAAATGCAGTATATCATTGGGAATGTTTAAGCTTAATTTATTTACATCTCATTGTATTGAAATGTTATATTCTTGTTTTTCAAGGTACTCAATTAAAGTTTTAAAATGCAACTCTTTGATATAATCCAATAGAAAGGTGAAGAATGACTTAGGGCCACATGACTGGCTATCCATACCTGTGCCCGGCTCTCAGACGTGGTTGGTGGTCCAGGGGTTGGAGCCAAAGACTGCCTATCAATTTAGTGTGCTGGCCCAGAACAAGCTGGGCACTGGCCCCTTCAGTGAGGTAGTCACTGTGACTACAGGAGGTGGGTGACACTTCTACATCTTCAAGATCTAGACCTCTAAATGAACCGCCACATGAGATGTGCTTCCAACTTCCCCTTATCTTTCTTAGGGTATCCCATAAGTACCCCTGAACCACTGGTGCTTCTAACTCCACCACGGTGCCTCACAGCCAACCGGACACAGCAGGGTGTATTGCTGACATGGCTTCCTCCAGCCAATCACTCTTCACCAATTGACCGTTACATCATCGAGTTTCGTCTGGGAGAAAGGTGGGAGGTTCTGGATGACTTGATTCCTGCCACTGAGACTGAGATCATAGCAAGAGATCTTATTCAGGTAACACTTCTTGCTTTAATATCACTATTAACATGCACGGAAAATATACAGTGGAGAGTGGATGAATGAGAAGATGAATGAAAGCCTTCTGGGTTTGGAACATAAGTTACCCATAAATAATTTAAGTAAAGTTAAACCCAGTGTTATTTGCAGTTTGAAACCCAAATTACTCCTGTCACGTGATGTATTTCTGAGTAAAAATAATATGTCTAATTTAAAGAAATTCAATTAAGTGATGTTCATCTTCTGCACCGTCGTTTCTTTCAGAGCATGGCAGTTCTCTGACTATTTAGAGAAACGCAGCAAGGGAATGCATTTCCGCTGAAAAGCTCAGAGGATGTCATTTTAATTCAGTCTGACATATAGCGGAGTCTGCTACAAATGTTCTTGTTACAAATCTGTTGGTAGATCTGACACTTCAACCTGTTGGCCTCACAGGATTTGTGACCCACTGACCTGTTTCTCTGTCTCCCAGGACTCTTGGTATGAGTTCCGAGCGCTAGCTGTAATGGATGATCTTGTCAGTGAGAGCAGTAATGTGGTGGGAGTGTCAAGTACAGGTGAGAATAAGGGGCGTCACCAAAATGCACCAATTCATTGCTTTAGCCACCTAGAGCTTCACTGCCCTCTGCTGCTCATTGTAGTTAGTGCCCTACTGTATGTTTTTTGTTTGTTTGTTTTTTTGCTGTTGTAGATTATTGCTATTTTTTTGGAGGGGGCATCAGTGGCAGTCCTGGCTTATTTAAGGTATGACCAAAGAAAATAAAAGACAAAGTTATTTGCAGATAGTTGTTCAATAGACCACCATGCATTTTGTTGTATGATAAAGCTGAAGTGTTACATTTCTGTGCCAAATTGGAAGTCAACTTTTTCCTTACATACAAAAATGTAAAATTTGGAAGTTGCATTCAAAAACCTGAAAGCCACATGCCCTCTCGATCTAAATAGGCAAGTATATAACACTATGCTATAGTCTGCTTGATAATGCACACTAACTGAATCACTGTCTGCGATCACGTTAACCTGCTTTGTGAATACATGCTTGCGGCATTCTCCCATCCTAATTTTTATGTTCTGGAGTGTGTCTCCTCTCTCAGACCCCTTCCCTCCCACAGAGATCTCAGACGAGGGGCTGGCCAAGCCAGTGGTGGCCGGCATCGTGGCCACCATCTGTTTCTTGGCAGCTGCCATCCTCTTCAGCACGCTCGCTGCATGTTTTGTCAACAAGCAGCATCGTCGCAAGCTCAAACGCAAACGAGGTAAGTCCTTCTCAACTGTCTCTCTTGTTGAGCTAAAATGAATAATTTCTGCTCTGATGTTCATTGATTGGATTTGTGAAGTTGTACATCTTTTCAGTTGTGTTGCATTTTACCAGCTTCAGCATTGCAGGGGTTGAGATAAAGACCTGAAGCATATTGTCATGCTGATGTGGCATTGTGTGATTTGTTCTTAGACCCTCCACTATCGATTACGCACACAAGGAAAAGCATCGAATCTCCGTAAGTACCAGTGCATGGTAACATCCATCATACTTTGCACTTCTGCAAATCTGTTGACTACCAGGCACATGGCTTAAAAGAGAGTAAGAGAGAGAGAGCATGTACAGTTTGGGAAATCAAACAGCTGACCCTAGCAGCTGCTGTGTTACCGTGAGGGATGCATGGAGGAGGATTTGAGTGGTCACTAAAGTGGCTGCTATAAATGCATCTGTGCTTACCTCTGCTTTTCAGCAGTGAGATGCATTGATTTGCCATTACAAACAATCTTCTCAAGCTCTTTCTTTTTTTGCCGCCCAGTCAGGTTGTGATAGCACCTTTCAATAGCGCAAGAAAATGTTATAAACATGATGCTTATCCCCCAGCTCCTCTGAATTGATCAGTGCAGGCATGGCAGCATGTCACTCTCACATTTAAAACCAGAGAGCTAAAGGAGGGAGAACTTTAAGGGTAGAACCTCCAACCCAGTTTAAACTGGGACTCACGCTCTTATCCGATTCCATTGTGGTCTTCATAGAGCTGCAGTCTCATGCTCCCATCCCACCCATTTCCACATAGCAGTGTGGAACCATAGTCTGGTTGACGGCCGACTCTGCCCCGTCTCTATTGTGTTTTTGTCACCGCAGGCCTCCTCTTACCCCCTTGCCTGGCATTGAGCCCTACTGGGAAGAGCCAGACAGGAGCAGCTACAGACCCCCATCCACCAGCCCTCAGTGAGTGCTTGCACCTGCATCTCTCTCTGCAGCAGGCGCTAGCATGCGCCTGTCTGCCATAGCTGCATGTTGTCAGTTAGTGGTGCAGAGCTAAAATGCTTCTGTGGGGGAATAGACAACTTCAGCCCTCAGCTGCTCCTAATACGTTTGAGCACTTATAGCCAGCAAGATGGATTATTATTGAAGAGTTGGGTGAAGATGTAGTTTAGCTGATATTTTGCTAGCTCACTGGTGCCTGTACTGACTTGTCTGTTTCTGTGTCCTGTCCCCATTCTGTTGTTCTCCATTATTTTTCACCCTGACATTGTTTTTCACTTTTATTGATTAAGATCAATGATTCATCTAATTACTATTATGCCTAATTACCCTGAATTGTGTTCATTTTCAAAAGAATACACAAGAAAGTGTAATACCATGTCATTTTCTTTGAATTATATTCCATTTTTTAATATGGAGCAATTCTTGTTTGGATAGTGCTGATTTAAAGCTCTGGTATTCCTCAGGGCTCGGTCCTAAGCCCCATGTCTTTTTTTGATTGATAGGCTGTCCTCTGGGAAGATCAGTCCTGAGAGCATCACTTCCTCCCGGCCCCCATCACTGGCCAGCGTGGGTGGCCATGGTCTTTACGTGAAGAAGTTGCCAAGCCCCAGGAAAGAGAAAGAGCTTTCCCTCTATAAGAAAACCAAGAGAGCAATAACCAGTAAGAAGTACAGCGTGTCCAAGCACGAGGCTGAGGTCACCACACCCATCGAGCTGATCAGCCGTGGACCTGATGGCCGATTCGTCATGGACCCCAGTGACATCGACGCATCCCTCAAGCCACGACGCATTGAGGGTTTTCCTTTTGTGGAGGAATCAGACTTGTATCCTGAGTTCCGCCAGTCAGATGAGGAGAACGATGACCCAGGGCCCCTACCCCCAGTCATGGCCACCCTCAGGCCCCAGATATCCCCTGTGTCCTCCAGCCAGGAGTCCTACATGCAGCCCCCAGCCTACAGCCCCCGGTTCCAGAGGCCTATGGAAGGTATGAGCATCTCGGAGGGTAGTCGGCTTCAGGCCACAGGGCAGAGCCGGGTCTCCCATTTTCACAGGGTCTTCCCTCCAGGCCCCTTCTATGGCTATCTAGGTAGTGGTGCTGAGGTGGAGCTTCACCCTCCTTTTTACATGCCTGATGTTAGTCCACGTAGCTCTGCCATGTCCTCCTCACCTTCATACCCCCCTGAGGGGCCGTTCCGCCATCCTACCATCCCAGAGGAGAGGGAGGAGCTGAGGATCCATCAGTATGGCGCCTCCGGCCACGCCCTCCCACTGGTGCATAGCCCTCCCTCCTCTCGCTCGACCGAGATCTGGCAGCCTCCTGACTTCCCCTTTCTAGGTCAGGAGGGTCCCCGTCTCGCTCTTCCACCACGTCATTCCTCATATCTCCACCGGGACCTCCCTGAGCCCCCGCCATACCCCTCCCATAGTCGTACTCTTAGCACCACCTCTCAGCTCCCTTCAAGCTCTGCTTTCCTCCAGCTGGAGGCCCCTAGAGCCCACCTGAGCAGATCTCCCGGCAGGTTTCCGCCTCAGGGCCCTTCAGCCAAGCATATAACTATGCAACAGGCCCAGACTCTGGGGCAGTTGAGACACACTGCCCACGGTATGGGCGTACCAGTGTTGCCTTACTCAGGCGCCACGACCCGCATGGGGAGCCCAAGCACACTGCACAGTGAGAGCTCGGACGGCTGGAGGTCCGAGGCCCAGCCTTGGCTGAGCCCCCGGGCGGCACGAAGGATGGATCTCGGCCTGCAGCAGGTGGTCCTGCAGCCGTCGCGACTCTCCCCACTCACCCAGACCCCTCCCAGCTCACACGCCGGCTCTCCAGACATTCTCGTCCGCCCTCCTCCCCGCCCCAGCATCCTGCGGTCTTCCCGCTCTCAAGAGATGCCCGAGAGTGCCCGCCACCCCGCCAGTGTCTCCTTCTCCCGAAGGTCTCTCTCCTCTTCCCCTGCCACTTCACCTACCCAAGGCCAGAGCGGCCTCAGCTACCGTGCCCACATGGCCTTTGCCACATCCGCGGCCAGCTACCCCTCCCAGTCCCCTTCACCCCCCGCGGAGAGCAGTGATGCTTTCGGCCAGATGCCATCTCAGAGAAGGACAGATGAGGAGATGCTCCCCTCAGAACCCTCTCCAGGGTAGGTGAACTGTACCATTGGAGGCTCCAAAATGACAAAGGAGATTGTTATTCATCATCTGTACCGCAAAAGCTATGCTTTCATGCTTTTGCGCTTTTCGATTTAAATAGTTTTACATGTACATCTTACTATAAACTCTTTACATATGCACAAATGTCCATGTCCTCCAGTATAACTCCTTATTGGGTTCACAGGATAAATTTCCATACCTTTTCTTTATTTTCTTCAAATCCTATTCTCCTTTAACCTTTAAACAGTGTAATTTTGATGTAGGAAATTATCGTAATGTATATATAACGTTTTTCATGATTAAGGATTTTTTAGTGCATCCATGATGATCCCATGGCTCTTCCTTCTTTGTCCTCTTTTGTGGGCTGATCACATCACTCACCCTCTCCAGCTCATTTCCTTCCATTTCTCTCACTTCCTCTAACTCAGGGCTTTGACCATCACGGTGGCCTTCTTAGGCGGCCTTCGTTGCCAGGGATGAGTGTGCGCTCATCTCTTGCAACACTCATCCTCATCTAGAGTAGAGACGGCGCTTTTCTCTGGAGACTCTGGTAGTCTTACCCTCTTTGTTTTTGATTGATCTCAGCTATCTGGGCAGCATTGTTGTGACCAGGTCCTCTACACCACAATAGGTAAGGGTCGAATCCATGTCTGAAAGGGGAGGGGTTTGCAGGCGGGGTCTTAAATCATTCTCATTTAAAGGGGAATGACGATTTTTTTTATTACATGATATCAATTACACATTGTCTTTATTTGGTAAAAATCCTGAATATTTTTTTATTGCTGGAATATAAACATTGCCATTTTTTTAAGTATTGCTTATCCAAGCATTTTTTTTCCTCAGGAAATTTTGCAGTTGCGCCCTTTTAGAGGCACACTTGGATATTCCCCTTTAAAATTTGTTTCCATGTACAAAAATATCATGCATGCCTTTTCTAAATACTCTTCTCCTCAATGCCGAATCAGTAACAGCAGTTCTCAAACTAAAATTTCTTGTCACATTTTGTCGTCCTAGTGGTTTGGTTCCTTTCTTTTATGTGACTGTTCTTTACTGGCCATTCTCCCCTCCCTGCCATCTCTTCTCCTGTCAGCATGGTGAAGCCACTGTACAGTGTATTCATGGTAACCAGAGTGTGTTTGATGTGGCGGACTTTAGTGCTCAGTCATGTCTACCACCCCCCTCTATTAATCACTTTCACTTTCTCTTTCCACAGCCTCAGCAGCAGGGGAGACTGTCTGTAAACGCTTTGTGTTTCTGTGCCTTGTGAACCCATGAGTTGTTGGCCGACTCTTCAGTATGGACGTTTGAGTGTCATGATCTCTGCCATCATAGAGGAATGGCATGTGCGATAAAAGACAACAGTGACCTGTGTGGTCAGTTTAATAGGAAACAGGAGATTTTGGCTAGTTGTAATTTGATTGGACAGTGCTGGCAGCATGGCAGCAGTGTACAGCATGAGGTAAAAGGTTTATTTATGCTAATTTAGGTGTATTCTGTAATCAATTCTGAGTGGGGAAAATGCTAAATTCAACTTACCAGACTAACTCAACTAATACAATGTGCTTTTAATTCGCAGAGTACCCATCTAATGAAGAAGAGTCTTTGTTTTTTGTTTTAAAAGAATGGTATTTCATTTTTATTCTGATGACCAATGAAAAGGGGCCAATTAATATTAACAAGATAAACAGCATTTTCTAAATAATATCTAACAAGACTTGCCAGAAGTTGATTAATTGCTAAATTGCACAGTACATGTTGATGAATGGTACGTTTGTCATGAAGGCCTTGCACTTGGCACTGGGGCAGCCAAAGTGCTCCCTGTCGGGAGGGCCTAAAATCTCAGTTTGATCAGGCTGGTGGAGGGCAGCGCACCCTGGTGGCGATGTGAAGTAATGCATCATTGTGTTTGTCTCTCACAGGGAGCATCTAGGTGCAGTGAGAGTCCCTGCAGGGTCTGAGAGCTTTGAAGCACTGATTTATTATTGTATTAATAAAGCCAAGAAATCATCAGCCAACAAGAACAACAACTCCAGATTCAAGAAAAGGACAGGTCAGTTTCACCCGTACATTACATACTGGGAGAAATGGACATGTTGTCTCCTCTGATGTCCTGACTATATGCATATTTGTTTGAGAATTGTAAGAAACCACCCAAAAACAACCACCCACAATTGTGGCAGTGGCAGTGAGGTTTGCATGCACAGGCAACGCTCACATTTTCTTCTGAAAATGTCCAAATCTATTCTGTTGCTGTGTCTCATTTGCTCTGCTGTCTCTAGATGTGTCCACCTCTCAGACCCAGCAGCCGCATGCATCTCAGGCCTCTGAGCAAAGAGAACATCTCAGCTCTCCCTCAAAGAAAAAGTGGAAAAGTACACTTAGAAAGTCCCCCTGTCTTCATTTGTCCTCTCTGCTGCGCTGGCTTCACCCCAGAGAAGACAGAAAATCCCTCCTGGCCAGTATGGACCCTGTCCCCTCAAACTATGGTTCTCTGCTCTGAGAGCCCCCCTAAAACTCACTAAAACTTGTCATGTGGGGCGGGACTCACTCATCTCCTTGTCCATTAGCAAAAATGTACAATGGACAAGCTCTCAGTACTGTTTTGTAATCAGTCTAAGCTAGATACGATTTATTATGTTCTTCGGTTGGCACAATATACTACACATATCTGTATTTTCTGTAAATTTACACAAAGGAAAAACGTCCAGGGGTGCTCTTTTGGAAGAAACAGAAAAGGACAGGACAAAAGCTTTTCATTTGATAATAAAAGAAAAGAATAGCATTCCATTACATGCTAGGAAAAAATCTTGCCGGCCACTTCGGTTTTTGTCATAACGTTGTCAGAACTGTGTATATTGTGAAGGATAGAGTCAAATGCTCTGTAAAAATATGTCTCTCAAGACGTGATAGTTACTACAGGGTTTCTTTTCTTCCTTCTACAAAATATACCTCAAAAAAAAGAAAAAAAGAAAAGAAAATAGAAAAAAAAAAGAAAAGGAATAAATAATCTGGAACATATTTCAGCACTTCTACCATATTTTGTGCAAGCTAGTATAGTTCATTTCTGACGACATTTTTGTTGTCCGTTTGTGGCAAAGCTTTGAGGGATTAATGTAAGCCCAGAAATTACAATTTATTTATTTAAAAATATTAAACGTACAATATAAAGCACAGAATATCATAGGAATTGTAAGCTCGAAAAGAATGACCGCAGTCCTGCGACAATGTTTGAATTGAAAACATGCTTTCTTATTTATTTTTCAAATAATTGATATTTGACTAACACCATTAAAAAGCTTCAAGGCATTTTTTGAAAATCTGTGGTTAAAGGAAGATTATATTAGCCCCCTGCTGAAAAGCTTCAGGTTCACATTCAATTTTAGAAATATCCTTTTTGACATGTTCAGATGGCATAAGTGCAAATGTAATATTTAAACTGAAGTAGAATTACTTGGTCCTTGTCTTGCACAAATGTAGTTAGAAGTGGTGAAATGCATTAATGCATTAATCTTTTCGTCACTTCCTTGACGTAAATAATTTGTTCTACGTTTGCTTTGGACATACAATACACCAAGGAAGTACAGTAGATATCGTGCAGACTAATGAAGACATCAATATAACATAGAAAAGTGAAATAGTCCTTAATCAGTTGAATTACAGTTACTTTATACCTACAAAAGTGAACCTCCAAAAGTAGCTTGACACTTTTTGAAAAAAGAAAAAGAAAAAAGAAAATATTAATTGTATCTTAATCTTTACTATTTGCCATCCATCACAGCTCATCTGATGACATAGCAAAGCTTGTGTTATTTGAATCAATGATGAGTTTAGTAATCGTCTCTAGAGTTCACTAACAGCTGCTGATCTGCTACCTAGAGAGAGTGAAAGCTACTCGAGCGTGTGCTAGTTTAGTTTAACCGATGGTGAATGTATGATTTGCTTAGAATTCAGATTTATCTGGATATTTTCAATGTGATGTTTCTCTCTTTTAGCTCATTTGCGCGCCAACTCCAAAATGAATCTTCTGCGAATGGAATTTAATAATGAGGTACGACTTAATAGGAAACGGAATGAAATCTCATGCAGTACTTGAACAAGGCAGAATATACAAGCTGAGGTGAATTTCTGTGCGTAGAGATTCGTGGTAGCCATTTTGAGTTTAGAGGATTTGACTTAAGTGCCCAAAGGGCTGTTTACTTTGTCTTTCACTTCTCTCTTTCTTTTTATACTATTTCACTCGACGTGAAAACGAATGCTCAAACAAATACATTTGAGCTATTCAGTATTAGGTCAGCATTGCTTATTTCTATGTCTGTCTCAGTCACTACTAGCGTTTTCCACCCAACGTGGTGCGATTCGTAAGGCTGCTTTAATCGTGTAGTCTCTGAGAGGAGAAGGGCAGTGTTTATTTTTAGATATTCCTGATTACCTGCCTTTAGCTGTCGGGAGAGAAGTGTTAAACTTAGACTTAACTCTGTTTTTGCTACGTGTTTTGTCAAGAACTCATTGCTAATAAGTCCTACAACAACCACATAATGTTTACATGATCTAGAAATATAACGTGCAAGGATGTAGGCACATCGTACACATTATGACTTGGTGCTATGTCTTTTTGAACTCGTGGTGCTGTGGTTCAGAGGTTAACACACAAACTCACGCACAGTCCTCTGTCTTAAACTAACTAAACTAGCTCCGTCGTGATTTCCGTTGTCGAGTTCTCCTGGTGAGTAGGACCGCAAGCAATAAAACCTCTCTCACAGGGCAGGTCCTGTGCGCTCACTATCTTTCAGTATGAGAACGGTTAAAGTTGTTAAATAAAGTTCGGCTTTGACATTCAGTATGTGCTTACGTTATCGCGTGAACGTTCGCTGTCACCATGAATTAAAAAACCCCGCGTATTTAGACAGATTTATAAAGAAGAACTTGCAAGTCTTGAGGAGGCAGCATATCAATGTATAACCCTCGAAATGTACCCACGGTATGATAGTAAATTTTTCATTTAGCATGGAAAGAACCTGGTTGGCGGTCTGACGCGTCCAGCGGCGGCATTTCTGTTTTATAGCGTTTTTTCTTGGACACGATGGAGCGACGCATTCCTCGCATAAAGCTGTCACGCTGATTTAAGATGGCAGGTGCGGTGTCGCTGTATATCTGTGGATGGTGATTGACGGCATTTCTTCAGCTCCTCTGGTCTTAAAGGACCGGAACGTTTCTCTTGAATATATCTGATACTGTACAGGTAGATACGCCCCCTTTTTGCTTCTGTAAGAGGGCTCATTTGCAGGAAGTGTCATAACAACTATTTGATTGCCTGTAGGTATTCCGTTGTGTGCTTTCTTCTTATGGTGCTTCGTGATAGTTTATTTTCCCTTTTCTGTTGAACTAACCTTGCATAATCAAGCTATTTCACTCATTCGGACCTGTCTCGTTTCATCTTTTTGTTCTCGATTCTTTTGCTGTTCATATTAACCAGCACTGAAAACTTAGAATGTAATACTGCATTATGCACTAATTTACGACTGTTTTAACATTAAACCTCATACCTAGAGCTTATTGGAAGCATTTTTCAATTTGCATTGTGCTTTCTAACTGCTTTTGAGTTTGTGTTGTACATTGTTTACAGATTATCTAAAGATGTATTCTGGGCAACATGTTTTATTCATCCTACATCCAATGTATAAGAGACTGTTCTTACGTGAAGAAAAAGATCGTAGAATAATAGTTTTGTCTTTCTTTGACTTGATCGAAGGCTTCTTTTGTTTATTAATCTCATTTATTTCAGGTATTATTCTTAAACAGTATGGTGCTGTACCAAAGCCTTATGTACAATATTATTATTATGATGCATTGTTTGATTCTTCTGCCACTGCTAAGGAATCCTCCAAATTGCTAGACGACTCTGATTATCAAACAAGGTGCAGTGTGCCTCTATCTTCTCGTCCTTGATTAGTACTTAGCAGTATTTCTCACGGGCATTCGGTGTCTCCACATACTCAGATGTTAAGATATGGTGCCTGGTGTGTCTTCATGCTGCTAGGAGTAAATGTTCAAGATGTTTTGTATCTGTACTACCAACTTCTGAAGTATGGCATTGACCTCCACAATAACTCAGCTGGACACTCTTGATATTAAAAAAAAGGGAACAACCGTGCAGTAAGCAATGGCATTTTTAGAGAATAAAGGAAATCCCGTTGTTATTTTGTTTTGTTTCTATTGCTTTCATCATTTTTTTTAAATTTACATTTATGAATACGTCTTGCTCTAGAATAAGACCCCAATCAAAAAGATGATGCTATCCTGACAAATGAGAGTTACATCAATACCAGACCTGGGAATGAAACATACAGAGTGTTAAATGTGTGTGTATGCTGTCTTTAACAGCCCAATTGAAGTTCTGTATAGTGGAGCCGTTCAATTTGCATTGTTTACATCACCAAATGCCCAGATATGCACATTTTGGCAAGCTCTATTAGGTTGACATTTTCCAACGCTTTGGTCCATGTAATAACCCCGTAAAACTTTTTGTATTTTGATATAATAAAAAAAAAATTATAAGAGTGTGTGACGAGTCATTTCTGACTGTTCGTATCGGCAGTGACCACTAGAGGCCACTATTGCATAATTTTCAATCTGACTTGCATATCAAGCGAAATACCTTAGAGGGGAGGTGTTTTCCAAAAGTTTGCCCCAATGACTGGTAATGCTGTCAGATAGGACATTAAGTGTTCATCCAGGTGCAAAGTCCTGAACTGACACAACTCCCTCTCACACACCTATTTATCTGAAAGTGACTAACCCAAAACACATAACACTGTGGCCTTGGCATCGGAGGCCAACGCCTTGGCACTGGCCAGAGAATTGCATAATTATTCTGATGACGTTGATGACAATTTCCCAAGGTAAAGTTGAGATAGATTTAAGTTTTGGTTAACCCATCTTTTGTCTTTTGGTCAGTTTTGCTTTAAAGGAATCATGACATGAGAAATCAAATTTGACATATATTGTACCATCAAAACATTCTGGAGGTTTCATAGCTCAAAATGTCCTCATTACAAACAAAGCATTTATTTTATCAAGCTCCACAAAACGGCTCGTTCGGATCTGAGGTACAAGATGACCTCAGCCGGGCTCAAATATTTAAATAAACTCCGCCTCCAGAGCAAGACATCAAAGAATAGTCATCTTCTCACCATAGGCTCCGCCCACTTGCGTTCAGTCGCGAGTGTCACGTTGCGTTAAAAGGAGATAGAAATTAAAATCACTGCTGCTGTCTTGTCTACATTGGATACAGTATACAGATGCAAATTTGCTTTTTGACACAGTCCATGTGCTTGAGTCTCATCAATAGGACAAATTAAGTAAAAGAATATTTGCTTTGATGCTTACGAAGTTCACAAAGAATCTTTTGTTGAAAGATGAAACAGTAGTAGATCTGACTGCACGTTATCTCACGACTAACTCGTACGTATTTTACGAGGTACGATTTGCCTAGACCCCAGTGACGGGTCATACAAATTCATACGACTTGAGGAACTCAAGAAAATACGTACAATTTAGCCAAAAATGAATGAGGTCATACAAATTCATATGAATTAGCTACCATGTAAAATACGTATGAATTGCCGTGAGATTGGACTGGACTGCAGCTGCATTACAAACTGTAAGTAAATGGTTTCATAATGCTTTGTCTGGAAATGACCATTTAAATTTTGATCATGTTGTCAAAACACTCACTGCAATAGTGAGAGGGCATTGATAATGTTTCCCATGCAATGACGTTAGCCAATCATAACAGTGGCCGATTCCTGACAAGCCTTAAAGGACCGCCCCTTAAAACATGTTGTACCACATATTTATTTGTTTTTTTGTGCAAGTAAACCTCAAGGAATATATTAAAATGTGACTCTGGACCACAAAACCATTTTAAGTAGCATGGGTATATTTGTAGCAATAGCCAAAAATACATGGTCTGGGTCGAAATTATTGTATTTTATTTTATGCCAAAAGTTATTAGGATATTAAGGGGAGACACTGCAGGCAAAAACTGTTTTTTCATGCACCTCATGAGATTTTGGGGTTTTTGGTTTTTCATAGTGTTTTTTTAGACTAATGGAAAGAAAACATCCTACTTTCTTTTATAGCACTTCATCTATTTGTGTCAAAGGATTTCAATTATAATACATATTTTTAAAGGCTGTTGTCTCAAAATGAGTTTTTTTCTCCTACACTGAGCCATACATCTGCACTTCAGTAGCACTTACACACACCAAACTTTACATTTTTATTCTTGTCTATATCCTGAAGGCTTTTACAGAGGGATTTGTTCATATATCATTTGCTATACAACATTTAATTCCCCCCAAAATTGTGAAAACATATTGTTTTCTGTCTATTCTAAGAATTTTCTGAATTTTGGAATGAGAAAAATGAGATACCCAAAATCCCCTCTGTAAAAACTTTTGACTCTAATATGTCAAAAAAATTCAACAAGAATTTTGAAACTGACTTCATCCCATATTTAGATTTTTGTACTAGACATTTATGCAAATTAGCACATATTTTATTAAATAATGCCTCAATTGCATATTTAAACCTAACATGTGAGAAAACTAATAATACAAAAAATGTTTGCAATTATCAATGTAATCAATCAACTGGGTAAGTAGGGCGATAACTAAGTTTTTTTTGACCCTATTCGCCTGCAGTGTCTCGCCTTAAGTAAAGATGATGTTCTATGAAGATATTTTGTCATTTCCCACTGTAAATATATCAAAACTTAACTTTTGATTAATATGCATTGCTAAGAACTTCAAACAAACTTCAACAACTTTAAAGTTGATTTTCTCAGTATTTAGATTTTTTTGGACCCTCAGATTCCAGATTTTCAAATTGTTGTATCTCAAATATTGTCCTAATAAACCAGGGTTCCTCAAATCTTACCCTGGAGGTTCAATGCGCTGCAGAGTTTAGCTCCAACCCTGATCAAACTCACCTACCTGTGATTCTCTAATGATCCTGAAGACCTTGATTAGCATTCTCAGGTGTGTTTGATTAGGGTTAGAGCTAAACTCTGCAGCGCATTGGACCTCCAGGGTAAGATTTGAGGATCCCTGTAATAAACCATACATCAATGGAAAGCTTATTTATTCCAGTTTTAGATTATTTATCCCAAAAATGTACCCTTATGACTGGTTTTGTTGTCTAGGGTCACGAATAATAATAATCATAATAAAAACATGCCATGACCCCTTTTAATGACCGTTCATCTTTCACTATTCACATTGTTATAACGGTTTTAACAAATATGAAATTGTCTAAGATACTTATTATATTTCATACACTGTTCTAATAACAGTTTGGTTTAGTTTAAAATAATAGTTAACCCCAAAATAAACATTTTGTCATCATTTATTTATCTTCCCTTTGTTCCTAACGAGAAAATGTCAGGTGTGTGTGTTCTTTTACGGACACAGAAGAGTTAAATAGATCCCTCTGAAATCCACCTTGCTCCTGACCACGCCCTTGGCCACGCCCCCAAGCACACACGCAGTCCGTTTATCAGGTGATGCGTGAGAACGAACTTTTCATGTGTCCTGCCTCGAGACCGCGCTCATTCATTCACTTACTCACAGATCTATGGTTCACACACGATGAAGGATGCTTTGGTTTAAGTCCTTTTCACACGCGTCCACTATAATGGATCTGTTCTAGAGGGAAACAACTCTTGGATTTGATTTGGGGGAGTAACGCTGAAACAATCACAGACAGGTGAGTGACTCGTGTTGATCTTTTTCTTTGTTTACTGGCGAGCTGCACTTGTAAATATTACAATATTTTATCCATAACATCATAAACATTGCGTTTTGCTAATTTTGTCAAAACTGCGCCGTTATAAATTTCTCACTTACCGTGGTTAAGGACAAACACCCTAAGTGTTTAGCTCTAGTTATGAAACATGTAGTCATTATTTGAGGTAAATAACTCTAAATAGCCTGACCGGAAGAGCTGAAGTCACATGCTGTTGCCCATGACAACAGTGCTTATTTTTTTATTGCTACTAGCCAAAAGCAAGATTTCAACTTCACTGTAGAATAAGGTTGACATATCCACCTCCTTGGTGACAAAACAATAAACCAAAACGCCTGTATGAGTATCTCCTGTCTGTGAACGTCAACAACGTCAGATATTCAGGATCCAAGACTGACCGATTCCTGGAGGTTTTCAAGACAGTCCGTCGCTTAGCAACCACATCAATGTACAGCTTTCTCACAATCCCATACACAAGTTGTGTCATGTCTTGGAATCATGTTCATCTGTTCACTGAATGCTAGAGGGGTCCAAAGGTCTGGAACCTTTAAATGAAAATGCTTCTATTACTTTACATGTATATAATAAAATGACACAAATAAAAATAAAATTATACAAATAAAACTATATATAAAATTGTTTATATATTTATATATGATTTCTACAACTATTATTATTATACAGATTTTAAAATATTTTATATTAATAATAATAAAAACAATTATAATAAATAATATTCAAATTATACACATTTAGAACAATGTAATATATATTGACATAATGCGTTTTATTATTATTAGTTTATTTTAAATATTAATAATATTAAAATAATTATATTCCAAATATTTTAATCATACGTTTTTGTAATATAATTTTATTTTCAATGATATATATTATTATATAATATTATTAATATATTATCCTATATTATTTTATTATTGTTATTACTACATACATTTAAAATATGTAATATTTTTTTGCACCATAATAAAAATAGTATTAAAAAGATACACATTTTTATATATATATATATATATATATATTGTCCATTTTATTTTAAATATTATTAATTTTAAAAATAAAATTGTATTCAAAATATTTTAATTGTGTGTATGTGTGTATATATATTAAAATTAAAATTATAGGCCTATATATAAAATTCTATATATAGAATATTTTGTAATATAATTTTATTTTTTAATAATATTTATATTTAAAATAAAAGTGTAATTTAATAAAAAATATGAATGGAAAAATATGAATATAATTTATTTATAATATTAGGAATATTCAAAATAAAATTAAAATAAATTATATGCAGTAATTATAATAATTAAAATACAAATTATATATAATATATATTTTAATATATTTAGTGTGTGTGTGTGTGTGTGTGTGTGTACCTGGTATTCATCACGTTGTGGGGACCAAATGTCCCCACAAGGATAGGAATACCAGTAAATTTTGACCTTGTGGGGACATTTCTCAGGTCCCCATGAGGAAACAGGTTTATAAATCATGCACAATGAGTTTTTTTGAGGAAGTAAAAGTTTGCACAATCTCCTGTGAGGGCTAGGTTTAGGTGTAGGGTAGGGTTAGGGCGATAGAAAATACGGTTTGTACAGTATAAAAACCATTACGCCTATGGAATGTCCCCATAAAACATGTAAACCTGTGTGTGTGTGTGTGTGTGTGTGTGTGTGTATATAATAATTTTTTTAGGTGTATTTAAATTTTATAAATTATATTACAAAATATGCAATAATTCTAATAATTAAAATATAAAATTCTATGTATTGAATATCATTTATTATTCAAATAAATTATTTTTATATAATTTACTAATTATTTAATTAATATTTAAGATACAATTGTCATTTAATAATTAATAATAATGAATTATTATTTATAGTTAAATTTAATTTACAATAACTTAAATCCCAGATTTTTTATCTAGTCTTATACATTTGGACCCTATTGTATTCTGTTGCAAATCAAAAACCACAGACTGTCGCTCATATTTTGAGTTCTACTGAATATAAAGCACCCTCTCACAACCTGTTCAAAAGAATGAAACAGTCATTATTTAAGTGGTCATACAGGCTGTGTAAATAGGTTTGGATTAATCACCAGAGCTAGTGTGCTTATGTACTGAAGGTGAAGTTAACCCTCTCAGGTGGCTGCATGCACACAGGAGCTGTCTTTCCTGACAGGGAGGGTTCACTCTGCTGAGTCAACATTAAGCTTCTCCCTGTCAGCACCTTTGATAGTAAGGCCAGAG
This sequence comes from Garra rufa, assembly GCF_049309525.1. Taxonomy (NCBI): domain Eukaryota; kingdom Metazoa; phylum Chordata; class Actinopteri; order Cypriniformes; family Cyprinidae; genus Garra; species Garra rufa. The sequence goes on from NC_133374.1 coordinate 24,941,535, forward strand.
TGTGAGAGGAATATTCAGTCGTTTTCCTATCTCGCCACTCGATCAGAACCAACAGATCATAAATTCTGTGTGTGTCAATCTCCATACAGGTGCTTTAACGGTCACTGTGGGTGTGTCTCAATATTCCAGCATTCCTTTTGTTTATACTTCACGCTTGAATTATTAATGGCAAAGCGTATAGCTGCTTATACAAGTCTTGTGTAAGTCCTGTATTCATCACGGTCACGCATCTCTGAACATGGTACAAACCGTCCTCACCATTGATTTTCTTTAGGTTCATTTGAATTTCAAGGTCCACAGCCGCCATTTAGTCAACTGATTTTTGCATGAATTCGAGTGCATACTTTGTTACTACAACTATGATTTGTTAGTTATATTTATAAACATCCACCATGTGCAAATGTTTTGGTAACACTTTTATAAATAAACCATTAACAAACATTATATAATGCTAAAAAAAAAATTATTTATTATATATATTCACATACTTAGAAACATGAGATAATGTGCTTATTATTGTTGACTAATACAAAAAATTATATAATGCTTAATGTATCATTAGGTAAGACTTAGAAATGTCATTAAACATTCAATTATAATCATGCACTTCTTGAAAATCTACAAAATATTTTGACAGAAATTACAATAATGATTAAAACCTTATTTGTTAAAGGATAACTATTGCCAAAATGCAACCTGGGCTGTTTTTTTTTACTGTAAACGAGACAAACTTATATCTAAAAGCATAATTGCAACAAACGAGCCGTTTTTGAGATTGACCGTGATTTCGTTTTGTGGTCAGTGGCCGGTGAATGGGAGTACTAGGGGCATAAATTTGAGCGCATCAAAATCGATATTTTTACAACACTAAGAAGGCTCGACACACCATGAAACTTTGCTCGAAGTATCGCCTGGGTCTCTACACATGAACTCCAGCATTGAGAACATTGTTTGTGTACACAGAGTTTACTAAAAAGAAAGGTTTTGAAGAACTCACTCACACTGTTTGGGTTTCCGCTTGCGGCCGTCTCGCCAGTCAAGAGGTGTCGATCTCCGAATGCGAATGAATGGACTCCATAGGCTTATATGAGGCTCTTTTTACAACTAGAAGGTTAATATTGTTTTTCACTTGCGACAAAACAACGAATTAGCCGTGCATTTATATGGAAATATGCTTTAGGAGCTATCCATCCTCGCATTCGGAGATCGACACCTCTTGACTGGCAAGACGGCCGCGAGCGGAAACTCAAACAGTGAAAGTGAGTTGTTCAAAACCTTTCTTTTTAGTGAACTCTGTGTACACAATGTTCTCAGTGCTCGAGTTCATGTGTAGAGACCCAGGCGATACTTCGAGCAAAGTGTCATGGTGTGTCGAGCCTTCTTAGGCCCAATCCCAATTCTATTTTCTACCCCTTCGCCTACCCCTCGCCCCTTCCCCTTGTCCCTTGAAACAAAGTGTAAAGGGGAAGGGCTAAAATATTTCCCCTAAGAAATGGGACACCACTACAACACTGTGATACGTCATCATACGTTTTCGCTAGTTCCTAATGTTACATCAGAGGACATGCGCAGATGTTTATCACTCATTCCAAGATGTCAAAAATGTTGTCATGTTGCAAAAAGTACAAATGTACGGTGTACGCACCGTTCATTCACATGTGGCCGTAAGCAAAACAAACAACGCATTATCACATGCGCGGCAAATTGCTAATCAGTGTAGTGGTGCCTGGAGAAGTATATATGCTTCATTTGTGAATTTCATTTTTGAACTTTCTATTTGAACGCATTCGTTTTCTGGATCCTTGGACTAAAATGTTTACAGGGGTTCACTGGTTTAAGAAATTTCTGATCGTAAAAATCAGCTTCTTTTTATTTGTAAGGTATCGTTTTTATTATTATGTACTGATTTAAATTACTGGTGCGGTAGACATAGCGGGCGCAGGTGCATTAGGCGCAATAATCAAATACATTTCAAAGCAAGCCGGCTCCACGGTCCTGACTGCATCATCATTGCCTTTATTGGGTGTTTTGAGCGAATATTTACATTTATTCACATGACTGGATGTGGTGGACTGCCATGATTTTGGCGAATGCAGGACACTGAATAATGCGCATCAGAGGGAATTTAAAAAGTGGAAGTATGTATACACCGTATACCTGCGTACACCATCCACGACTACACCACCGTTGCAAATTGCCGTGCCACTGGTCTTTCATGTTTCTAACATGCAGTCAAGTGTATATGACATAAAAATATATTTTGTAATATCGTGCAATCAGTGCTATCTGCTAGCAAACTTTAGCGATTTTTTTGCAAACGTTTATTTACAAAACAACACCATAAACACAAACACAAGATTGAAGGTAATATACATATAATGAAACATTGTCATGAAAATCCTTATTAAAGGCAAAAATTACTTATATTTACGAGTCTGCTTGCTCGAGTGAGCAGCCATGTTGGAAATTTCTCTTAGCCCTTCGTTTGAAGTGAGGTCCTGAAAAATCTTCGTTTGGAGGGCTATCTGGCCCTTCCCCTTACCCCTACCCCTCCAACCAAAAGAGAAATGAGACACCCCTACCCCTTCACGTGAACGCGCCAAACGGAGGGGTAGGGCTAAGTGTAGGGGTAAGGGGTAGAATTGGGATTGAGCCTTAGTGTTTTAAAAATATCGATTTTAATGCGCTCAAATTTATGCCCCTAGTACTCCCATTCACCGGCCATTGACCACAAAACTAAATCACGGTCAATCTCAAAAACGCCTCGTTTGTCGTAATTATGCTTTTAGATATAAGTTTGTCTCGTTTACAGTAAAAAAAAACAAAAAACAGCCCAGGTTGCATTTTGGCAATAGTTATCCTTTAATGCAAAACACAACTTTCAAGACCTTTTATGTTAGAATAAGAAGTTAAGAAGTCATAAAAACTAGACATTTTGCCCAGAAGACCTATCGTTTTATATCGTCATGTGACCATGATAATATTATATTGCGATACCACGATATTGATAATACCGTTACTTCCCTAATGCTAACAAATGTCATTTAACTCCAGTTCATATATTACCTAATGCTCTAAAAAAAAAGTTTAAAAAGGTATTTAGTAACTTCACGCACTTTGTAAACTATTCATGTTAACTAATTATTCATTAACTCATAACAACAGTCTGTAAAGGTCACATATTTGGTCTTTGTTGGTTGTGTAGACTTCTTACACATCTTAAATCATTTATTAATTATTTGTTAATGTTTTGCAGTACTCAATCTAAAGTGGAAACTATTCATCACTAGTAAATGTTCACAAATCATTAGTACCTTTATTAGCAGTCATCTCAGCAAACAGTGTCCCAAATAACCAGAATTCACCATATTTACACATCTTTACGAATCATTTGTTAATCATTTGTTCATGTTTTTGCATGACTTAATCTAAAGTTGAAAATATTCACAATTTTTAACTGTTTCTAAACATTTACTAATCATTTAGTACCTTTATGAACACTGGAGTTTTAGCTGCTGTAACAATGTTTTGTGTAAAAGGTGGTTAGTCAAGTTAGTTAAGTGAAGTGTTCTGATTTAAAAAAAAAAAAAATCTAATGTAAATTCATGTCCCAGTCACATTTTCTTGGTTAAATAAACATTACTTACGCTATCAGAAATAGAATTTAATTTTTATTTTATATTTGTTCAAAAGTTTGCATACACTTGATTCTTAATACTGTGTTGTTACCTAAATGATCCACAGTTTGTTTGTTTGTTTATTGATAGTTGTTCATGAGTTCCTTGTTTATCCTGAACAGTTAAACTGCCAGCTGTTCTTCATAAAAAAATCCTTCAGGTCCCACAAATTGTTTGGTTTTTCAGCATTTGTGTATTTGAACCCTTTCCAACAATGATTGTGTGATTTTTAGATCCATCTTTTCACACTGAGGACAACTCAGAGACTCAAATTGAATTTGAAGATTAGGGTGAAATTAATTCATTGTGTCTTCTGGGAAACATCTAAGTATCTTCTGTAGGGTAGTACTAAATGAAAAAAATATGATATTTAGGCAAAATAAGAAAAATGTAGACATCTCCATTCTGTTCAAAAGTTTTCACTCCAAACTTTTAATGCATGTTTTTTTTTCCTTCTGGAGCATCAGCGAGTGTTTGAACCTTCTTTAACAGTTGCTTAGAAGTCTCTCAGTTGTCCTCAGTGTAAAAAGATGGATCTCAAAATCAAACAGTCATTGTTGAAAAGGGTTCAAATACACAAAAATGCTGAAAATTTGTGGGACCTCAAGGATTTTTCTGAAAAACAGCAGGCAGTTTAACTGTTCAGGACAAACGAGACTCATGAACAACTCTCACAAAAAAAACAAAAAAAAAAAAACAGCTGTACATCATTCAGCTAACAACAAATTTTTAGTGTATGTAAACTTTTGAACGGGGTCATTTTTATAAATTCAACTATTGTATTCTCTTGTGGACTATAGGTCTAGTCAGTACTAAATAAAAACTGACATGCATTTTGTATGATCCCTCTTATTTTGGTAGAATAATTAACATTTTGAACATTCTGCAAGGTGTATGTAAACTTTTGACTTCAACTGTAAATCTGTGAGTTGTTACTGTGTTGCTGTTGGACAACGCTTCTTTAAAAAACAAGTGATTTATACACTTTCTGATGTCATATTTCAACATCAATCCTACATCAACAGGAGAAAACCACTCAATTGTTCAGGTAAATTTTTGAAAACTGATTAAACCGTGTTCCCTTATAGTAACCAAATTTATTCCTTTACACTTCTGACCCCTTAACCAATCCTTAAACCAACCCAACCCAAACCTTACTCGTATCACGCCTCAATAGCAGCGAAAGTATGAGCAAATAAGCTTTTAATCATTATATAACATAATTTGAAGGTTTTTATAGCACATATTTCATTCTTTGCTCAGGTTGGATGTTTATGTTAAAGTCCAGTCTCCTCCCTCCCCTCACAGACGGGCAGCTGTTGCAGTGACTCAGTATCATGGAGGCGTGCAGCGGGACTGCAGCAGTGACACACGGCAGAGCTCCAACACCTCTGAGAGACGCATACACTCATGATCCCTGTGAAGGGTGAGTAACAGCCTGCATACTTCGCCTGTCAGCGTGCTTTGGCGGCTGCGGTGCTCGATTACAGTTAGATTTGCCATATAGCGTGTGTCTGCCTTGCAAGGTTAGATGAGGCGTTTTCTTTACATTTGGCCGAATCTCTGCATAATCAGGTGCAGTGCATGCTTTGGTTTTTGCACACACAGGCGTTTTGTGCTTCATGTGACCGGTCACCTTATTCTATTTCTGAGACAGCATATTTGAGCAGCACTGCATGCAGCAGATGTGAATTTGTCCCCCGAGGAGTAAATTATAGTGGTGATTTGTGTGCAACTGGTGCCCTACAGAGATGATAACAAGGACGGTAGAGTCATCAATGAATGTGTACCGCCCCAAGGAAGAAGGCATGGTTTAATGGAATAGTCAGTGACACATCTTTTATACTATCTATTCATTTATTCATTAAATATGTAATTCATATGAAAATTGCAGGGTGATAACGGTTCTAATATAATTATAAGGTAAAAGCCTGATTAAAAGAATCGAAGTCTAGAAAGGAAAACTGTAGCATTAAGTATTACATTAAGTACTGAAAATAATATTGTAATAGTATTTTTAGTGAAACAAACATGCTTATTAATATTTTTTGTTTTATTCTATTATTTTTTTGTCTTCAGATTAAAATCCTGTTATGCAACCAATATTGATAAACATAAAAAAAAACATAAAGACCTTTGCAGCCCTTCAAGTCAAAAATTTCAATAATCCAAAATATCAGATAATTTGGCATTTTTATGGCAAGTTATTGATATTTATAAATTAAGTAAAATTTGTATTTTTTTTTATCCATTTAAATTTTTTTGGATACTGTTTTTATTTTTCTATACTCTGTTTTAATCATTAAATTAAATTGTATTACTCCAAAAGCATTTAAAATTATTTGAAATCATGAAACTTACAAAAAAAGTTTATTAAAAGTTTAACAAATTTAATTATTAAGGCCCCATGGAATGTTTTTTTTTTTCTTTCTGAATTTTCCATAATTTTTCTGGATTCCATTTTAACGGTTTAATTAAATATTAATAATGTAATAATGTAAAGTATAATATAATATAATATAATATAATATAATATAATATAATATAATATAATATAATATAATATATTATATTATATTTATTCCCTCCAGAAATACTATGTTGTGCATTTGACATTTTTCTGATAAATCATTTTTCTAGTAAAAGTTATGGAAGCCCATTTCTGCCACCAAATGAAAAAAAGGTAATTGTGACTTTTGTGAATTGTGAATTTTTTGTGATTTTTTTTTTTTCTTTTCTCGCAGTTGCAGGTTTGCAGAATTGTATGATATAAGCTTGCAATTCTGAGAACTTAAGTTAGAATTGTGAGATGATAACTTGCAAATATGACCTTCTTCCACATAATTGCATAATATAAACTTGCAATTTTGAGAAATAAAGTCAGAATTACGAGATATAAATCAAAATTGCAACTTTTTATCTCGCAATTCTGAATTAATTTCTCGCTAAAATTGATAAGAAATTAAGAATTTATAACTTGCAATAGGGAGTTTATATCTCACTTCTGAAAAAAAGTCAGAATTTCAAGATGTAAACTCACAGTTGCAAGAAAAAAGTCAGAATTGCAAGTTATCTCGCAACTGTGACTTCTCGCAATTGTGTTTATATCACACAATTCTGAGGAAAAAAATCTATAAGAATTTATAACTCGCAATTGCACGTTTATATATCATGCAGTTATGAGAGAAAAAGTCAGAATTGCGAGTTTGTATCACGCAATTCTGAATTGTGAGTAAATGTGACTCAAATGTCAATAATTGTCATCAAAAAACTTTAAATAAATATTAAAACATTAAATAAATATCAGAAATATTGACTAAATATTGACTAAATATGCTAAAAACTAACACTACTTCACTGTGAACACTTTCATAAATCATTGACCTGTAGTTTGGTATTTAGAACTCCATAATCCGCCATTATGTTGCACCTGTGACTTTAAAATGGCTGTAAACTTTTGCCTCTTTCTTTCATGAACAGGATCGGGCATTATCGTCCAATCTCACGGTGGTCTAATCTGTTGGAGGAGGGGGGGGGAGTGTGGGATGTTCTGGAACAAAATCACTGACTCTGTCTTTTGTCTACTGAATGAATCGACTAAACTCTAGCCTTTTATTCCCATTCTAAAGGCTTTCCAATCCTTAAAGCTGTTCCAGCTCACCTTTCCTTACCCCGGGAGCGCATCATATTTCAAGTTACACTTTAGCCCGGTTCTTTGTTATTTAGGGTAGATTCATTTGTGAAGGACTGAGTGACTGATTGAAGCGATATCCTTGTGTGTCGCAAAACCTACAATAGTGTGCTTTTTACAGCCACTGATCTGATCTTCTATAATGTCTCCTTGTTTCGACCCTCGCGGCCATGTTCTCAGCTGCAAGGCGAACTGAGTAATGCTCTGGAGATTTTCTGAAATGGACAGATCATTTCATGACGTGTACGTAAAACGAAAGATGAGCTTTTACTTTCAGAGACAAGAAATGAATGTAACTTTTGAGTATAATTCAGTGTGATTGGCTTATAAAGTGTTATTTTCTCACATAAAAGGTTTGTGTATAATCTTATTGATCGCAAGAGTAGTTTAACTGCTACACATCCTTAACAGCTTTACTGACTAAAGACATATAAGGTTCAATACCCTCATTAGCAAATCCGATTTTGCAGTTTTCCCTATATATAAGATCCTAGTCGACAAAAATGCATCAGGACTGGCATGTGTTTGTTGAGCAGCTTTACTTTTGTATTATTGACACAGCTCGGCCTTGGATATTTCCTCACTCACGGGTCATGAGTTCAGTGGTGCCTCTCAAGTTGGTTAGTTTATTGTCTGCATGTCCTGCTTGATTAAGCAGCCAAAACTGGAAAAAATGGACTGGAAGGAATGTATCAGGTGGTGCAGTGACCTGTGCACATGCTCAGGTCATATAGGAGATGTTGGCTTGTGGAGAAATGAAAATTCTGTCATTATTTCTCGCCCTCATGTCCTTCCAAACCTTCATTCATCTTTGGAGCACAAATGAAGATATTTTTGATTAAATCCGAAAGCTTTCTGAATATGCGTAGGCGTGAATGAGATTTTGAGAATTACCACCACAAAGGGATCATTTTTCAGCAAATATCAACTTAAAGGGATAGTTCACCCAAAAAGCACCCCCAGTAAGCAGATAAACATCAAAGATCCAAGATGTAGGTGACTTGGTTTCTTCGGTAGAACCCAAACGAAAATTTGATCAAACCGTTGCAGTCTGTCAGTCATATTATGGCAGTCAATGGGACCCACGGGTTTGAGAGTCAAAAAAAAAAAACATACACAGACAAAACCAAATTAAACCCTGCAGCTTGTGATGTTACATCGAGGTCCAAAGACACAGAACAATTGGTCTGTGCAAGAAACTAAACAGTATTTATATAGACAAAATGTAAAAACTAAAAGATTACATTTGTTTGCGCGAACTCATCCGGTTCAACTATTCACCAACTCTCAACTTTTGAGCCTAATTGACTAAAGTTATGATTGCTTGCTCTCCGTCTGAACGCGCTTAGGACAGTTGGACATTGCGGTGGATCAGAGGTAAAAAAAAAAAAATGATATAAATACTGTTCAGTTTCTTGCACAGACCAATTTTTTTCATGTCTTAAGACCTCAATGTATCGTCACGAGCCGCAGGGTTTAATTTGGTTTTGTCTGTGTATGTTGTTTTTTTTTTTTTCTCTCTCAAAGCCGTGGGTTCCATTGACTGCCATTATATGACTGACAGACTGCAACGGTTTAAGTTAAAAATGTTCATTTGTGTTCTACTGAAGAAACAAAGTCACCTACATCTTGGATGCCCTAGGGGTTAGCAGATAAACATCAAATTTTCATTTTTGGGTAAACTATCCCTTTAAGACTGCACAACTTTTAAAAACTTCCACACTTGCCAATTTTGCAAATGATTAAAGAAGAAAAACTTGGCTTTATACACTAAGCAAATGAGGATGACACACTAACAGACTTTTCAAGTTGTTCCAAACACAAGTCACAAGAAACGTGTTTTGTTGTTAACATGACAGATGAAAACAATATGTGACCCTGGACCACAAAACCAGTCTTAAGTAGCACAGGTATATATTTGTAGCAATGGACAACAATACATTGTATTGGTCAAAATTACATATTAGATATTTTGTACGTTTCTGTAAATATATCGAAACGTAATTTTTGATTAGTAATATGCATTGCTAAGAACTTCATTTGGACATTTCATTTGAACTTCATTTGGCGATTTTCTTTTTTTTTTTTTTTTTTTTGCACCCTCAGATTCCAGATTTTCAAATAGTTGTATCTCGGCCAAATATTGTCCTATCCTAACAAACCATACACCAATGGAAATCTTATATATTCAGCAGATGATGTGTAAATCTTAATGAAAAAAAAATTGACCCTTATTAATGCGCTCATATATTATTCAACTGCCCCGATTTATAGTCTAAAGCTAAAAGATTGTGATTTTCTGTTAAATCTGTCAACTCTATCTATCCATTACACTGCCGTACACTGCCTATTGCTAACATGGACTCCTCCAGATGGCAAATCAGGGCAAAAGTCATGTGCATTCCAGCTTTTTTTTTGTTTGTTTCCTGTTATATGGCTTTACAAGACCTGGAATATAGTCTACTAGTCATATGACATTTAAGGAGCTTTTTTTAAGATTAGTTCACTCCAGAATTAAAATTTCCTGGTAATTTACTCCATGTCATCCAAGATGTTCAAATTCTCACTGTACACTAGCTCAATGCATTACATAATCATGTTGGAAAGGTCACGCATGATGTAGGCAGAAGTACCGACCCAGTGTTTACAAAGCAAACAAAAAAGGTAAAGCCACAACGTCTGACTATTTCGAAGTTGAAGGAGAAAATAAGATGGAATGCTCTACCCTACCTTTCTGAACACATGAAGAACTAACCATGTGTGACTTTTCCAACATGATATATGTAATGTGTGAAGTCCAGCTAGTGCAAGACGAGCATTTGTGGTTAAAAAGTATATAAATTATTATTATTATTTTTTTTGAAAATGATCGTGTAGAGCCATTTGAAGCTGAATTGAAACCGGAATGTTTCCTGGAAAAAAATCCTGGATCCTTTTTGACTGAAAAATGAATGACGTAAACATGAACTGATTTCACTGGTTGGAAAACAGCAGCATGAAGATTCTGCAAATTGTGTTCTATAGAAAAGTCGAACAGATTTGAGTCATTTTGGGTTACTATTTCTTTAAAACAATCCTAGCTTAGGCATTTCATTGGCGCAATTGCTTTGTACCGAGTGATGCGATACAGAGGTATGTGTGTATGTCATAAGCTTATTTCAACATATCCCTCTCTGATTCTCTTTTCTTTAAGGCCCCACCCAGAGGAGGATGAGGGGGAGGAAGATAGGAGCTTGCAGCCAGCAGAGACTGCAGGCTGGGAGGACGCCATTGCTGTTATGGTGCGTGTGTGTACTGGCTTTCTGTATGTCACGCTTCATGCATTTAGAGTGCTGCGTAATCGTTTGTTTACATGTGCGTGTTCGTATATGCAGGCACGAGGAACGCCGATGGTCCCTGAGCTGCCTGCCGAATCTTCTCTGCGCTCATGTGCCAGCACGGCCAGCATGAAGGTCAAGAACGTCAAAAAGTAGGTGTTTGTACATTTAAGCGAAGAGTACTGTCTTTGTTTTGTCTCCTTCAGACCCACGGAGCAGAATACTGATGAGCTTTTTTTGTTTTGCAGGCTGTCCCTCACCAAAGGCCATTTTCCCAGGCTGGCAGAATGTGCCCACTTCCACTATGAGAATGTTGACTTTGGCTCTGTGCAGGTGAGGGTTTTATGGTAAATGCAGTGCTGCTGAAGGCCATGATCACTCATGGTTGACGGGAATGTGTTAATTAGGCTCCTGGATGCGGTCTTGGTTTCACCGGTGGCGGATTATCCATCATGTTGAAATTAGGGCTGTGGTTTAAGTTACAAGCAATACAAATTGGCCTCTGTCAGGTTATTTGCTATCCTGCAAGATCTTACAACTGTGGAAAACATCTTGGCTAGCTGTTTGGATTTCAACATCATTATTCCTCCCCAAACTGTTATATTTATACAAATGTCTTTAGCATTATCACTGTCCATTTCCTCAGACTCCTCTATATTACTGTTCAAAAGTTTGGGTTCGTAAGATTTAAAAAAAAAAAAAAAAAAATGTTTTTGAAGGAATTCTCTTAATTCTCTGCGTATAAGTGTAGGTCAAGATATCATTGACTAAAATAACCCAATTTAGTTTTTACTTTAACATTTTAGTGAAGTCGATTATTCCTACAGTGCTTTTAAGACTTCTTATGCAAATGATCTCTGTTATGATTGTGAAAACTTCTCCACACTTCATAAGCACCGGCCAGGATCCTGCATACTTAACAGACAGTATATTAATGTGATGATATGTAAATGTGAGTGGTAATATGTGATAATATTATTAATATGACGTTCATGGTCAGTTCATTCAATAGCCATCTTGGTTTTTTTTTTTTACACCACCTTGTCCCGTTATTATGGAAGCCCGTTTCCACCACTGATTAAAAACTAAAAAAGATTGCAACTTTTTATCTCACAATTCTGACCCTTCTTCTCAAATGTGAGGTATAACTTCTCAGTTGCAAGTTATAATGTCAGAATTGTAAAATATAAACTCACAAATCTGACTTTTTTTTTTTTTTTTTCTCAGAAGTGCGAGATATAAACTTGCAATTCTGACTTTTTTTCCTCACAATTATGGGTTATAATCTCACAATCCTGACTTTTTTTTCTTTCTCAGAATTGTGAGATATAAACTTATAGTTGCGAGTTATAAAGGTTAATTCTGAGGGGGGAAAAGATATTTTCTCAGAAATGTGAGTTTATATCTCATAATTCTAACTTAAATTCAAACTTTACTCATAAAACTCGCAATTCTAAGAAAAAAAGTCACAACTGCGCAATATAAACACAATTATGTGGAAAAAAAGTCGAGTTGAGTTTAAATCTTTTTCTTACAATTGCAAGTTTATATCACACAATTCTAAGAAAAAAAGTCAGAATTGCAAGATGTAAAGTCAATTTTAGAATTAAAAAAATCGCAATTACATTTCGCAATTCTGAGGTAAAAAAAAGTCAGAATTGCAAGATGTAAACTTACAACTGCGAGAAAAAAAGTCAGAATTTTGAGATAAGTCGCAATTACATCTCGCAATTCTGACTCTTTTTATTAGAATTGTGAGGTATAAGCTCGCAGTTACAAGGTATAAAGTATAAACTTGCAAATCTGACTTTTTTTTTCCAGCATTGTGAGTTTATATCTGACTTTTTTTTTCTTGCAATTGGGGGGGATATAAACTATATAATATGGATTAGTTATAATTAGTAGTTATAAAGTCCAGTTCTGAGAAAAGACTGATATTTTCTCAAATTTCAGTTGCAAAGGTTGTTGCGAGTTTACATCTTGCAATTCTGACTTTTTTCTATATATTTTTTTTTTCTGCAATTGCGAGAAGAAACTCATAATTGGGAGTTTACATCTCACAATTGTGACTTTGTTTTGTGAGTAAAGGCGCAAAATCCTGACTTAATAACTGCCAATTGTGTGTTATGAAGTAGAAATGGCAAAATCTTAAAATCGCAATTTACTTTAAATCTTACAATTCTGTGCTTTTTATCGCAATTGCAAGTTTGTCACTCGGTTCTGAGTAAAAAAAAGAAAGATTTAAACTTAAACTTAAAGTCGCAATTACATCTCGCAATTCTGATTCTTTTTCTCAGAACTGTGAGGTATAAACTCACAGTTGCAAGTTATAAAGTCAAAATTGAAAGATATAAAATCCCAATTCTGACTTTTCTCAGAATTGTGAGATGTATACTTGCAGTTGCAGTTGTAAAGTCCAATTCTGAGGGGGAAAAAAAGAATATTTTCTCAGAATTGCAAGTTTATATCATAATTCTGAATGAATAACTTGCAATTGTGTGTTATAAAGTCAGAATTGTGACTTTACTCACAAAACTCTCACAATTGTGAGATATAAACGTGCAATTATGAGGAAAAAAAGTCAGTATTGCGAGATGTAAACTCAAAAAAGGTCAGAATTTGGACAATCACAATAACCTTTTTTTTATTCAGTGGCAGAAATTGCCACTTCAATTGCCACTATGTTTTCCGTTTACAATAGAATCAATCAAAATTAACAAAAGGGCTGATAGAACATCAAACTGTACATCTCCATTTTCCATCTCCAAATCCACCCCAGAATGTTTTTATCCAGCCAGATTTTGTTGTTATGCTGATGGGTTCCAGCAGAGAGCAGTAAACACCACTGAGCCCCTCCTCAGTCTTTGCTGTATGTACATGATACTGTTCCGAGAGCTGAGGGTGTTGGTTTGGGTGCATCATGAACAGGGTATGGCGTCATAGCTAAGGAACAGGAAGTTTGCCCTCACGTCCCACAGCTCTGTGCTCTGCGCCTCCATCATCCAGTGTGTTTCAGCTCTCAAGGTCACACAGATTCCTGTTCTATTAGATCACATTCAGTCTCCTGAGCGCGTCACACTGACACACTGTGGCCGGGGGCTGGAGGAGTCTATTCACGCGTGTACCGGAATATAAATACTCTCCTACTATAAACTGGGCAGTTAAATACGAAATCTGATGTTTCAGGAGGAATGTCCTTTAGTACTGATTCTCTTTTGTTGCTTTTAAAAGCTTGGGTTCACATTCCAGCAGTTGGACCATATCAATGAATGCGTATAATATAGCAGGAATTTATGCCATAGTTCCCTTTGTCTGTCTGGTGTAAATTGAAAAAAAGAAAGAAAGAAAGATAGATGGATAGTATGGACATTAAATGTTTTCTGTACTGAAGACAACTGAACAAAACTAAGCCATCATAATTATGGGTCTATGTCCTGGTCATAAGTATTGGCACCCATATTTACAGAATATCTTCAAAAATCAATCATATTATTATTAGTAGTATTTTATTAACACATCAATTTTTTGTGTTCTTTAATTTCACTATATCAATGCCATTTTTGTTGTTGTAATTTTACACATGTAAATATTACATAATTCTGATTCTACAAAATTTGTAATTTTGTACTTGCACAGACTCACAATATAGAATTTTAAAAATGTTACATTTTCTAAATGATAAATAATTTTACTGGAAAATAAATTGATACTATTGATACTTTATTTTATTATTTAGATGTTTTTTTATGTAGTCATATTGTATGTTATCATTTAAACATTTGAATGTGTGTGTGTTAAGGTTATTATAGTTAACAAAAATTAAAACTAAAACCATAAAGTTGATACTTAAAAAAAAAAAAAGAATGTTACTTAAAATAAAATTTCTTATTTTAATTTAGTTTAACTTGATGTACTAAAATAATTCAAGCTAAAATAGAAATAAAAACTATATAAACGTATTTTAAAAACAAAGTATTTAAAAAAAACACACAACGAAATTACTAAAACTTCAACTAGAAGTATGAAAGCAGAAAAGGTCTAATTCAAAATATTAACAAAAACTATAATAGTATCTTGGTAATATTACATTATGCGTTTTTGATGACATATAAAATAAATTAAATGTGAGAAAGATGCTTGTTTTGCCCTCTGGTCATTTCCTCAGATATCACACTACACAGAAACTGACATTTTAGGTTTCACTAATGTTAAATGCAAATTTATGAGCATTTTATTTTATTTAGAAACATAAAAGACTATCCTAAACAGCTGACTCTGGTTTCATATTTTGAATACAGTGCCTTTTATACATTTTGAATTGTAGTTTACGTATCTGAATACTGTTTTATGCCACTGTAGAATAACCGTGTCTGTGTTTAGTCCTAGAATAAGGTATTGAGTTAACATCCCTTCTGTGGCGTCTTTATGTAGACCTTTGTTGCATTCCCAGAGGTGGTGTGCATGTTCCACATTCCTCGGCTCAGGTTTACCGAGGAGCTTTCAGGATCCCTGCCTCCTCCCTACTGGTGCGGCGAGAGATGGAGACGGAGGAAGAACTGGGCCAAATTCAGTGATGCTGTAATGAGCTTTAACTGATCTGAGAACAGTCACCTCCATCTCCATATGAGCAGGTGGTTGGGGAATTGATTAAGTCTATGTGTTTTCCGCACAGAATCGTTTCGGACAGAAGGGAGGGAGCCCTCACTCACCACCATTTCATT
Source organism: Garra rufa (assembly GCF_049309525.1). NCBI lineage: Eukaryota > Metazoa > Chordata > Actinopteri > Cypriniformes > Cyprinidae > Garra > Garra rufa. The sequence goes on from NC_133374.1 coordinate 24,956,941, forward strand.
AAAATGGACTTCAACCTGCTTTTGTGGTTTCCACAAACAGTGTTGCTGAATTATGAGAAAGGCTTTCCTGTGGGTGGATTGACCTTGAAATATTGATACTCCTGCTATTTGAGCTTAATCCACATTAAGGTTTTTTGTAGTGAAACAGCAATGCATCAAAACTCACGATGGATCCAGATTCAGGATCTACGTTTTTGAAGTAGGTCGGTGGTGGATTATGATTTATCATAATTTTTTTGCTCTCCAAGACTTTGGGCTCATCTCAAAGACATGCAATAAACCTTTAGGGGAAGATGCATGACGTGATTGAATTGCTGACAACCCTTGTGTAATTTATGGCACTGTAGATTAGCCGTGGCTCCAGATGGAGAAAGGTCAACTCATGATCACTGGGTTACGCTTTCTAGCTTTTATGTAACTTGAGGAATTTCCTTTTGGATTATTGCTGCTGAAAAAGCTTTCGGTGCAATTTATTATACAAGTGGAATTTTAATCCGCAGATTGTGTGACATAAAGCTGTGGTCGTTGACCTTTGGCGTCTGCTTTTTACTTATTTTCATCACAGTTGCAAATAACAGACCAGGTATTACAACCTTTAATCTTTTTTTTCAGTATTACAACAAGTTTAGAGCTGATCTGGGGTTTGATAGATTCAGCTAATGGTTTTTCCAGAGGAAATTTTCAAAGCAATGGCTTAGACAGGGCCTGGCATGGTAAGGATACAATGTGGCATTTTTACCACAGCATTCATTGTTTTGAGGTTATCTGTACTGTTCTGTATGTGAGTGTTTTCCTTTAAGTTGTCAACATAACAGACATATTTAAAAATGTATAGTTTTTCTCTTCTGGGAATATGAACCAAAAATATTGATGACTCATGGGAAGTTCCTACTTGCGAAATCATAATTACAATGTGGATTTAAGTGGTTTTGGTCAGAGTAACATGAGCTCATTGGGCAATTTGTATTTTTCATTCCAGTTTGTTTGTCACATCCAGACAAAGACAGGAAGCGTTTTAGCACTCTGAAATCAAAACTGCAATTTGTAGTCATATTTTTAAAGTCGTGATATTACAATAAATTATAGTAATAAATAAAATCTTATATTTTGTTCTAGTTATTATAGTTCCCATTGCTAATCATGGCATTGTGTAGATGTTCATATATTTTACTTTTTGGTAAACCTGACGAAAACAGCTTTGTTGTCAAATTGTAGCAATTTTTTTCAATTACATAAAAAAAAAATTGGGGAGCAAATTTTTTTTTGTATTTCAAATGAGTATTCCAATATACAGTATGTCCCACCTTAATTTTTTATGTTTATGGAAATAAGTCAAAAAAGACATATGGTTAGTGTTTGTCCAACCATTCAATGGGGTCTTTAAAAGTCACTGAAATAAAAATGTGAAATTTAAGTTTTTATTATTGAGATTTATCAAATAGGCCTACATTTTTCCTAAAAAAAAAAACATCTATGATATTGAAAACTGTAATTTTCTTTATAAGATATGTACATTTCCGAAATAAATAAAAAACCGTGAGTGATGCCTGCTGTGGCAAAACTCAGCACTGTGTAGTTACTATACTCTTTTATCATGTTTTAATGATTAGGTAGGAATTTTAGCATGTTTTAACACTTAGCTAATCACTATTAGCATGTAGTTATTCACTGCTAGCATGTATAGCATGATGGGAGTCTCATTTGCTATCATGAATCAAAAGAGCCAAGTGCCATGTCTCTACGATGCTCTGATCCAGAGATATGCCTGATTGCTAAGTGAAATGAGCTACCCCCAGGTTTCTACAACATTCTGATGCAGCAATAAGATGTCACCAATTTTGATCCAATGTTAACTCTATGGGACTTTTCCCTTGAATTTTTCACCCGCTGTGCGGACATTGCATACCTGATCGCTGTCCTCAATAAGCAGCACAATTTGACACCTTAATTGTGGGTCTGCAACAAACCAAGTGGGTCTGACACCTAATTGTCTCTAAGATGTTTTGTTCTGCAGATATTCTTCTCACTTTTTTTTTTTTTTAAGTCTATGGGCTGGTTGCTAGGGCGTGGCTAGGAAGTTGAAATGTCACATTTATTGGCTGCTTACTAGGCCGTGTGAAATAAGCCCACCCCCAAGTCTCTACGACATTCTGATGCGGAGATATCATGTCACAAATTTCGGTCCAGTGTTAAGTCTATGGGACTTTTTAATCCAATTTTTCAACTACTGTGCAAGCACCGTACACCCAGTTGCTTATAGAAGTCATAGCTCACCTCAATAAGCTGCACAATTTAACACCTTATTCGTGGGTCTGCGACAAAGTAGCCACCTACTTGTCGCTACGATGTTCTGTTCCATGGATATGCCTCTCACCTTTTTTCAATAGAAGTCTATGGGCTGTTTGCTATAATGCTGAAACTGGTTTCTAGGGCATGACTAGGAAGTTGAAATGTCACCATTTATTGGCTGCTTTGTGACTGAAAACTACTGTGTGCGACTATGGAAAACATATTTAGGAGCACCAGTGCAACTGACCCGATCAACACATTTGTGTTTGCTCTGAGGGGAGCTTCAAAGGTTTCTGTTCTGCAACGTTGAGTAATGTATCACAGACATATCGCACAAATCCTTTCATAAACAAAGTGTAGAGCAGGGGTGCCCAATACGTCGATCGCGATCTACCGGTCGATCGCAAAGGTGGTGTGGGTAGATCGCACGGCATTAATTAGACGTCAAATAAAGTAGACGATCAGCCAATGTAGTCAGCCAATCATCCGTCCTCACTATTAATTATCACTGTCCTTTTATGACACGAATCACCGCGCATGAACGTGCATACAGCGGCGCCAAGTGGCTGATTCCATTCAGTGCAAGTCATCAGAGTAAAGTAATTACAAAAAAATGTACTTGTATGTAGTTGTATTGTGCAATATGGGTTCATGTAGTTATGCAAGCTACACCAACATATAAAGAATTCTCAATATATTCATAAATAAATGTTTTGCATTTTTATAGTAGGTAGATCATTTTGACTTCGTCATTTTATAAGTAGCTCACAAGCCAAAAAAGTGTGGGCACCCCTGGTGTAGAGAGTGAAAATAGGCAATTCATCGTGCAGTGTAGAGAGCTCTGTTGATTTATAGTGGAACTTTGTGAGATCAGGATGACCTAAGATGAGTGACAGCTTTTAATGATTTTTAAGATAGTTCGTAAATGAGATATAGATTTAATGCAACAGTTAAATAAACAAGAAGTTAATATTAAGTGACTTGCATCATCTGACTATAACACTATTGCCTGGTTTTTCTGTATTTCGTCGTCAAAAATAGTTTGAAACAAGTCACAACTGAGCTGCTGCGCATCTCCATTCAAACACAGTTGTGTTTTCGTTTATGAATGAATGTGCGTTTTTAAACGAATCTAGTGAGTCAATGATTCAATTCCCCATTCAAAAAGACAGTCACTTGCTTTATTCCTGAATGAATCAGACGTTCGAATGAATCAAATGAACGAATGATTCAGTAATTAAGTCAGTGACTTGCCGCCACCCACTGGCAGTTTTAGTTTCATTTTTAAAGTACCTTTTCAATTATTTAAATGTAATAATTCTATATTTAAAATTTTATTTTTAAAACATTACTCTCAACTAGGGCTGCAACGATTCGTCGACGTTGTCGACAAAAATCGATAATAGAAATAGTCGACAATGAATTTCATTGTCGATGTTGTCGCCAGACAACCGAGTGAGGCATCTTTCTGCCGAGAGTCGCACATACGCAGCTTCTATGCTGAGCGATAACATACAGAAATGGCGGCGTCCAACGCAGCAGCTGCGCGTACCAAAACACGCCCGTTTCACACATACTCCGTCTGCAGTGCGTTTTTTTTTCCCACACCCATGTTAACGGATTAGAACGTTCACAATGTACGGACTGCAAACGCGTTCTGTGTGAAAGCAAAACGAGTCTGTGCTTCTTCTGCACCGCATACGTAACGCACACGGACTGTAGACGCACTGCAGACTGAGTATGTATGAAACAGGAGTAAAGTTTGGGAGCATTTTAGCCTGCTACGGCGAATTAAAATATTACCTGCATGGTTTGTAAAGCAGTCCTTGCGCATCACGGCAGCACCTCTGTGATGCACGAACATTTAAAGAGAAAGCACGTCGGACAGTTGAATGAAACGGAGTTTGGCTGGCCTCGGTAAGATTTAAATAACATGGAAGCCAATACGTTTTGTTTTGGATATACATTTTTGTTTACTGTTTTATTGCTGCTGATGGTTTACTATGGGATTATTTTTGTGCCTATAAAACTGAACGTAACTTTATAAAACTGAACGTAACTTTCCAAGAAACGATCAAAAATATGCCACTGCAAAAGAAAAAAAACACAATGAAAATGAAAAAATGAACTCAGTCGCACGAATTTAACATGCTCTTCAAATATGATTCATTCTTTGTTAATGATTTTCAAAGAATCGTTTTCGTGAATCATGGATTCTGAATGCGTTGCCACAGCTTTCGCTTACGCTTCGCAAATTTTCGTTTGCTGTTTTGGCACAGACCTCTCGTGGGGGCGGGCTTAACAGCGATCTACTCTGATTGGCTAATGAGCTTTTGATGGACAGTTGCTCTCTGACCTGGAAGCACAGGATATGTCTCTGTTAGATTTGTTGAATTTGTAATACATTGTCAGCACAGCTGTAATTTCCCCAGTTTCATACAATAAAAATCACAGATGAACATGTTTATTTAAAATCAAGTAACATAAGTAATAAAAACAATATCTTAAATATATAGCCTTGTGTTTTATTTTATTTAAAGGAATGTATTTGCATTTTACTTAAAGGGATAGTTAACGAAAATCAAGAACTTCAAAACCAAGTAATCACTATAGGCTAATCATTTTAATTTCATTTCAGTCCTATTGTTATTTTCTTTCTTCTGTGAAACAATAAAGTTATTGTTTTTGTTTTTAAAATCTCATCACCTGAAGGCACTGTTCGTACTCTCCTTGCACATGGAATAAAGCTAGAATGAAATCATAAGTTTTGGATTGTCAGAATACTAGATCAGTAGAAAAAAATCTTAAGAATAAAAATCAAAGTACACTTTCATATTATTATCCAATTATTTTGATGACTAAAAAATATAAAATAGACACAATGTTTTTTTAAATAATTAATACATTTTCCAGCATGAATAAAAATCACAAGAACAATACGTAATGTTTCATGTAAATGTTTAACCATTTAATAACAAATTGTAAAATGCAATACAAATCAGGAATCTGTAAATTTGATAATTCTCTTTAACTTTTATTTAATTGACAAAAGTACAAAGAAAAGATTTTCAAAGTTTCACTGACCAACTTAAATATATTTTGTAAATATAAACAATTTTTGATTTTGATGGCTACACCACACTAAAATAAGTTGGGACAGAGGCAAAAAAAAAAAAGGGTTATAGAATATCCAAATAAGCTGTTTTGGAACAGTTTGTGAGCAGGGTAAATTAATAGGTAAGGTTATCAGGTTTGGCTCATCAGAAAGCTATATATCAAGTGATGCTGCTGGTTCACTGGGCCAGAGCTCATCTCAGATAGTCAAAGAGACAGTGGACATGTGTGCTGTGGCCAGATGAGTTCACTGGGAAAAATGGATGTCGAGCTGTCAGTCCCACTGATCGAAGGGAACTCGAAAAATATTAGGCCTAGAAGATTCCTTATCCTGTGGCTCCATCTAGTGGACAACATCAATATCACCGCCTTCATCTTTCAGTTAAAATGGCTGATTAGCCTCCCAAACATGATAAATTCGTGAAACTAAAGCCGACACGCTACAGGACTGTCATGAATGGAATTTGGTCTTGACGACGGATAGTGCCCAGTAGGTCTGGGTCTGTTCATGGCAAAAAAAAGTGTCAGACTGTGTCTAAAGATAATAATCTTAGAATCCAATAACCAGTCATTGCCATTCGTTTTCACAAAGATTTTTTAAATATTTAATATTTGTCACTGATACCAAGTGCAGCTATAGCGGAGAAGTGTTCCCTGTCATATATCATTAAGCATTAATTTTGTAATTTTATCAAACGTTTTTCTTGATAGGAAAAATCTCTATTGTTGTGATTTATTTCTTGGCTTTTTCAATTCATAAGTTTACGCTGCAAATTTAAATAGTTTCTTTTTATGCAGTCAATAGCCTAAATTATGTCAGTGATTCTCTCATTTTTAAAGAGTGATCAAGTATTATTTTATTTCGATCGGCAGTCTAACACAAGTAAAAAAAAAAAAAAACTTATTGCCCCATCTATTGAATACAGGCTAATTCCTTAATTTTTAACTTCTTAAAAGGAGGTTGCTAGTATCCTTATATTTTGGATTTGGATACACAGCAGACGAATTTCAAGAATTTAGTTTTTTTTATTATTATTATTTATTTATTTTGCCCTTAAATGGATTGATGCATGAACAAATAATTTTATTTCATCATATTCGTGATTTATTAATTTATGTAAGCTTCGTTTTGAAGTAGGCTATTCGTTATGAAGAAAATTCGTTAGGCTAGCATAAAGTTCATTTAATAGTCTTCATAATACATTTTATTTGTTTTTTTTTATTATACTGCAGATCAAAATAAAATAATTTTAGATGCTCTTTAAAAATGAGAATCACTGACATAATTTAGGCTACTTTTTTGACTGGGGAAAAACGATTTAAATTATCATTACTATTTGTTTTGCTCTTTAATGGATTCTATTATTGACTTGAAATCGTGTTACATGTGAATGGTCTACATGCATATTATTGCTCAAATAAATGTTTTTAAAAACGTGCTAGAAATGTTATAATTAAGAGAATTTAACAT
>NC_133374.1:24964314-25054578 GCF_049309525.1 Garra rufa
TATAGAGCTTATGTAGGTCAATAAAGCGTGTGTAAGTTTCTGTTAGTTTTATCTATAAATAATCAATGCTTTCATTTGTTTAATGCATCTTTGAAGTGGCTCAGTGTTGGATCGGCATTTTCTATCAATTAAAGCAATGCAGTTCTTGTCTTTGATGTGAAGGCGTGTGTGTGTGTGTGTGTGTGTGTGTGTGTGTGTGTGTGTGTGTGTGTGTGTGTGTGTGTGTGTGTGTGTGTGTGTGTGTGTGTGTGTGTGTGTGTGTGTGTGTGTGTGTGTGTGTGTGTGTGTGTGTGTGTGTGTGTGTGTGTTGTGTGTTGAATGATGCAAGGGGAGCCTGCATTACTGAGATGATGCAGAGAAGTAAATTACAGCAGACACTACAAAGGAGTTTGCCTGACTAAATGCTTAATTTGCATATTGAAACGCCCGAATCACATCAGCTTTTGGGCTCACGGGTTGGCTTACATTTGCAGGGACAAGTAGATGTTGTGATATTTTATAGAGGAGGATCATATAATGTTGGGCTCAGCCAGCAGCGGTGGGAAACTTCTGAGGAAAAGCCTTTATAAAGTTGCACTAGAACTGCTACACGAGTGTTTTGGGAATATTCCTTGATGTGTTGGCTTTGTGAATCCAGAAAGAATCAGACACTGTTGAGGGGTGGTGTACTGGCTTTTTTTTTTTTTGCTTCTTTTTGTCGTATGTAGATGTCTTGTTGTTTGTGTGTCACTTATCAGGGCCTGTTTCTGCAGCTTTAAAAAATCTATTATTACAACTGCAGTTCCAGCTGCAGCAAGGAGTGTGTGTCTGTATTTCTCTCATTCTCTCTCTGGAGCTGATGACCTTTAGTCAAGATTTTTACATGCCATTATTCATTTTAATGCTTTTAGTTTTGCTTTATATCGTGGTTTCTACCATTTCCACGCTTCTATGCACCACTTAAAGGTCTTAGCCTTAAATGTTTTACACAATCTTTGTATTTCTATAAAAGAATCATTCTTATTTTTACGAAACAATATTGATTCTTAAATCCCAAGAATTGATTAGTCTTTTATTTATTAAAGATTGTACCCTGCTGAAAAAAAACAGCTAAAACCAACCTGGGCTTGTTGGCTGGTTTTGTCCACCACCAGCTAAAACCAGCTAAGACCAGCCTAGGCTGGTTTTAACTGTTTTTTTTTTTTCAGCAGGGTAGCACCCCTTCCATCTAATAAATTGCAATAAGCTTTGTGCTTTGTTACTTTTAATATGAACAAACTCTCAGATTTCAAATCTGTCCATTTTATTAAAATATTCAAACAATAACACTGCAAAAAATGCTTTTCTTACTTTGATTTTTTGGTCTTGTTTCCAGCAAAAATATCGAAAAGGATTATCAAGAAGGATTTTCTAGACGAGTAAAAAATATTGTCTTGTTTTCAGAAAAAATAAGTCAAAATTAAATGCGTTTTAGCTTGAAACAAGCAAAATAATCTGCCAGTGGGGTAAGAAAAATAATCTTGTTTTTTGTTTGAAATATTAGATTTTTTTTTTTTTTTTTTTTTTTTTTGCTTACCCCATTGGCAGATTATTTTGCTTGTTCTAAGCAAAAAAACTCACTTAATTTTACTTGTTTTTTTTTTTCTGAAAACAAGAAAATAATTTTTACTCGTCTAGAAAATCCTTCTTGATTTAAGATTTTTTAGATATTTTGGCTGGAAACAAGACAAAACCTAATTAAGAAAAGCATTTTTCCAGTGAAATGCCGTTTTGGCGCTGTTTAATGTGGAGTGACATATCGCTATAGCGTCTCAGTTCAAGAGAATCTTAATTCAAATCTTATTTCAAACCGAAAACAAGATTATTTTTCTTACTCCATTAGCAGATTATTTTGCTTGTTTCAAACAAAAATGCACTTAATTTTGACTTATTTTTTCTTGATTTAAGAATTTTTCGATATTTTGGCTGGAAACAAGACAAAAAAAATCTAAGTTAAAAAAAAAAAACATTTTTGCAGTGTATCATGTCTCGTGATCGCTCAATCAGTGTTTCAACCGCGGAAAGACGTCAATATAACAGCTTGTAAACAATGTCACGTAACGTCACATTTACCTCAGAAAAAACATTTGGTGACCAAAAACTAGTCAGCTAGAAAGATAAACTCCAGAGAGAGCATTTTGCTAAATAAATGCACCATATAACATTATATCATTATATTTTTTTTACTCTTTAAACGGCTACCGTTTAAATGTTTATATTTCAATAAATTTGGTGTCGAAATATAATTATGTAATTGTAACTTTATTATTATAAAGGCTTTTTTTGAGTATAATTTAAGCATTCCCAAGCAAATAAATACATTTCAACCTTTAATATTACAGTACTGTGGTACCAACTGACTCTCATGTGTATTTTACAGTGTAATTGAGAGATTTTTTTTTTCCTTGAGAAAATTTGGGATGTACTCGACCTGATGTGTATCCAGAATAATCTATATTGAATCACAATTGTGAAATTTGTGTCAAAACCCAGCCCTATTGAATATATAGTAATAAGAGTATGAACGCATACTCAAAAATTCAGAATCTCTCTTTGTGTCTCTTCACAGCTGTCTTTATCTGAGGATCAGAACGACCTCACACACAATGGCCTGGACTCAAAGGAGTCAGTGTATCTGGTCCAGATCTGTTGCCAGGTAAGCTTGTTTCACAGAGAAATTTTCATAGAGAAAAAAAAAATAGAACCTGGGTAGCCCTTTCTGTGTCACAGAGCAGAAGAAATATCATCCCAGGATCGCTGATTTGTTATGGCAACAGAGCAAGCCTAAGCCTAGGAAAAATGGTAAAGTTATAAAAAGACCTTTAAGAGCTTCAGATCAAACAGGCAGGCCAACCGCATGCAGTTTGCACAGCAATTTATCTGTTTCATGGAATGTGTATGGGTTTAGGAAAAGACAGGATTTTAAAAGTGGGGTTTGAAGCCAAGATGAAGACAAAGCTGAAAATATAAATGCTCTCGGTGCTGCACCAAAACAATAGGGCTGGTTTTTATACTCGTCCACAGAACTTCTAAAAATATGAATTCAAAGGCTGCTTTTGCACTGGTACTTGTGAGAGCTAAAAGGATTTAGAAGAGTCCCGTTCTGCTGTTTCTGCACCATTTGCTCCACCACTGGAGCAAATCTCAGTGTTTTACACTTGTATGAAATCTACAAACCACAGACATACAAGCTACTGAATTCAGCCTCCTTAACCAAACACTGGGTGTTATGATGCTACCATGCAACAATAGAAATGTATAAAGCAAAAGAGAGATTATGATTCTGCTATAGGCTACCACTGAGACTACAGTAGACAAAAAAAAAGTAAATATTTACATATTGAAGCAAAAGTGCATAGAAAACCCATAAGATATTACAATTATTTACTTTTTTAATGTAATTTATTACAATGATGGCAGAGCTGAATTTTTAGCATCATTACTCCAGTCTTTTGATCCTTTAGAAATCACTCTAATATGCTGATTTGCCGCTCAAGAAACATTTTTACTGTTATCAATGTTGAAAACAGTCGTGCTGCTTAATGTTTTTGTGATGGTCTCCTTTTCAGTAAAAATTCACGAAGGCCAAAAGAACAGCATTTATTTAAAAACCATTATTTAACAATGTATTTACTGTCACTTTGGACTTATTTAGTCCTTGCTGAATTAGTTGCTTGCGATTTAATATTTGAAACAAAAAAAAATATACATTTTTGAACACCTTATAACAAAATTATTATTATTAATTATTATTGTTTTTAAAAAGGAGATCTTTTCTCAGTTTTCTCAAGGAGATCTGATGTCAGTCTAACTCTCTCTTCTTAATACAGAATGACTGTTTGTCCAAAATTCACTCTTATTGCTTTTCATGTGTCTTAGGGTCGTAAGTGGACAGTGAGGCGTTCATACGAAGAGTTTCGTGTCTTTGACAAGCATCTCCACCTCTGTATCTATGATAGAAGATTCTCTCAGCTTCCTGAGCTGCCCCGAATAGACAGCCTGAAGGACAAACCCGAGGTTGGTTCACCACACACACACATATATATATTGAGTACATTGTCTACATGTTTCCCTGGAGGACAATCCCAGTGCGAAAATTCAAAATGATGGCTGAAAGTAGAAAATGCTCATATAATTCATTCAATACTGAAAAATATCGGTGAAAAGTTCAATCTAATTAAAAAAGACAATTTTCTCAATAGAGTCTAACACTGCTCACCCACTGTTTGGTTCTGAAAGTATTTCATAGGTTTTTTTTTCTTTGTTAAAGGATTACTCCACTTACTAAATAAAAACTCGCTCCCATGTCATCCAAGATGTTCATGTCTTTCTTTCTTCAGTTGCAAAGAAATTTTTTTGAGGAAAACAATCCAGGATTTTTCTTCATATAGTGGACTTCAGTGGTGCTCAAAACATAGTTTCTTCATATAGTGCAGCTTCAAAGGGCTCTGCAAGATTCCAGCCGAAGAATAAGAGTCTTATCTAGCGAAACAATTTTTTTTTTTAATGTACAATTTATATACTTTTTAACCTCAAATGCTTGTCTTGTCCAGCTCTGAGATGCACATCAGTTCAATACAGTTAGGATATGTTGAAAAACTCCCTTCTCATTTTCTCCTCCAACTTCAAAATCATCCTATATCACTGCAGAAGTACCACCCCAGTGTTTACAAAGTGAATGTGCAAAGAAGGTCAAACACCCTTTACAAAAAAAGGTAAAGCAGCGATGTAGGACAATTTTGAAGTTGGAGGAGAAAATGAGATGAGAGTTTTTCATGTCTTTCTTGGACATTATAAAATAAATTATAAATGTAAATTATCAGAAAATGTTTATTTTGAAAGTGGAGTAATCCTTTAAAGACTTGTAAGCCATTATTGTGACAATACAAACAATACAAATGATTAACAACTTAATAGCTTCTGTTGGTCTTCTTTAAAAATTTATTTTCTAAAATCATGAATGTATGTCGAAAATAAATAGCTTAGGCCCTGTTTACACTAGTTTAAAACAAAAACGAGCCTTGTCTACACTGGTGTTTTCACTGTGATCTCTGTCCACACTACACAAGCCAAAATACATGTCACATGACCATTCATGCAGGTACAACCATAGATATGTATAGGTAGATGCCCTATTATTTAGATAGCGGATTTGTCTACGTGCTTGGAGTGGTCAAATGGGGCATCTACCTATACATATCTATGGGTACAACAATGAGCATGATGTTATTGTTTATACCAGATGTCTTAAACTCAATTCCTGGAGGGCCGCAGCTCTTCAGTGTTTAGCTCCAACCAGCTCCAACTCCTGCTTGGAAGTTTCCAGTAATCCTGAAGACCTTGATTAGCTGGATTAGGTGTCTTTGATTAAGGTTGGAGCTAAACTGTGCAGAGCTGTGGCCCTCCAGGAATTGAGTTTAAGACCAGTGGTTTACACGGTCATCAAGGATACATAGAGCGAATGTGGGCAGCCACGCCATCAATTTCAAAAGTCTCCGTTTTGGTCTGTTTACACTGAAATGCAGTCCAGAGTTTTCAAATTAAAATGGAGTCTGCAATGCTTTCAAAAATCTCAGATTTCGAGGATCGAAAATGCTGGAGTAGTGCAAAAAACAGGCGCAACCGTAGCAAAAGTTATGCGTTTTAAAACGAAAATGCACTAGTGGAAACGTAGCCTGAAATGCATCCCAGGAGTTTTCAAACTAAAACGGGGACTGCAGTGTTTTCAAAAGTCTCAGTTTTCGAGGACCTAAAACGGCGGAGTGGTGTAAAATGACAGGCGTTTATGCGCAAAAGTTATGCGTTTTAAAATGAAAATGCACTAGTGGAAACACAGCTTGAAACTCAACCCTAGGGTTTTCAAACTAAAACGGAGTCTGCAACATTTTCAAAAGTCTCCATGTTCAGTGCTCGAAAACGCCAAAGTAGTGTAAATGACAGGCGCAACCATAGCAGAAGTTATGTGTTTTAAAACAAAAACGCACTAGTGTGAAGATACTCTGAAACTCAATCCTGGCGTTTTTCAAAAGTCTTAGTTTCGAGGGTCGAAAACGTCGGAGTAGTGTGAACAACAGATGTAACCGTAGCAAAAGTTATGCTTTTTAAGATGAAAATATATAAGTGTAAACATAGCCTGAAATACAAGCCTGCATTTTTAAACTAAAATGTAGCGTTTTCAAAAGTCTGCATTTTCAATGGTCGAAAACGCTGGAGTAGTGTAAACGACAGGCACAACCGTAGCAAAAGTTATGTTTTTAAAACGATAATGCCCTAGTGTAAATTTAGCCTGAAACTTAACCTTAACCTTTCAATGGTCGAAAACGCCTAAGTATTGTAAATGACAAGCACAACCATAGCAAAAGTCATATGTTTAAAAAAAAAAAATGCGCTAGTGTAAACAGCCTGAAACACAACCTAGGAGTTTTCAAACTAAAACGGGAACTGCAGCGTTTTCAAAAGTCTCAGTTTTTGAGGATCGAAAACGCCGGAGTAGTGTAAAAGACAGGCGTAACTGTATAGCACAAGTAATGCATTTTAAAATGAAAATGCACTAGTGGAAACGTAGCTTGAAACTTAACCCCAGGGTTTTCAAACTAAAACATTTTCAAAAGTATCCTTTTTTGAGCGGCGAAAACGCCTAAGTATTGTAAATGACAAGCACAACCATAGCAAAAGTCATGCGTTTAAAAAAAAAATGCACTAGTGTAAACAGCCTGAAACGCAACCTAGGAGTTTTCAAACTAAAACGGGAACTGCAGCGTTTTCAAAAGTCTCAGTTTTCGAGGATCGAAATGCCGGAGTAGTGTAAAAGACAGGGGTAACCGTAGCAAAAGTTATGCATTTTAAAATGAGAATGCACTAGTGGAAACTGAAGAAGTGTAAACGACAGGCGCAACCGTATCAAAAATCGTGTTTTTTAAAACAAAAACGCACTAGTAAACATAGTTTGAAATGCAGTCCAAGAGTTTTCAAACTAAAACGGGGACTGCAGCGTTTTCAAAAGACCCTTGAAACGGAGAGTAGTGTAAACGACAGGTGTAGCTGTAGCAAAAGTTATGTTTTAAAACGAAAACGCACTAGTTGAAACGTAGCCTGAAACTCAACCCCAGAGTTTTCAAACTAAAATGGGGTCTGCAGCGTTTTCAAAAATCTCCATTTTCAAAGGTCGAAAAGGTCATAGTAGTGTAAACAACAGGCAAAACCGTAGCAAAAAATATGCGTTTTAAAACGAAAATGCACTAGTGGAAATGTAGCCTGAAATGCATCCCAGGAGTTTTCAAACTAAAACGGGGACTGCAGTGTTTTCAAAAGTCTCAGTTTTCGAGGACCTAAAACGGCGGAGTAGTGTAAAACGACAGGCGCAACCGTTTATGCGCAAAAGTTAAGCGTTTTAAAATGAAAACGCACTAGTGGAAACACAGCTTGAAACTCAACCCTAGGGTTTTCAAACTAAAACGGAGTCTGCAACATTTTCAAAAGTCTCCAGTTCAGTGCTCGAAAACGCCAAAGTAGTGTAAATGACAGGCGTAACTGTAGCACAAGTAATGCATTTTAAAATGAAAATGCACTAGTGAAAACGTAGCTTGAAACTCAACCCCATGGTTGTCAAACTAAAACATTTTCAAAAGTATCCTTTTTTGAGCGGCGAAAACACCTAAGTAGTGTAAACGACAGGCACAATCATAGCAAAAGTCATGCGTTTTAAAAAAAATGCACTAGTGTTAACAGCCTGAAACGCAACCTAGGAGTTTTCAAACTTAAACGGGAACTGCAGCGTTTTCAAAAGTCTCAGTTTTCGAGGATCGAAATGCCGGAGTAGTGTAAAAGACAGGTGTAACCTTAGCAAAAGTTATGCATTTTAAAATGAGAATGCACTAGTGGAAACATAGCTTGAAACTCAACCCCATGGTTGTCAAACTAAAACAGAGTCTGCAACGTTTTCAAAAGTCTCCTTTTTTGAGCGGCGAAAACGCTGAAGAAGTGCAAACAACAGGCGCAACCGTATCAAAAATCGTGTTTTTTAAAACAAAAACGCACTAGTAAACAGTTTGAAATGCAACCCAAGAGTTTTCAAACTAAAACGGGGACTGCAGCGTTTTCAAAAATCTCCATTTTCAAAGTTCGAAAAGGTCGTAGTAGTGTAAAGAACAGGCGAAACCGTAGCAAAAGTTATGCGTTTTAAACTGGAAACGCATTAGTGTGAATGTAGCCTTTGCAACATACTAACATCTCACACGTGCTTCCTGTACAGAGATCTACCCTATTTATGTGTTACACTGTATTGCTGCCTATGTAGATCATATTAAATCAGTCTTTTGATCTATTTCAGTAAGGGTGCTTCTTTAGAAAGTACAGTAGATGGCAGACAACAAGGCCACTCTCTAGGCTTTGGAACAGAGCTATTGTGTAGAATCAAGGGCTTATATCTCAAAGGGAGCACAATGAGAGTGTTGAAAATTGTCTCTTTGTTTATTATCCCTGCTCAGTTTCTGTTCTTTCTCCACAGACACTTTCCCAGATGCTTACAGCGTACATTTCCCGTCTTTCAGCCATCGCTGATAACAAGATCAACTGCGGGCCAGCACTCACATGGATGGAGGTATAAATGTCACTCCTGCTTTTTTAACCTACACTACACCTGACTGCTTTCCTATGGCTGCCTGCCCAAATCCTGCCTCATAAATACAGGTGCGATTGGCAGCGAATTGACAGTGACACGGCGTGTTTAACAAAAGAGGTGTGTTTCACATCTTTGCTTTAACAATAGTGAATTGCTCATAATGTCTCATAAAACACAATCCCACTGTAGGACAGACTTCAGACCTTAGTGTATAAAACAACAGTTCACACCCATTTTTTTTTATATGCAGTTAGTCATTAACAAGGATAAGAGACACCTGATTTGACGTGTCTCAGCGTGCTCAGTCGCATGAGCTGTTTGCTTGCTCTTTCCCAGCGTGTTGTGTGTTTTTCACACTGATGCTGCACCTTTGGCGTAAAAGGAAATATGAAATCACTGCATAAGGTGATGTTTTATGAGTAACTGATAATATGCATGAGTTCATATGTTTGATATGTGTTTCTTCACTCTCCTAGATTGATAACAAAGGGAATCACCTTCTGGTTCACGATGAATCCTCTATTAATGTTCCTGCTGTAGCTGCGGCCCATGTTATAAAGCGTTACATCGCCCAAGCAGCAGATGAACTCTCTTTTGAGGTTATATATTTGTTTAAAAAAATGTGGTTGCATGTTAAATATATTTGGTTTTGTAAATATTTTAGATTAGTAACTGAAGCATAATTTCTCTTCCAAAGGTCGGAGACATTGTATCAGTGATTGATATGCCTCCTAAAGAAGACACTGGCTGGTGGAGGGGCAAACATGGATTTCAAGTAAGTGTAGTATACTGTTTATTATTGTTTTAGTTTATTTTATTTTATTTATTATTTTATTTTATTAATATTTATCTTATTTCATTTTTTATTTGTGTTTTTATTTTATTTTTATATTGTATTTTATTTTATTTAATAATTTCATTTAATACTTAATATTTTATTTTATGGTAATATTTTAATATTTAGTTTTATTATTTCTTTATTTGCATTTAATTATTTTCTTTTATCTTATTTGATTTATTTTTGTATTTGCTTTTTTAAATTTTGTATATTTTATTTTGTGTATATTTATTTTTTTAATTTTGTTTTTTTATATTGTATTTTTCATTTGTATTTTATTTTTATATTGTATTTTATTTAATATTTTCTTTTATTGTTGTATTTGTTTATGTATTTTATTTTTTATATTTATTTTAATATTTTTTACTTTTAATTTAATATAATTTGTATTTTATTTTAGATTTTCATATATTTTTATTTTTTATTTTAATATTTTTTATTTTATTGTAATGTTTTAATATTATTTGTATTTATTATTTATATTATATTATTATTTGTTTAATATATATTTTTGATGATTGTATTTCGGTTTTGAATTGTATTGTATTTTATTTTAGATATTATATGAAATGTAACATTTTATTTTATTTTTGTATTTTATATTTTCTTTTTGTATTGTATTTACTTTTACTTAATATTTTCATTGAATACTTTCCATTTTATTTGATCTTAATATTTTATTTTATTTTATTTTATTGTGTTTTATTTTAGGTTTTCTTTTTTATTTTCTTGGTTTTTTTATGTATTTTATTTTCGATTTTCTTTTATTTTCTTTTGTTATTATTTATAAATTTTATTTTAGATTTTCTTTATTTATATATATAATTAATTATTTTAATATTTTTTTCATTTTTTTTTTTTTCATTTAATATTTTATTCTATTCTATTTTTGTATTTTATTTTATAATTTTGTTTTAATATTTTCATTTTATTTATTATTTTTTATTCATTTTTAAAAATACAAATAAAACATTTTTAATTTTATTTGACCTTTTTTAAGTTTCATGAAAAACCCATGTGTTGGAAAACTGTCAACACTTTGCTATACATCTGAAACTTGTTTTTGCAGCTTTTATGTCACATCTGAGTCAAACATCGACTCATTACACTCAGTGTTTCTTATTGCTGATAAGGGGGGAATTTAGTGGTGATAAATGTGTCATAAAGCAATTGCTGCTGATATACAGGACTATAAATAATCTATTCATATTGTGCTGCAGCAAGATTGTCGATTTTATATACAGAGGGATTCACAGACCTTTCAAATCTGTGTCTTTAAGAGATTTCAGACTGTTTAAAGAGTGTAATTATGATAATTTTAACCTTGTTGAAATTAAATGAGTTTTGTTTTGAATTCACAGCATTTATTGTTTTATTTTTCCATTCGCAGGTGGGATTCTTTCCTTCTGAATGTGTGGAACTAATAAGTGAGAAAATTCCCTCAAATGTGACCAACTCTTTGACCAAACCAGGTACACACTTTTTGCCATAAATATTTCATTTTACTTTAAAAGTATAGATAATTATAACACCCTAATCAATTACAGTGATGACACTTGATGATTATTTAATTAGTTTATTAAGGTATAATACTGACTCAACAGGTGATCAGTGTAATTAAAAACGGATTTGAAACATTACAACTTATTACTTTTAGTACTATTAAGACTGTTTTGAAGCAGAAGAAAAAAATGGTTTCAAATAAAATTGTAAATCAGCTTTAGCATATTTAGAGGATCAGTTTGTTACCAACTGGCAGCACTGATTTAAAAGTTTTATTTTCTATTTTCTGTAGTGTCTAAGAAGCATGGCAAGCTGATCACATTTCTGCGCACGTTCATGAAGTCGCGTCCTACCAAGCAGAAGCTGAAACAGCGAGGTATCCTAAAAGAGAGAGTGTTCAGCTGTGACCTTGGAGAACATTTGCTTAACTCAGGCCATGATGGTAAGAGGAGAGGGACGTTAGAGGATGTTTACTGCATCTAAATCTTTCATAGAGTATTTAAAGTGCAGATTTCATGTGTTGCTCCAACAGTTCCACAGGTCATCAGAAGCTGCACTGAGTTCATTGAGAGACATGGAGTCGTGGATGGGATTTACCGCTTATCTGGGATTTCGTCTAACATTCAGAAACTGAGGTGAGGTTTATTTATTTTTTCAGGCCTGGAAAAAAAAACAAAAAAAAAAACCCACTATTGTTAAAAGATTTGTATTGTAAGATTTTAAATAAAAAGTGTGCTATGTATGGAAGCCTTTTTTTCTTGCAATTGTGAGTTTACGTCTTACAATTCAAACTTCTTTTTTCTCAAAATTGTGATACAAACTCGCAATTCTGACTTTTTTTTTCAACTTTATTTTTTTCTTCAATTTTTTAACTCGTAATTCTGAGAACATCAGTCTTTTTTCCTCCTTAAAATTTGACTTTATAACTTGCAATTGCGAGTTTATATCTCACAATTCTGAGAAACTATTTCTTTTAATTCTAAGAAAAAAGTCAGAATTGTTAGTTTATCTCGCAATTCTGACTTTATAACTCGCAATTGCGAGCTTATATCAGCCAATTCTGACTTTATTTCTCAGAATTGTGAGTTTATATCTCAGAGTTCTGAGAGAAAAAAAGTCAAAATTGCGAGATATAAGCTCACATTTGCGAGAAAAAAAGTTACAATTGTGAGTTTTTATCTCACAATATTACATTTAAATCCCTCAATTGTGAGTTTATTGGGCAATTTTAAGAAAAGTCAGAATTGTGAGTTTATATCTTGCAATTCTGACTTTATAATTAGCAATTGCTAGTTTATACCATGCAATTCTAACTTTATAACTCACAATTGCAAGCTTATGTCACCCACATCTGACTTTATTTCTCAGAATTGTGAATTTATATCTTACAGTTCTGAGAAAAAGTCAAAATTGCGAGATACAAGCTCGCATTTGTGAGAAAGTTAGAATTGCGAGTTTTTATCTCACAATATTCTGTGAAAAAAAAAAAAGTCAGAATTGCAACATGTAAACTTACAATTGTAAGGAAAAAAGATACAAACTCCTTTCTCTGGCAAAGTCTGCCTTTATTTCTCGCAATTCCTAGTTTATATCACCCAATTCTGACTTAATCTCTCAGAATTGTACATTTATATCTTACATTTTGAAGAAAAAAAGTCAGAATTTCATGTTTATCATGCAATTCTGTAATTTTTTTTTTAAAGTTAGAATTCTGAGATACCGTAATAAGTCGCAATAACCTTTTTTTATTCAGTGACGGAAAGGGCTTCCATAATTTTGTTTACCAAGGCTGCGTTTATTTGACTAAAAAACAGTTATTAAAAAATATAATTGCAAAATAAAATAAAATATAGATTTTAAAATGTAATTTATTTTTATGATGGCAAACTCCAGTCATTACTCCAGTCACACGATCTCTCAGAAATCATTTTAATATGCTGATTTGCATTACCCTCTTGTGTCTGTAGGCACGAGTTTGACTCGGAGCATGTTCCAGATCTCACTAAGGACAACTACGTCCAGGACATTCATTCTGTGGGATCGCTGTGTAAACTCTACTTCCGGGAGCTGCCCAACCCCTTGCTGACCTACCAGCTATATGAGAAATTTTCAGTAAGCATCAAACCACTGCTACACAAACACACGTATGCACAAACTGTGTAGTACCAATATCAGAACACAGAGGTGATGTTTTGCCATATTTTCCCAGGATGCTGTATCAGCAGCCACTGACGAGGACAGGCTGGTCAAAGTCCATGACGTCATACAGCAGCTGCCTCCACCGCATTACAGGTTAGATGAGCGCACAGCATCCTCTTCTGATGAGAAAGAGAAGTGCAGATTTCTCTTCATCAGATGATTACATCATTCTTTAATTTTTAAAGTGATAGTTCACCCAAAAATGGAAATTCTGTAATTTTTCTCTCCCTCATGTTGTTCCAAACCTGTATTAACGGTGGTTTTTCTGAGGAACACAAAATAAGATATTTTAAATAACATATTTTTTGTTTATACAGTTTTGTTAGATACAGTTTTGTTCATACAGTGGGAACCAGTGATGTTTTAGATAAAAACATTCTTCAGAATATCATCTTCTGTGTTCCACAAAACATAGAAAGTCATACAGATTTAATGAAAGAGAATTTTAGTTTTTGGTTGAACTTTGCCTGAAATACATAATGATATTAAAGGAATAGTTCCCCCCAAAATGACAATTCTCTCATTAATTTCTCACCCTCATGTCATTCCAAACCTGTAAGATCTTTGTTTATCTTCAGAACACTAATTAAGATATTTTTGATGAAATTGAGAGCTTTCTGACCCTGCATAGACAGCAACACAACTGACACGTTCAAGGCCCAGAAAGGTAGTAAGGACATTGTTAAAAAAGTCCATGTGAAACCTGAATTTTATAAAGCTATGAAAATACTCTGTGTGCAAAGAAAACAAAAATAATTACTTTATTCAACAATTTCAGTCTTCAACATGTGTTCACAAGAATACTACGACATGTGTGTGGTGCTGCTAATGCAGAAGCTGACGTAGAATCTAGATGCGCCTTGTTACTTTTGTAACAAGGCAAGAAATTTTTGAATAAAGTAGGGATGCTCATATTGACCGTTTAATCTTTAACCGACAGTAAGAATTTTAACCGATTATTACTATCAGTTAAACGGTTTAAAAGTTTTTTTTTCTTTCTTTTTTACATTTGCTGCATGGTGAAAGAAATAATGTTATTTGTAAGTTATCTGTTTACTCATGGACGCGTGTCAACACTTGCAGTGTGGCTTCACCTTCACTTAGTTAACTGATGTAGTATATGCAACTCAATGGCAAGTGGCGATATTGGGTTATTAGAGAGTGAATCCGTGAGTGAATGTATTCAAATTCTGAATGAATTATAGTCTAGAAAGTGCGCAATAGGCGCTCCCCTTACAATCACTGAAGCTGTCACTCATCCTAGAGTAGTTCATCGCAATCTCATAAAGTTATTAAAAAGTAATAAAATAACCTTTACACTGCACAATTAATCTCTTATTTATATAATGCCTACACTTTCTTTGTTTTAATGAGAAAGTTTGCGAAAGTGTAGAAATCAGCTAAACTGAAACCGGCACTTTGGGTGGTGAGTGGATTGTAACATAGCCTCCTCTGATTGGCCACAGTGATAATCAAATCAACATGCAGTATATGTCTGTGATTGGCTATTGCTGAACGCTGTAAAACACGCGCTTCTCCACACCATATGACAGTGGATGGAAGTCCCGAACCACAAATTGAAAGGGTTTTTGTCGCGGATCTAACAGTTCACAGGCAGCAGTCCAGTCTATCCGTACAGCATATCCACATGTTAAAAACTAGGCACACTGAGGTATTGGCTGGCCTGCTATATATTTTTATAGGGAAGAACAAGACCGGTACCATTCTTCAAAGCGCCAGTGTGTTTTAGTTTTGTCATCTTAATTAGATAGTTATTTAATTTATATATTCAGTGTAGGCCTATATGTTTTATTTATTTTATTTTATTTAGATTTTCTCTGTTCAGAAGCTCTGCTGATGCGTGATAATTTGAGTATATGTCAATACAGTTTTTGTTGTTGCTCTGTATGCTGCTGTTTGCACGTTAAAATAAAACATTTGCTTGTATTTTTAATGTATCATCACAGATACTCGTGCATTCTATTTTTATTTTAAACAAAGTTATTATTCTAATTTTATCAGTTAACCGTTAATGTTCGGATAACGAGCAGCGGTTGTCGGTCAGGAAAATTTACCGAAATGAGCATCCCTAGAATAAAGCGTTATTTTTGTTTTCCTTGCACACAAAAAAAGTATTCTCTGTATCTCAAATTTGATCAAAATTATCTTAATTTGTGCTCCAAAGATAAACAAAGGTCTTACAGGTTTGAAACGACATGAAGGTGAGTAATAAATGACAGAATTAAAATTTTTGGGTGATCTATCCCTTTAATGGAAACCTTGTTCTTATGCTTTATTTCCAGGACTCTCGAGTTTCTCATGAGACATTTATCTCGCATGGGAACCTACAGTGCCATCACCAACATGCACTGCAAAAATCTTGCAATTGTCTGGGCTCCAAATCTTCTCAGGTGACTTCAGTAGTACTTTTTGGTAAATTAAAGTTGACATTAGTGTCATAAATGTTGTGTTGCATTCATTCATTCATTCTTACTCAACTGCTGCAGGTCAAGACAGATTGAGTCGGCGTGTTTCAGCGGCACCTCTGCTTTCATGGAAGTGCGTGTTCAGTCGGTTGTTGTGGAGTTCATCCTTAATCACGTCGACGTTCTGTTCAGTCCCAAACTCAGCACTCTGATCCGCCACAGCACAGGTGAGAAATGAGCCTTTGCAATTCTCCTCCCACCAGAATTGATTTTGAGATGAAACTCTACTAATGAGGATCGTAAATGAACTCATAACTCTAACCTGAATCCACAGGCCACACGACTTTAGCTCGACCCAAGTCTCTACTTGTGAGCTCTCCATCCACCAAGCTGCTTTCTCTAGAGGAAGCCCAGGCCCGGACTCAAGCCCAGCTCACCTCTCCGGTATCTCCGGACAGCAAGTATATCGATGTGGGAGAGGGGCCTGCTGCCCTGCAGGGCAAGTTCCACACCGTCATAGACTTCCCCTCAGAGAGGTCTGTCAGTTTGTACTGGTTTTAGTGTTGTGGTATTCGAAAAAATCCAGATGTGAAGTAGTAATTGTTGCTGGTAAATGCAGGAAAAAAGGCTCGACCAGGTCAAAGAAGTCTCCGGTGGGAAACTGGTTTTCCTTCTTTAATATGGGAAAGTCTACTGCTACTGCCAAGCCCAAACTGCACCGTCATCCCAGTGAGCCCAATGAGATGAAAACCACTCCTCTTCCAGGTGCAGCTTTGATTCTCAATATCAACCTATATTTATTTTAAATCCTAGTGAGCTGCCTAACCTTGAAGGCAATTTTAGTCATCATCAAATGTTATTTTTTCCTGAGACTTTGATGAAAAAATCTTCTGTAGGAATATATATGCTTTTACTGTCACTTTCAATCAATTTAATGCATTCTTGCTGAATAAAAGTGTTCATTTCCTAAAAGTCGTTAAACTCTGGCTTCTTTTTATAGGTGGTAGAGGAGACAGTGGAACACTACGATCTGCTAAAAGTGAAGAATCTCTGTCCTCTTCACATAACTTTGAGGGTAAAAATCCAATTTTTTTTTCATTTTCATACTTAAAGGTGTTATAATCTTTTTTATACCACTCTCTACTCCCTAACACTGAAAATTGCTTTCTGAGATATCACATTTGTCTCTGTGAGTTCATTTGTCTCCGGTGTTTGCTGACATGATGTTTCCAGTGACTTGTCAGCTGTTTTACAGTTTTTACTATATATTCATCCATGTTCTGATCTCTGATATTTTGTCTCAGGTGGTTCAAATATCTATCGTCCACGTAGACCACTCTCTACCAGTGATGCTTTATCAATCTCCTTCAATGAGGAGCTGCTGGACAGCAGATTGACTGGAGACTCCCGTCCCAGTCTCAAAGACCACAAGAAGGACACCGTTTCCTCTTCCTCTTGTGTGCCAGCTCTTATATCTCCACCCCATCCTGCAGCAGATGCTGAGTTTATAGGCATAGCCTCCTTAGACATAGACCCATTGGCCTTTCAGTCCACGCAGCTGGTTGATCCCACTGTATCTGAAAGCAAGAAAAGAGGCAGTCGCAAGAAGGCGGGAGGCAGCCACACTGAGTCAGAGCTTTCAGACAAAGTCACGAGTCCCTCCCAGCCACCTGATCTTATCCCTTTGCGGTCTGAAGATGCAAATCACAAACCCTCTAAAGTGCCAGTAGCCTTTAATAATCTGGAACTGGGCACCTCTAAGACTGGCCAAGTGAGCACTGCAAAGAGCTCAGTGGCAAAGAGTAGTACTGTGTCCTGCCCTTCTGACTTTACATCCCTTGTGAAAAAGTCCAGTGTGTCCACAAAAGGTGGTGAAGGCCATCAGCGTTCTGCAAGCTTTTGCAAAGCAGAAAGTAGACCCACAGATATCAAGGAGCACAGAAGAGCAGACTCAGGTCAGCACCAGATTTACTTACATTTACCCAAATAATCAAATTATCTATATATTTATTAAAAGGAACATATGTTCCACTGCAAGGTTCATCTATCAATCTATAAATTAATAATTTACTCACCCCTTGGTCATTTAAGATGTTCATGTCTTTCTTTCTTCAGTCAAAAAGGAATTAATTTTTTTGAGAAAAACATTTCAGGATTTTTTTTTTTCCATATAGTGGATTTCAATGGGTTGAAGGTCCGAATTGCAGTTTCAATGCAGCGTCAAAGAGCTCTACACGATCTAGTGAAACAATCGTCATTTTCTAAAAAAAAAACTATATCTGCATCCACGACTTCAAGCATTAAGTAGTAATGTTGGAGAGTGTGATGTAGGCAGAAGTACCAATACAGTGTTTACAACGTGCAAGGAAAGTCAAACACCCTTTACAAAAAAATGGTAAAACAACAATGTCAAACGATTTTGAAGTTGGAGGACAAAATGTGAGTTTTTCGCCCTACCCTAGATTTTTGAACCAGGGTACTAACCACGTGTGACCTTTCCAACGTGATTACGTAATGTGTAAAGGTGTAGAGGTGCATCACAGAGTTCGTGCAAGATGAACATTTGTGGTTAAAAAGTATAGGTATATAAATGGTTTTTTTTTAAATTACCTATCAGTTTATTAAATAAGACTCTTATTCCTTGACTGGGATCATGTAGAGCCCTTTGAAGCTGCGTTGAAACTGCAATTTGGACCTTCAACCTGTTGATCCATGTTGGTCCACTATATGGAGAGAAATTCTGGAATGTTTTCCTTAAAAACAACAATTTCTTTTCGACTGAAGAAAGAAAGACATGAACATCTTAGATGACAGGGGAGTGAATAAATTATCAGAAAACTTTAATTTGGGAGTAAACTAATCCTTTAATGGTATGAATACCCCTTGCTGGGAATGTTTGCAAGAGAAAACTAACAATGTTAGCTAAGCTAGTATTTTACATGAAGGAATTTGTTATTTAGGACAGGATATTTTGCAAATGCTGGAAAGTTAGCAAAGCTAGCATTTAACCACACTTCCAAGTTTTATTATAACTCTGTATTCCTTTATTTAAAAGTATATTGGTTTGTTTTTCTCCATCTAGGTGCGGTGACATTTGAATGCACGCCTGGGTTGGTGAGGTCTGTGTCTCTCATAACTCCCCAACCTGCAGTAAAGAGTGCAGCTCGTATGCTAGCTCTAGCGCTGGCTGAAACTGCCCAACAGGCCACTCGACTCAGCAAACGTGGGAGCTCTGAACCTCCCACACCTATATCTCCAGTTCATCATCAGAACCCACTCTTCACACTTCAGTTTCCTCCTCCTCTGCAGACATCCTCTGATAGAGAGGAACGGTATGTCTCTAGCAGGACCTTCCCAGATCCATCAAGCACCATGTCTACTGAGAGCCACACCGATGCAGGCAGCCTACGCAGCACCTGCGCCTGCCATGGCAGCGAGAGCGGCCTCAGCTTCTCTGATGGTTGTGATGCACCAGCTGGTGGCCAGTGCACCCATGTGCCTTCTCCTCGCAAAGATCCAGAGATTCAACGAGCTCCAGAGAGCCAGGCTACTATGAGGGATAACATCCGCCATGTTGGAGTTGGTACAGATGGAGGTGGATCAAGCCTTGATGCGGAAATGGAGGTACGTGGAAGTTTACAGCCAGCTCCTTCAGAGAGATACTCTTCCTTGGATAATCATTCAGCCATTGAAGCGCTGCACAACAAGCAGGCTGCTAACGCTGGCAACTTTCGAGCCATATTGGCAGAAACATCCATGCCTGCCTCAGTGCATGAAGTTCTTCCGCAAGCATCAAGTACTCCGGCAAATGTGGTGTATCAGTACAAACCCAGAGACCAAAGGTCTGCTTATCCCCAACAGTGGTCAACCCCAGTTGGGCAAAGCACCCCTAATTATCAGCCTGACGATGGGCGTCCCCATCCAAGAGTTCTCTCAAGAAACTACTGCAATACCCTTGCGCCACGATCCCTGCACCAGTCCATTAAATATAAGGGTCAACGGGAAGATTACTCCTCAGTTGGTCTTCATAAACATGGAGGACCAAGGTATCCTCCATTGGATGGAGCCTCCGTCTACCCCACTATCCGGAGAGTACGCTCAATGCACACTCCACCAGAGGACAGGTTTTTCTTTCTCCAGCGTCAAGGCAGCCAGAGCAAACCCTACCCAAAACCTCCGCCATCGGATATCCAGCAAGTGCGACCTTACTTTGAAGACGGGAAGGTTCGTTATAGGTACAGCCCCTATTCAGAGGCTCGATACAGTCAAAACCGAGAGAACAGCCATGGATACACTCTCTCATACACTCTCAGCAAACTGCCTTCTCGTTCATCAAAGGTGATGGGTAGTACCGAGAACTACCATAAGCCTCTACGGAACCTTCCGGTGAACAATGATCCCGATTTCATGTCCAGAGATGTCGGTCCCCAGCCAAGAATGAAGAACCCTTCTCTCTACGAGGCTTTTAATTCTGGTTTATCTGATCGACATTTCAGTCAGTCCATTAGGCAGGAAAATGCAGCCAAAGAAAGGCCGTTGGGTCCAGTTGTGCCCCAGCCCCATCTTCTACGAGGCGACCGTCAGTGCCAAGAAATGATGCACACTAGGAGCAGGTCAAACTCTGGGAAGGAGATGCTGATTTCAACTGAAGGGGCTGATGGGAAGTACAGGGTGACAATGGTGTCACATTACTCCCCAGAGCACCCACTTTCTGAGCCTGATATGCCTATGCCCTCAACGTCAGATAGGCATGGCGGTGGGCAAGGAGCCAAATCGGCTCTTATAATGAAGCAGAGTCGATCCATGCACGGTTATCCTCAACACAGGCTCGAGTCCACAGCACTGCCACGCAACCTGACCCTACATAAGGAATACAGCTGCCCTGACTTCAAACACACTGGCTCCAGTGATAGTTTCGCTGTTGCAAAACACAACCAGGACAGGATGATGTATAAGACTCTCAGCAACTCTAAAGAAGAGTACCAGTACATTCGTGCAATAAGCAGGGACCCTCAGAGGTCTAAGAGATCGCAGAGTGTTAAAACACGCCATCCATCTGGGCAAGCGAAAATGACTCTGGAGCGGGACCACAGACAGTCGTTCTCTTCCCAAAGTAGGACAAGAACTCGTAGTGTGTATGCGCCTTCTCACTTGGACTATTCCGATAGCTATGTATCCATACATTCGAGAGTTCCTAACTCCAGCCGAGCTAGTTCAGGCATTTTTCCAAACTATGGCTGCATGCCTCTTCATAGTAATAGACTGTATTCCACAGCTGTGGGCCACACAGGGTTTCATCAGACAGAGCTCAGACCCGAGATGCAGATTTACGCCGAATGACCGATTTTTAATAAATAAATATACCTAAAATAAATAACCTGAAATATATGACCTCTGCAGGGCAGTGGTTTTCTACTGTTAATCAGATAAAAATAATATTTAAAAGATGCTTTAATTGTTCACTGAAGGGTGTTTATCACTGTATGCTCTGCATACTCTATATACTACAGTTCAAACGGCTTAAGCTAACACTGTGCAAATTTGGAAATTCACTCACTGAATATGGTAATTGGTTATGGCTACTCTGATTTGTTAAAGTGTGTTGTGTTAGTAGTGTTATTTTGTTACTAGAGGTCAGAGATTGCAAAAATACTCTAACGATGATGTAAGAATAATTAACAAAGGCTTTTAAAATGTCATAGGTGCAATAGGAGCCACTGCCTTGTGTTTTCGGGTGAAGAGTAAGTTCTTTGATGTATTACCATGACTGTGGAATCAAACAGTTATATGAGAATAACATCAGCGTATATGGTCCAACTTTTAAAGAGAATAACTATGAAAGGTCATAACCCAGAAGTTTTTCCCTTTGCATTTTGAAATCATGCACTTTATAGTAGGTCTCTGTTTTCTGTAACAACAGGCACTTTATACATGATGATTTTTCCATTTTGTTTTCATCATGTTCATTGAGTCAAAGATGTGGGTGAGCTTTCATCTAAAGCTTTCATTTGAGCATAATCATTACATGGTTGGTTACATATGGAATATATGCTGTTCTGATCAACTGCTGTTTTCATTTTTAACAAGCGTACTGTTCTCTATTTTAGTTGATTATGTGCATTTTTATGTGTTTGCTTTACTCTTATTAAAGTTATTTATTCAAAATCATGACATGTACCCTTGTTGCACCTGATATAATCAGTGCTTAGACCATTATGTTTGTTTCTTTGACAAATAAGTGTTGAATTATAAGCATATGAAGACAGATCGCTTTTTTTATTGGCTAGACTACTGTTGTTCTAAGCTTTATTAGGCTGTCGTTATACAACCCTAAAGCATTTTAATCTGATTCCTCAAGTCAGGAAGTTATATTGCTAACATATAGTCCTGTTATTGTTCCATTTTAATGAATTTTTCATTATGCATTAATATTAATCACTCCGACACTGGTTACTATATCTGATAGTCCCCTGCAGGTGTTGTGCAGTGAACAGCAGAGGGCACTGTAGCACTAGAGGACACCTCTAATGATGCTTCTGCACTGAAGTTTCCTCCATATGCGCTAACGTGAGGGCACATCAAAGGTTCAGAGGCGCTAGGTTTCTGATGCAATACAATTATTATTTCTGCAAGACAACGTTTATTGTATATTATCCCAGGCATTTTGGTTTTAAGGTTTTGAACTGTCACGATGTTGGCATGAATGAAACTAAGGTGGTGACTCATGGGACACCGGTGCGTGGCGGATGCTATATTAGACGCTAATTGTTTTCACTTTGTGTGTCAGTCAGAGGGAATTGAATTGAACAGGAACCAAGTTGTCTCTCCTTTCTGTGCATTTAAACCATATTTTTGCATCTAGCTGCTAGTTTCTAAACTAAGCACCAATTCATATCAAGCAGAAGGCAATGGTCCACAGTGGAATAAAACATCGAGTCCTAAGAGAATTGGATTCTCTTGCATGGGGAGCACAAGATCTGTTCTTTACATTCAACATACACTTCCATCCAGCAACCAGCCAGCTGCAATTTTTGATGCTTCTGAAGGCTGAATCCAAATAATTCATAGGAGTTTGAATTGAAGAAAGCAGATCACCAGCAGTATGGTGTGGAACACATAATGTATCATGTTGTGTTACGTAGAACTTAGCTGAGTGGAATTATATTATTACATGTTGTTTTCATTCCGTCTGAAGTTTGAATTAGAACTTAAGTAAACCACAAAACACTCTTACAGTGGCTGGGATTCAGCCTGTGGACTCTCTCCTCTGTCATTTTCAGCCTGAAGTAATTGTGTGGCATGGGCTAAAACACCAACACACTGTTTAAAATCATATTACGTTGTTTGTGCGTCAAAGTGGCAATAAAAAAGACACTATTTAGGAGCAGGAATGTACCCTATAACACTAAAGCATCACTACATTGTACGAGTGCCACTAACAGCTGCAGAAATCTGCTATTTGAGGAGATTTAGAGCCAACGGCAGATGCCTACACTAGAGAACCCGCTGGCATACTCTCATACTCCGTGTTAGTGCTGGGTGATATATACCGGTACAAGTGGGAAACCAGTTTGAATTCAGTTTGAGTCAGTTTTTTAAAAACCGTGCTTAACCAACGTTGCTTTTTAGGCTACGTTTACATTAGTGCGTTTCCGTTTAAAATGCATAACTTTTGCTACAGTTATGCCTGCTGTTTTCACTACTCTTGACGTTTTCGACCCTTGAAAATGGAGACTTTTGCAAACGCTGCAGACCCCGTTTTAGTTTAAAAACTTTGGGGTTGCATTTCAGGTTACATTAACTCTAGTGTGTTTTCATTTTAAAATGCATAACTTTTTGCTATGGTTACACCTGTTGTCTACACTACTCTGGGGTTTTCGACCCTCAAAAAGAGAGGCTTTTGTAAATGCTTCAGTTTTAGTTTGAAAACACCGGGGTTGCGTTTCAGGCTACGTTTACACTAGTATGTTTTCGTTTTAAAACGCATAAGGGCGTGTTCACACTTGGCATCTTTTTTGACAAGAAAAAGTTGACAAGGGCACTTTTTTAGTAAAAAAAAATAAATTGGCAGCGTTGCAGCAGAGGGCGTCTT
This sequence comes from Garra rufa, assembly GCF_049309525.1. Lineage (NCBI taxonomy): Eukaryota > Metazoa > Chordata > Actinopteri > Cypriniformes > Cyprinidae > Garra > Garra rufa. The sequence goes on from NC_133374.1 coordinate 24,988,011, forward strand.
TTGTTGCAATAACAAAAGCTGCAACTGTAGCCTATGTTTGTGGCAGAAATGTTGAGAAAAGGAGAAGCTTTCTCTTTTTTTTGGCATTTTTGCCTTTTATTTGATAGGACAGTATTTAGACAGGAAGCAAAGTGTGAGAGAGAGAGAAGGGACTGGATTGGGAAAGGTCTGCGAGCCGGGACTCGAAAAAGGGCGCCCGAAGCGCTACTGTGCGGCTCAAAAAGCTATCGGCGCTGCACATAGGTCTTTGAAGTTAACGGGGAGGCGAAAGCTACTCGCTTGTCATTGGTCAGCTGTCAAAAAGGCACTTGACGTAGGGCATTTTCTTCAGAAAAGTTAAACTTTTTTCAACTTGAAAAGACGCTCTAAGCTGCAGAAAAAGACGCCGGTGGTTGCATTTTAAAAAAACGCTTGGGACTTTTTTGAAAACACTGTTTACTCCATAGGATTATAATGTAAAACAGACGCTGGCAGTTTAAAAAAAAAAGACGCCAAGCGTGAACACGCCATAACTTTTGCTACAGCTTCGCCTGTCATTTGCACTACTCCAGTGTGTACACCCTTGATAACGAAGACTTTTGAAAATGCTGCAGACCTCGTTTTAGTTTAAAAAGAGGCTGCATTTCAGGCTATTTAAACCAAACGCCAACCGCCTGTCGTGTACATCAGTGTGTTTTCGTTTTAAAACATAACTTTTGCTACAGCTACGCCTGTCATTTACACTACTGCAGCATTTTCGACCCTTTAAAATGCTGCAGACCCCGTTTTAGTTTGAAAACTCTGAGGTTGTGTTTCAGGCTATGTTAACACTAATGCGTTTTGGATTTTAAACCAAACGCCAAACGCCTGTCGTGTACATCACGACCCTCAAAAACAGACTTTTGAAAATTCTTTTGAAAATGCCGTTTTAGTCTGAAAAATCCAGGGATGCTTTTCAGTGTAAATGGACACTTTTGAAAACAATGGCGTGGCTGCCCACATTCGCTCTGTGTATCCTTGACAACCGTGTAAACAATAACATCATGTACATTTGTTGTACCTATAGATATATATAGGTTGATTTCCCATTAGACTGCTCCAAGCAAAGATATATACACATAGATGTCTCATTAGTGACTGCTTCAATGGCGTGCTATACGTTTCACCACATTGTAATGGTCAACTTGATGTCATTCACCATATTAATCAATGAATATTCAAATATGCCACAATCCTGCACAATCAGTTGTCTGTAAAAACATAGTATGGTGAATGACGTCAAGTTGACTAATACAAGATGGTGGACTCGTCTATGTGCTTGGAGCAGTCAAATGGGTAATCTATACATACCTATGGCTCCAAGCATGTAGACGTGTCCAACATGTAAATAATAGGGCATCTATCTATAAATATCTATGGTTGTACCTGGATGAATGGTCATGTGACATGCTATTTCGGTCGTGTAGTGTGGACGGAGATTGTTTCTGAAACGCAGTGAAAACACCAGTTTAGATGAGGATCGTTTTCAATTTAAAACACTGTTTTAAAACAAAAATGCGGCAGTGTAAACTGGGCAAATAAACCAACTGCAAACAGTTAACAGAAGCCAGAGATGCTAAAGATGAAAAGCAAAGAGGAGAAAATACTGTAGCAGGCAGAGCAAACTATTTCACCATGCAAAATACTAGTAGAAAAGCCTAATACTGAATTGGGGGTTTTGCTAATAGAAATGTTTCTCTGATCGGAACTGTTTTCAGAAAAAGTTTTTAATTATAAGATTTTTTAGCGTTTTTAGATTTTCTTCTCATGTTACCTCCATATAATGCATAATAATGTAGTATTTAAAATTGCAGTGCTGCTTTGTTTTTAGGAGTAACAAAGGAAGTGCTGTATCACTGCTGTTCCTTAAGCGCCACCTGCTGTCAGAGAGTGAACTTGCATCTTATTCAGCCTGTTTGCTGTTTTTGTTTCGTACAGATTTTGTTTTATGTAGCATAATTTCAAAATGTTAAGGTCAGACCACTCTTTTTGCATAATATGCTGCAATTGTACTGATTCACACCATATATCTAATAATTTACATAAAAAAAACTGCTCATGCTACATGTAGCATGTTTGTTTGGATCATGGTTAAAATGCAGTGGTTCTGCTACTGTTACATGCATTCTGATTCATAAGAAGGCACAATCAGGGGGAAAACTTGATAAACCGTGAAACCGCCCAGCACTACTGCGTGTGTAAAAGCTCTGTGTGCAGGTACTAGTCTGGACATACTGGGCCACAAGTAACATACACACATTTTAGGAAGAAAATTATGGTAAATCACAGATCAAAGGAAGTGCTTCAGTCAAATAAAGGGCATTGCCCTTGGGTACCATGCTTATGTTAGCTTAACTTATAGAGCAAATCGTATACAGTGGACTGTGGTAGTATGAGCCCAGAACCATGAAAGACTCGCCACAAATACATGCAGCAAAATTTTATTCAAATGTCATGCTTTTAGGAGCCTTTCAAAAACAAATTGGGTGGTAGTAAAATATCTACCATAATAAAATAAAATATTTTAGATTGATATGTTGCTAGCAAGAAAGTATTCCATCAAAATGCACGGTTACTTTTCAGTGGCTGTCAATGGAGAAAAATGCATTTTGCCAGCATAATGATCTACCAGCCAAAGGGAACAGACTGTGACCAAAGCAGTCATCATAGTATGCTGGGTAACATCATGATTGTGCTAGAGAAAAAAATTAAATGATTGTTACTGACTTTTATGTGTCCTCATTGTCAAGGACAAGCTTGACAATCATTAGCTTTATTAATCCAGTTGTCAGCCTTTGAAGAAAAGCATTGTAAGGTCTACTAAGGTGTGTAGGGCCTAATATATTTTACCAGCATACAAGACTGTAATGAAGTTCATTTCAATTTGCAATTTCAAAAGCTGTGATGAATCACACACAGTTCCCACTCGAATGTCTATAATTCAACAAACATTGTCTTTATATGATAGCTAACTAAACAAGGTAATATTGAGTAACTTACATTTTTATCATAATATTGCCAGTATGGTGACGTATCATGAAAATCTGACTTTTCCATATTTAGGTGCTATAATCAGGTGCATCTACCAATCCAGAAAACATGACAGAAGGACAACCCAGTAACTTTGTTTTGGTAAGCCTTTTTGTGCAAGCATGTGAAAAAACGAGATGCTCAGATTCACTCCCCCCGTGACGTATTAAACGGATCTGATTATAATATTACCACCCCTTAATCTGCACGATTCTACCCATGGCACCGCCATTTTGTTTTCGCAAGTTTTAACGGTGTACCAGCTCTAACATCATGGCAAAAATTCAAGCAAAGCATGCTAACTCTTTTGTCTTTTGTCTGCACAGAAAACGATTTAGAGTCCCAGCCTTGGAGGAGACAAGAGAGCAGTGGATTTATTGATTTATTTACTGTATATTCTGCTGCTGCCGCACAGATCTCCTATAAGCATGCTATTTTTTCCCCAGCTGTTTACCTTCACAGATGTAATTGACTGTTTTTGTAACGCCTGTGTGTTTTTAACTAAAACTTGTGCTTATTTGACAGTTTAAGCGCAATAAGACATGAAAAAGAACTTAGTTTAGTACGCACATGCTGTGTGACAGCTGCTTTCTGTGCGTGTGGTTCGGATGTGTGCGTTCAGAAAATCGTTTATTAGAAGTTTAAACTAATATGGTTTAAACCCACGATTTTATGATAATCGAAACCAAACAGATGTTTTTTGGCAGAGTTGTAAAAAGATTCTGGAAAAGGGGACGGGGAGCAGCAGCTCATTTGCATTTAAAAACATGAAAACATGCATGAAAACAGCGTGTTTCTGCTTTCAGTCAAAATAGGCATTTTCAAAATGATATAATAAATGATCTGTGGGGTATTTTAAGCTGAAACTTCACAAAGACATTCTGAGGACAACTGAGACTTATATTACATCTTGTAAAAAACGGCATAATAGGTCTACTTAAAATAGTTCAACAAAGCCACCAACAATTACATATCTCCAAGCAACACAAACAACCTGCATTTCTAAATGAATCAGCTTGTTTGAACGAATCGGTTGAGCGAATGATTCAAATGACTCACTTTTAAATACATAAAGTTATCCTGCAAAAAATCCCCACTGCTAGTGCACATATTGACAATCTGTTTGGAACATACAAACAGACAAGTGAAGTGACAAACAGTGAAAAGTCCATATGCTGTGACTGTTATATCAACACTTCTGGAACGTCACTCAGCCAGTCAAATTGATTGATTCATTCATTTAAAAAGCAGTCGAATTACACATTCAATATGTGAACAGTGAATAAAGATAATGTTTTAATACTTTAATAGGGTCAAATTTAAAAAAAAAAAAAAAAAAAAAGATTTTGAGCATGTTGGCTGTTCAGTCACTAGTTTTGACAGGCATATTATATAACTTATATATATATATATATATATATATATATATATATACAGTTGTCCATAAGCTTGGTCATGTGATCAGCATATAAAAAGGGATGCATTTTGATCATCATCACCTTTTAGTCTCATGTTGACTTAGATTGACAAACTGTGCACCATTACCAATAGTCCTTTGAATAATAATGGTGATGGGATGCAAATTGTTCACGGAAAAAGATGACAGAATGTTTGTCCTGTGCTGCGTTGGCTAAAAAGTGCTTAGTGTCATAAGATGACAGCTGATGACTATAACATGGCATAATTCAGCTGCAGAATGTGTCTGTAATGTTTTTACATCAATGCACAAGGAAGTACAAGCATCTTTCCAGTAAAAAAAAATCACATTGTTTTCAGTTTTTGAATCATCAGATTCATTCAGTTATAATCCAAATAGAGGATAATTCTCATCTAATGCATTTGTGCATTAAATTATTTGAAAAATATCACATTTCTGTATTGTTGCAATGTTAGAATGCATACTGCTGTTTTTTAAAATCTAAATACACATATACATTTTTGTTAACTTAGGTTGCTTTGGTAATTCAGTGTGTGGGCAAATTTATTTCATCTCATTACTTGAGAAACCTGCATAGATACTAGAAACTGAATTTTAATTGTGCTTAATCTGTGATGAATGACTCACCAAATTTACATGCATCTGGCCTGAACGTTGTTTACTTTATGTCAACTCACCCTTCACTTTATATCATAAATTATCCCATTATGTATTCTTAATGATCAAAACATAAGAAAACTTGATGATTTAGAAGTTGTTTTCCCTCTGCCAGCATCAGAGTAAACTGAGCACTGGGAAGTTTATACGGGCGAAAATTGTCATATCAAGGACTTGGGGAAAATGTATGGCCTCGCTTTCCTAGTGTGTTGATGATTTTGTAATGCTTTAGGTCATGGTTAGCACAAACAGGCTGTACTGAGAGATGAATGTGGAGATGGCAGCAGGATTTGTGTATTTTGTGCTGTTTTTTTACTCTGCTTGTTGAAGTTTACTTGGTAAATCTCCAAAACTTGCATTTTATCGTCTTATCTGGCTAATTCTGTAGGCAAACAAAGGATCTTGTGTTTGTGCCTTGGTTAAAACCACATAAACAATGATTAATCAACCAAAATTTTGCACATATGAGAGAATCAAACAATAAATCAGCAAAGAATCTCATGAAACCTGTCACTTTCAGCTCACACTTATCAGCTTTCTCCAATATCAAAAGGAAAAAGAAATTACACTACCACTCAAACGTTCTGTATTATTAAGATAAAAATACAGAAGAAACAGCATTATTGTGACATATTATTACAATTTATTACAATTATTTTATCATGATCGGTCAAAAAGCATGCTAATATTCTGATTTGCTTCTCAATAAACATTTATCAATGTTGAAAACTTTTTTGCTGCTTAATAGAGGGTTTGCACTTACGTCAAGATTTGGTCAGTAACCCAGATGTACACTCAAAAAAATAATTCGGTCTAAAAATAAACTTTATGTAATTCAATTAAATGCTAATTTTCCATGTATTTGGATTACATAGTTTTAATATAAACATATTAATAAACTTAATGTGATCCATATGCATCAGTGATACGTGAATGAAACAGGTAAGGTTTATGTAATTATTCCCAGTGTTAAACAAGCACTGCTCAGTGTTCATGTGTTTCCACACTACAGAGTGTTCAAGTAGCATTGACACAGTGTTGGAGTTAATGAGATCATTATGTGATGATTGATCATTAATGATGAACACCTGCTGAATCATCAATGGAAAGAGAAACACAAGAACTACAGCTGACTTCAACCACAGCCTTAGAGGAAATCAACTCAAATAAAACAATACATTAAACCTCTCAAGATCTGATTCAACAACTCCACAAACAGATTGACCAGCTTCACTCATTACTAACCAGATTGACTTCTGTCAGACTTCTAGAGAAGCTCTTATTGAGAACTAACAAACGTGTAGATGTTTTGTTTCATGTGAAATCACCATCAATGAGAGCAGGGTTTCCTTTGGTTGGGCTCTTGACCCGTCACATGCTGGTGTCAGTGGGGGTAGCTTTAATTGTGTAAATATAAAACACATGGAGCTTTGCCACCAAAGTCAAAGAAGAAAAAAAGTTAGTCAATTCTCCAGATTTTTTCAAAGTCCTGATTTGATGGGTGTTGTGTTATTATAGCAGTCTCTATAGTTTCACAAGTAACTGTTTTTCATAAGTCACGAAGATTAGATACTTTGTATTTCATTTTGTGCTCAAAAAGTTTTCATCTGTACCACCTTCAAATCAAAAAACATCAACAATCTGTATATGAATCTCAACAATGGTGACGGTCAACAATATGTGTCATGTTGCAATGCATGCTGGGTACAAGTTTGGTAAAAGACCCTCCCATGTATCCCAGCATGCATTGCAACATGAATAAACAATGCAGTGGAATTGTCAGATTTTTATTTTATTCTTAATAATTGTTTTTATGCTTCCTTTTTTGTTGAGACTTTTTAGTTGCTTGTTTTAAGATGTTCAGAGATGTATCTGAACATTTTGTTGATTATCACCATTGTTGAGATTCATATGCTGATTCATCATGTCTGTGGTCTTTAGAAAGAAACAGATGAAAACTTTTAGCACACAAAGTATGATAAAATGATTCAGCTAATTTATACAACACATAAATGTAAAGCTCTAAGTAGGCCTAATATTAAAGTAACACAACATCCATCTATGCAACAAATAAACTTCAAAAGACATTGACACACTAACAGATCCCCCTACTCATTTTTTATACTTTGTTGGCTAAGCTCAACATGTTTGATTTAAGTACAACAAAAGCTATCAGCACAACATTAAACCTAGCATGTGACGGGTCAAGATCCCAACCAAAGGAAACCCTGCTCTCATTGATGGTGATTTCACATGAAACAAAACATCTACACGTTTGTTAGTTCTCAAGAGCTTCTCTAGAAGTCTGACAGAAGTCAATCTGGTTAGTAATGAGTGAAGCTGGTCAATCTGTTTGTGGAGTTGTTGAATCAGATCTTGAGAGGTTTAATGTATTGTTTTATTTGAGTTGATTTCCTCTAAGGCTGTGGTTGAAGTCAGCTGTAGTTCTTGTGTTTCTCTTTCCATTGATGATTCAGCAGGTGTTCATCATTAATGATCAATCATCACATAATGATCTCCTTAACTCCAACACTGTGTCAATGCTACTTGAACACTCTGTAGTGTGGAAACACATGAACACTGAGCAGTGCTTGTTTAACACTGGGAATAATTACATAAATCTTACCTGTTTCATTCACGTATCACTGATGCATATGAATCACATTAAGTTTATTAATATGTTTATATTAAAACTATGTAATCCAAATACATGGAAAATTAGCATTTAATTGAATTACATAAAGTTTATTTTTAGACCGAATTATTTTTTTGAGTGTATGGCCATATTGGAGATACTCGGATGTAAACAACAGCATTGATTGCACAGTTAATGTACTACTGAATACGTTGTTTTGCAAATTTATGCTGTCTAAACCATGGAAAAAAATGTGTGGAAGCTCCTAAATCATATAGAGAAGGACTTAGTAAGCAGGAAAGGGCACAATATTTTGACAAACTAAAGCTAACAGGTGGTAAAGATACATACAAGCAGTATTAATTAAGATATTAGACTAATATTTCAACTACCTGACCAGAAATGATAAGAACAAACATGAATGTTGTCAAGATTTTTGTTTTGGAAATCCTGGTTCACAAACACCTTTTGTTCCTCTTCTCTTTGATTTGTTATACCTTTTGGCAGTCTATACTGCTCCAAATGTTTTTTTTTTCAATCTGACCGATTAGTACAGCCCAATACATTACAATAATTGATTGTTTTCAGCAGCAATTATCAGCAAAATATGCGAGTTTCATTCAGATCAGTGGCATTGTTTACATTCTGTGTCGCCAATATGGCCAGTTAATGTTGCGTCGTGAAAACACTTGGTTTCCACTTTTGTGGAAACTGTGATGTACCACCATCCAAAACTCAAATAAGCAAAATAAGCATATTACAATGATTTCTGAGGGCTGAAAAGTAATTGCTGTCAGGTTTGATAGGTTTTGTGAGATTCAGCCAGATATATTTGACTCCGAAAATTCCTTTAAACGCAGGTCAAGTTTCGTTCTAGAGGAAATCATGTAAACCCATTCTGTTTTGTTCCTCAACTCTGATAAAAGAGCACTCGAAATGATTATCCATTTACCTGAAATAACAGAGTAATCAAAAGACTAGCACCGATGGCCTCAGAGTTCAAATCAAGTCCTTTTATTAATGTGCCCTCAAGCGACCAAACCAATGCAGACGGACAGTTAAAGAGACAAAGTCTCACCTTTGCCCTTTGCTGCTGTGTTCCGTCATTAGTGTTAAACGCTGCTATTAGAGCACCGAATAGAATCTGTTTGAAGCAGGGCCAACGTTTGACTAACATGACTGATGCCCAAGAAGGGATAACGATGGAACTAAAAACACGGCATGTAAAAAGCAAGTCCTAGCAGGGAAGTTCAGATGTGCCGTATCGCAGTCTGCACTGATCAGTAGCTGCTTGAACACACACACACACACACACACACATACACACGCACACACGTTTCATCCTGATTATACATTTGAGATTGTACCTCTGGCTTTGGCATCTGCATGCTGATGGCTTGATTATCTATGACGAGCTGAGCTCTGATTCGCATTTTTACCCTCGGTGGAATAACTCGGTTGCAAATGCAGGGGTCTGATTTGCCTTGACACCAGGAGTGAAAATCTATCAAGAGAAATGGATTTAAGTTGACAAACCTTTGAAAACTATTCATCTGCATTGTTTATGTAGTTTGGGATAATACAAGAGTAGACCTGAATATTTATAACTCTGTGCTGCTGTCCATTTCAGCCATTTAGCCAGATGTCCACTGGTATCTCTGTATGCCAGGGCTGAGCACTGCCTGCCAAAAGGTTAAGGGATAATGGATAAATTATGGCCGTTTCTACCAGAGGTTTAATATAAGGCTAACATTTTGTCAGCACTTTCCATGAATATGGCGCACATTGGTGTCAAATGATTTTGTTTCAAAACATTAGAGGCACACAGGAGAACTAATCAATGTTAAACTATGCTAACTAGTTTATTTAATTGTTATTTTTACCTTTCACATTTAAGAAATAGATAGTGTTTTTGTTAAGAGTGAAATTAATACTCACATGAGAGGACAGTTTTGCGCTCATTTCGCTGCCACCTCTAGTCTGTAGACACGTTGTGCTATTGACGTGAAGGGCGACAAAAATATATATGTGACCCTGGACCACAAAACCAGTCTTAAGTCGCTGGGGTATATTTGTAGCAATAGCCAAAAATACATTGCATGGGTCAAAATTTTTGATTTTTCTTTTATGCCAAAAATCATTAAGAAATTAAGTAAAGTTACCTACTGTAAACATATCAAAATGTAATTTTTGATTTGTAATATGCATTGTTAAGAACCTAATTTGGACAACTTTAAAGGTGATTTTCTCAGTCTTTTTGATTTTTTTGCATCCTCAGATTTCTGATTTCAAATAGATGTATCTCAGTCAAATATTGTCCTATCCTAACAAACCATACATCAATAGAAAGCTTATTTATTGAGCTTTCATATGATGTATAAATCTCAGTTTTGTCAAATTTAACCTTATGACTGGTTTTGTGGTCCAGGGTCACATATATACAAAAATACACTTTGTTTATAAATATTAGTGCTTTAGACAACGGAGACAACGGGGGAATTGGTACATCTACGGCCAAAGAAGCAGAAGTTCTGAAGCCAGATAAGAAGACGATCGTAAACATCACCTCATGCAGATGGAAAGATTTGATGACGAAGAAAATCCAGATTAATGTTGCTTAAGTTTTGATGGACAGGTAAGAGTTTGTTATTAATTATTGCTTATATATTATATATTAATTATTGTGTATACCGCTCTCACCAACTCACCAAACTCACCAATCAGTGTAATTTAAAATTTAGAATCGATCATGTTGAATCACGTCGATAGGTGGCAGTACAGCGTCTAACACGGTTAACATCGGCAGCTAAATATGTTTTTTTATTATTTTGCATTTCAACATCATCTTAACAGAGCCAAATAGGCAAACATAAACACAGCTGTCCTCACAAACTGAGACATTCATAATAATCATACTATAACAGAGAAACAAACCGCCATACAAGAATTTATTCCAAATAAAATAAAGTAAATAAAATACATTCATGCAACCATAAACACTGTAAATCACATTTATTAAACAAATCAAATAATTTCTTGCCCTTATTACTTCTCATAATTTGTAGGACCTCTGTATACATGGCAAGCTACTTTTTAAAGACATTAAACTGGGGTGCTGTTTTTTAAAATAGATGATCTGAGCCAATTTTGGTGAAAATCAGACAAACCGTCTAGGACTAGTTCGAAAAAGTAGGTTTTATAAACAATTAATTATAGAAAAAAAACCTACTCCTTACGATTTTTGAATTTTGGTGTTCATTCGACTCGGCATGACCCAAGGATTCAGAGAAAATTGGAATTTTGGTTCAAAAGTTATTAGCAAAAAGAAAGTGAAATTTCGGACAAGTGGTGGCGCTAGAGAGTTTGAGTTAGAGACTCCAAACCAGCTATGGTTAATGTTGGTACTGTCCTCTAACAGTGTGCAAAATTATACAACTTTCCCGCAAGCGGTTCTATGGGCTGCCATAGACTTGCGGCGGAAGAGGAAGAAGAATAATAATAACGCCAACGGATACAATAGGTGCCATCGCACCTTCGGTGCTTGGCCCCTAATAATGCCAAAATTGGCCTAACTTCCTGTTCGCCATTTTGATGAATGTAGAAAACCTACTTTTTCGAACTCCTCCTAGACCGTTAGTTGGATTTTCACCAAATTTGACTCACTGACAAAAAGTTATGAATTTCGTGTTGATATTCAAAACCGTTTTCATTTAACGCATCAACGAATTTGCAGAAAAGATGCCAAAGCGCATCTGAAGCTGTATCTGTGCAAAGCTTTGAGATATTTGCACCAAATTTTGTATGTGGCATTGTCACCTCACACTGATTACACCACATCAATTTGGTAACAGCGCCACCTATTGGTCAAGAGTAATAAACCATTAATTAACTATTAATTATAAATTGCCCAAAAATGCTAATAACTGTAGATAGCATTAGCCTATTGGAATGAAATTAGTCTCAAAATATTCCTTGGGTCATGCCGACAACATAGATACCAATTATGGCACAGTTGGACAAACTTCCTCTCCGCCATGTTGATTTATGTTGGAAACCTACTTTTTCGAACTCCTCCTAGGCCATTAGTCTGATTTTCACCAAAATCGAGTCAGATCATCTTCAGACTGTGCTGACAAAAAGTTATGGATTTCATGTTGATAGATGAAACCGTTTTCGTACAGCGCCTCTACAAACTTCAGGCTTGATGCCAAAATGATTCTGAGGCTTTATCTCTGCAAAGCTTTGACATAATGACACCAAACTTTGAGTGTGCCTTTGTCACCTCACACTAAACACACAACATCGATTTGATAACAGCACCACCTGTTGGTCAAACCTAATAAGCCATTAAATCATATCGGTATATAGGCATTCTACATAATTTTTCTGTCGTTTTGACTAAAATCATCCTAAAATGGCTTCTTTTTACTTGTTGTTGCAGTTGGTCTGCTGTTCCTGCCATCCTTAGCTCCTCATTTTCCCCTTTGAATGCTTGGCCCCGTAATTGCTGCTTGCAGCTATATTGTTGGTGTTATATCGCAATATTTTAAACATATGTCTTTTCTATATACTGTATTTTTATTACTATTTATGTTTTAAACCATGGAGGTGAGCCAATGGATATCACACAAGCAACGTGAAAACTGCGCAATATGTGAAAGCGAAAGTAAAAACTGAAAGTGCTTTCAGCATCTAACTTGCATTCTCTCTGAGACAATGAGAGACGATTATACTTCATATGCTGATATTAATTTAGCCCCCTCATATTTTTCTTGTGCCCCGAACATGGTGGGAAAAAATAAATAAAAAGAAACATATTTGGTGTAAGGTTTGTTTTTGAAAGTTGGTTCTTGAAATAAAGCTCTTAATTTTCATTGATGACTGCAGTGTTATTAGGGGTTAAGAAAGTCTTAATTATGATTTCAGGTGGTCTTAAATGTGGGGACTGAAAGACAAGAATTGTGATGAAACTTCAAAAGGCTATCCATTGACTAAATATGAGCACTGCACGTTTCAAAGTCATTTGCTGCGCTGCTTTGTGTACCATTCTGACAGCGCCTCCTGCTGGAAGACAAACACTTAAACGTGAACTGATGGATCCACAAGATAATGTGATAAAAGTTTTAAAAATTTAAACAATTTAAACAAAGGCTGTAGAATATATGTATGTTATTTAAGTAATATAATACTTGATTGATAATAATTGTTTAAATTAATATAATTGATTTATTCTTTATAACTTTAATATTAATTTATGCAATTGCAATGCCTTGATTTGAGTAAGATTAGTACACAATCATAGTTATAAATGCAATGGTACTAATAATTGCCATAATTTTTTCGGTGTTTCGGTTTTCGGCCTTGGTTTCCTCTTTTTCGGTTTTCGGTTTCGGCCAAGAATTTTCATTTCGGTGCATCCCTACTATTTATGTAATTTGGATAAGAATAAATAAATAGTTTTGAATAATAGGTTTTATATATGTTGTAATGTTGACTGCATTTGTGAACCTTTAAACCTGGTTACTCAAGTTAATGTAACAAAAATAATGTAAGGCAAATATTATGTATTTTTATTCTTTAAGTAATGGTAAACATAAGTTTACCAGTAAGTACATATATTTTTTTTCTCCCCAAACTGTCAAGCTCCTACTGTCAGGATTATGACACCTACTTAATGCCAGCTTCTTTGGCTAAAATTGCAACCCTGTTACCTTTTTTTGATCAGTTTATTTTATTTTGTAAGTAATGTAAGAAATTTTGTCTATTTGGTATTTCTCGAAAATTACAAAATCAACACCTAATTGGGAACACAAATCACAGGGTTGGACAAATTACAAACCACGTCTAAAATATGTAAAAAAAAGTTTTGTTAAAAAAAGGGGGAAAAATATTTCTTAAGAGTTTCAGTGTGTATTTTCTACTCAGCCCTTAAACGAAAATATTAGGTTCATATAAGATGTCCATTGTTGCTATTATAATTGGCTCTTGTATACACAAATGAGCACTCTCACCTTCAGAGTCTCAGAGGTCACAGTGCAATGAGTGCAGTGATATTCTATGAGCACTATAAACCTAATGTGGTGGACATTTCAGTAAACAATCACCATACTGAAGTGGACACTCAATTTATGATTCCCCAATGAGATATAAAAATAACTTGTCTGTTTGTCTAGACCCACTGTGGCTAACAGATAAAAAAGATGACTCGCACAACTCGGCTGACATCTATCTAAGCAGACCTCTCGGGGCTAAAGCGTTCTGTTTTCCTGTCCTGTGATTGTCCGCAGGAAGAGGTGATGTGCAGTGAGAAATGGAGAGAAATAAGATGGCCAAAGCGGTAATCACTGTGCACTCAGCTATAGAGAAGCAATAGATGTTGCAGTAACATCTTCTGGAGGAAGTGTTCGCCGTGTGGAACTCAGTCTTTGGTGTCACATCAAGGACAGTCACGATCTTCTTCACAGAGCACTGCTCTGTCAAGATGGGTTGAGATAAACCAAAAGCTCTTGGGGGTAAGACACCAGTGCACTTGCAAATGGGTTACAATGTACAAGACCTAAATCCCTTTTCCCTCGTGACAATTGAATATCCTAAAGCGCTTATTGTTAATTGGCGGGATGTCAGACCCGTCTATTAAATGTCAATTGCTTTAAGTATTTTTAAATCATTGTTTGACTGGTAACAGACTCTCACGTCACTGCTGTCACTAGAGAGTTCTGGATTTCTTTGTTATGTTTCTTCATAGTTGCTAATGAGAATAGATCAGACAAATGTCCTTCACTGGACTGAAATAGCTCTCAGACAGATTCAGAAAAGGAACAGATTTGCCGATTTGAATCCCTCCGGCAGTTTAGGTGTTTTTTTATATATAGTGTAATAATTAGATTAAGGTACATTTCAGCTAAAAGTTAAAGTTCTGCTATTTTACACTTATTTCAAAATAATAAATTCAAGGCAGTAACAATTCACACAATATATTTGCAAACTTACGTTCAGCTAATCTTTTTAAAAGTTTACTTTTTAACTATTTTTGAATTTTTCTGATAAGTCATCAAAGCTCTGTAAATATTGGTCACACAGAGATTTAATTTAAATTCCACAAAGCTGATTACTCACTAAAAACTCCCACAGATCATGTTTCCATGCCATTTTAAGTCTTATTTTGACATAAGTGGTTATATCTAAGTGTGTGAGTTGTTTACTGGTAACACTTTCTATGAAGCCTGTATTTATAATGCATTACAAGGACATTCTTAATGCATTATAATGCATGCATAATGCCTTATAAACAGGATTATAATATGTCATATCATTTTATAAATAATCATAGCAACAGTTACAATGCACTATAATAATTACATTTTGTGCTTATAACTTTGATGAGAACAATGCATTATAACACATTTACAACAAAGTCCTTTTAAGACAAGTCCTATCTCTTTGAATGGCGAAACATCAAATTCTCCAAAACTGTTCGCCAAACTTTTTTTTTTACGATTAAATTTCATATTTGAAATCTCCAAAGAAATCCAACAAGAACTGCCTCATAAATATAGTTCCTTGTGCTTTAATAGCGTTGAAAAAATGTTTATTTTTCCGGCTAGATGAGCCAGTGCGCATGCGCAGTACTGAACGCACGTCTTAGAGCGCCGACTGTTTCTATAGCAACCGGGACTTCTAACTGCAGCTGCAGTGACCCGCTGACTTTACTCATCAACGATTGGCTCTTTCACTAAGAAGGCGGAGCTTCGCGGCCATGATGACCGGTGCATTTTTCCCCATTCAAAACTACACGAGTGACATGTCTTTAGTATTCTATAGTCTTTGTTTACAATGCATTATAAGGGTGTTCTCATATGTATGTTCTTATTATGGATTATAATACATTAAGAATGCCCCTATAATGCATTGTAAATGCAGGCTTCATCTGGTGTTATAATTGTATTATAATGCATTGTAACTGTTTTTATGATTATTAATTAGATGATACAACAAATCATAATTGTGTTTATAAGGCATTACGTGTGCACTATAATACATTAATAATACCCATATGAAGGATTCTAAATGCAGACTTCATCTGGTGTTATAATGCATTGTACTCATCAAAGTTATAAGCACAAAAAGGTAAGTATTATAGTGCATTGTAACTGTTTTTATGATTATTTATAAAATTATATAACGTATTATAATGGTGTTTATAAGTCATTCTGCATGAATTATAATGCATTAAGAATGTCCTTATAATGCATTCTAAATACAGGCTTCATAGAAAGTGTTACCACTTGTTTTTTAAAATTAGTCTTCCCATTAACGCCATTATATTGTTCATTCAGACTAATTCAGGAATGCGGAACACACATAAACACAAGAGGCGGGATTTATAGAGGTACACTCTTAAAAATAAAGGTTCTTTAAAAGGTTCTTCAAGCGATGCCATCGAAGAACCATTTTTGGTTCCACAAAGTACCATTCGGTCAAAGAACCATCTCTTTCTTACATTTTTAGAATCTGAAGAACCTTCTTTTGTCACAAAGAACCTTTTGTGAAACTGAAAGGTTCTTCAGATGTTTAAGGTTCTTTACGGAACCATTTAGACAAAAAAGGTTCTTCTACGGCATCGTGAAGAACCTTTATTTTTAAGAGTGTATTGACTCCTCTTACGTGACTTTCCCCTATTCATTCTCAGTTACCCCCCACCAAATTCACCACACTTTAGGAGGTCTGTTAAAACTCAGTGGGCTCAGGGAAGGTGAGAGAGACACGGACTCCCGCTGTAACTTTACCTGCTGGTATCTAGGGGTGTGTGATAATGGCAAAAAATGATATCTTGATATTTTCTGGAAATTTGATGATTAGGTGATATTTTTCTGAGCATGTTAATGTGCTGGTATTTTACTTAATAGTAATATTTGAAATGATTTTGGATTACAAAAAGGGAAACTATACTTTAAATATAAATTTGAAATCACCTGTAGGTGGCAGCAAATCACTGCATGAGTGAGTCATTCATTCAACTGATTTGTTCAAACGGCTGATTGATTCAGTAACGAAACACGGTTGTGTGTTTCTCAGAAATGCAAAACAGTTCTGCTGTGGCTTTGTTTGAAACTATTTTCATTGACGAAATAGAACAAAAACAGGAACTTGTGTCTAAAATGTCAATTAATATTACTTAGACTGTCTTATAAAATCAGTATCATATTTTCAATCATACTGATATTTGGAGAAAAAACTATTCTTTGTGTGATATTAACTATTATGATAATATGATATAAATATAAAAGTCATACAGGGTCATATTTGCCCAATTATCTTGAATTTTGGGGGAAATCTAAATGTATTTTAATAGATTAAATCACGCATTGAAAGTGTGAAATCTAAGTAGTCTAACCTACATGTGTATGTGTGCACTCTCTGGGTGTGTTTTTGTTTGTTTTTTGCGATATACTCGATAATGTCAAATCACATATTGTTTAAGCAACAATTAAAATATTAATGATATACACTGCCACTCAAAAGTTTGGGATCAGTAAGACTTGTAATGTTTTTTAAAGAAGTCTCCTATGCTCATCAAGACTGCATTTTTTGATCAAAAATACAGACCGTATACAAACAGCATACAGCATAATATTGCAAAATGTTATTACAATATAAAATAATGTTTTTTTTTTTATTTAAATATACTTTGAAAATATAATTTATTCCTGTGATGCTGAATTTTTTATCAGCTGTTACTCCAGTCTTAAGTGTCACATGATCCTTCAGAAATCATTCTAATATGCTGATTTATTATTAGAATTATTAATGATTTTTTTGGAACCTGTGATTGTTTTTTTCAGGATTCTATGATGAATAACAAGTAAAAAACAAACAAACAAAAAAACAGCAATTGTTCAAAATATAAATCTTTTCTAGCAATGTAAATCTATGCTAGCACTATAATTTAACACATCATTTGTGAATAAAAGTATTCATTAAAAAAAGAAAAAAGAAAGAATAAACATTTACTAACCCCAAACTTTTGAACAGTAATGCATATTGTTAGAAAACCTTTCTATTTTAAATAAATGCTGTTCTTTTGAACCTTTTATTGATCAAAGAATCCAAAAAATATATTTCCAAAAATTATTAAGAAAATAATAAATATTATACTGTTTTCAACATTGATAATAAATCAGCATATTAGAATGATTTCTGAAGGATTATGGGACACTGAAGACTGGAGGAATGATGCTGAAAATATTGCTTTGTATCACAGGAATAAATTACATCTTAAAATATATTCACGTAGAAAACAGTTATTTTAAATTGAAATAATATTTCACAATATTACAGTTTTTTCTGTATTTTTATCAAATAAATGCTGCCTTGATGAGCATGAGAAACGTCTTTAAAAGCTATTAAAAATCTTACTGATTCCGAACTTTTGAGCGGCAGTGTATATTGCACACCCCTACTGGTATCGCTGTTGGACAATGTTTCTTTAGAAAAATTAGTGATTTATACTCTTTTTAATGTCATATTTTGTGCTTTATTTTTGTACTATGAATTTTTTTCTCATCCAGTATTTTTAGGAGGAACTGCCTCCCTTGCCTCCTTGGAGGAAACACCCATGACTCGTACCCTTGTAAAAAAATACACTTTGTAATAATGTAAAATTAAAATATTTACTTCAAATATGAATAATATTTAAAAATCTAATAACTACGGTGGCCGAGAGAGCTCAACACGCTGCAACTTAAGAAAACATGCAAACAGAAAAAAACGACAACAAATTAAAAAAAAAACCATCTTCATCAGTTTGACGACACAGGCGCTGCAAATCCTCGCAACGCAAACACAAATACGGAAACGCTGCAAACACAAAAAAACGCTGCAAACACAAAAAAAGCGCTGCAAATAGCACAGAGCACAACGGAAATGTTTCAGGTGGACCTCAAAAAGTGACGAACCCATCTGGGACCTGATTATTTGTTCAGTGGCTGTTGGTCAGAGCAGAGGTGTTGTTGGTGAACTAAAAGGTGATAAAGATGAACTTAGTGATGGGAAAATGAAGCTTTTCGAAGCACCGAGGCTTTCCCCTCAACTGTATCGTAAAAAGGTTCATTACTTGAAGCTTTTCAACACGTTGCACACTAATGACATCTTGTGGTCAAAGGTGGAAAAAGTTGCTTTCGCGTCCCAGATCTCAAAGCGATTTTGGACAGTTTCATCAAATACATCAATTTGTGCTACGAAGCTGTCAGAAAAAAAAAAAAAATCATTTTACTTGAATTAATTTGTAAATAAACTTTTTTTAAATAAAATTATACAAGTATAAGCATGGTTCATGTAGGCATGTTCAAAGTAAATTGAGAATACTGTTGACTAATATTATTATTAATTAGAAGTGCTTGTGAAGCAGGATAACTACAAAATTAACATGCACAAAACTACACATGTACATATTTATTCGTATTATGATTTATTCTTAACAAAAAGTGAATGACACTTGAAACCTGCGCAAGGGGTTTGTGTTATTTGAATCAGAATATGAAGCAGTCACGTGGTTGTGTGCGAAAACGAAGCTTCGGACGTCACAGGCCACGTGGTTATGGCAAAACGAATCAAGCTCCGGTACAGTGCTTCACTGTGAGATGTTTCGTTTTTTGATACAAGCTTCGAAGCTTCGGTGTCAAACGTCACATCACTAGATGAACTATCACCTTTTAGTTCACCGACAACACCTCTGCTCTGACCAACAGCCACTGAACAAATAATCAGGTCCCAGATGGGTTCGTCACTTTTTGAGGTCCCCCTGAAACATTTCCGTTGTGCTCTGTGCTATTTGCAGCACTTTTTTGTGGTTGCAGCGCTTTTTTTGTGTTTGCAGCGCGTTCGTGTGTTTGCAGTGCTTTTTTGTGTTTGCACCACGTTTGTGTGTTTGCAGCGCTTTTTTGTGTTTGCACCATGCTCGTGTGTTTGCAGCGCTTTTTTTGTGTTTGCACTGTGTTTCCGTATTTGTGTTTGCATTGCGAGGATTTGCAGCGCCTGTGTTGTCAAACTGATGAAGATGTTTTTTTTTATTTGTTGTCGTTTTTTTTTCTGTTTGCATGTGTTTTCTTTCTGTTTGCATGTGTTTTCTTAAGTTGCAGCACGTTGAGCTCTCTCGGCCACCGTAAATAACATATAAACTTTGGACATTTTTCATACTTGGTTTATAATTCTTGTCATTGTCACTGCAAACTAAGATAACTATTGTCATATATTATCACTAGGGTCTCTTTAAATTTTACAGTTTGGTATGTTTTGGAGTCTTTCTTTATATTAGTTATTAGTGTAAATGTAACATTTCAAGTTGGCTGTCACCCTAATTGAGACATTGTCCCTTTATATTACTTCAAAGCAGTTAGCTACTTTTGTTATGAGCAAGTGCAGCTAACTGCTGTTTTTTCGAGTAGTAGCTTGACTTCAGTTGAACTACTTTAATTGACGAGAAGCTTGTAGCTTGACAAGCTATTTCAAAATAGCTTCCACAACACTGTTATCAAGTAAAACCCATTAGGTGAAAAACAAGAGAAGAAAGTGCATCGACTGCACAATGAAAATGCTTGACTACATGCTCCAACAATGCTGTCTTTATAGGTGGTAAACCCCGTCTTTGCCTGTGTAGACAAGTATACTTCCTTTAAAACCTTAATTAATTTGAAAACCAATTAGACTTTAACAATACCAAATAAGATGGCTAAAAGATAGGGGGTTAATACAAGCGCTGCGAGATTTGATTCTGCCAGTTAAACTTTCAGACAATAGTGGATGTGTCAATCTCAGATAACAGCGCCAGTGACTCAGCTCTTTTAGTCGAAGCTGTTTGTGTGTAGCGAGACATTGTACTGCCGCTTTCCGCTAGACCGAGCCGCACACAGGGAAAGCTGTAGGTAGAGATCGGTTACGAGCTTTTCAATAAAATCAATTCCACATCCTATCGAAACTAGCGCTCTCTGAAGGGAACAGATCGCTGATAAACTGCACAGTCAAACGTGACATTTACAGCTGAGAAATATTGCCTTGTATCTGAAACATAAAACATGCCTGGGGGGACATTGTCCGAGAGTGATGTATGAGACTAATGCTTGCATTGGTTAATGTCATGTTGGCCATTTATCAAGGATTATTTTCGGTGCCACCGCAATCTTTTGACGTGCCATTTGACATGTAGCCGATGCGGAGAAGTTTCCCGCTGTCGCGCCCCAGACGTGTTTCTTGTGGTTAATACAAAGGCCGGTGAAGCGTCAGCTCACGTAGCCTCCGGTTCGTAACCTCAAGTATCAATTATTGCTGTACAGTTTTTTGAGAAGTTTACTTTCTTCTCTCCCAGATATTGTGGCTCACCACATACTGAGATGACTCACCGGCAAACCTCGTATTCCCACTGAGCCGAGGCAGGCTGCCTCTCCCACTGACAGCAGCCATGGGAAAGATCAAGCTCTCAGACACACAGCCAGTGACAGCGATGAAGATATTTATTTGCTGCCTGCTCCGTCTGAGAATGTGGGTCAGGGGCAAGGCAGTATCACACCCCCAGCTAAGCTGCCTGCTGCGCTGCTCACGCACCTAAAAGTAACATTAACCCTCTGTTGCCAAACAGGGCAGGATGCTGTGCTCCTCTGTTTGGGAACAATGGCCTTGTGAGACATTTGTTCTGGATATGAACACACTCTGAGATGGATCACATGTCCTTGGCTGATTTGTCAGTCTAAACTTACCGTTTTTCAATTAATTTTTACAGTTATTTCATTCGGAATGTACACATTTGGTGAAAAATTTACCCATGCAGATTTCGCATCTGGTTCAGTTTGGTCATTCAGATTTGTTGTGTTGACCAACAGAAAGCTGCTTCGTTTCAAAGTGACTTCTCTGTGAGCTGTTTTCTCAGCCCTAAGGAATATACACTATAATGCCAAAAATATTGGGACATCCCCTTCTGATGAAAAGGTTTGACTACTTTAGTAATTTCCATGAGTATACAAATCTTAATGTTTAAGCTTGTAATGATATTCTAGGGAATTGTGTGCTTCTGATTTTATAGCATAAGTTTGGACAGGACCTTTTCTGTTCTAACATGACAATGCCTTTGTGTATAAGGCAAGGTTCATAGAGAAATTATTGATTCGGTCAGTGTGGAAGAACTTGACTGGTCTGCATAAAGCCAAGTCCTAATCCCATCTGAACTCTTCTGGTGTGACTTTAAATGCAGACCTTGAGCCAAAATCTCAATGACTTGTACATACACTATGGACAAAAGTGTTGGGACACCCCCTTCTTTAGAACAGAAAAAGGCACTTCCAAAACTGTGGCAACAAAGATGAAAGCATAATTCATGTATTTCAAAATTGTATTTCCATCTCTGTTGCACCAGTTTTGGGAGTGTTTAAAATGACTGTACCAATATGGTGTTTAGCTGGGATTAGGACTTGGCTTTATGCAGACCAGTCAAGTTCTTCCAGACTGACTGAATAAATCATTTCTATTTGAACCTTGCCTTATACACAGATGCATTGTCATGTTAGAATAGAAAAGGGTTATGTCCAAACTGTTGCTATAAAATTAGAAGCACACAATTCCCTAGAATATTATTATATGCTTAAACATTAAGCTTTGCACTCGTGGAAATTACTAAAGTAGTTAAACCTGTTCATTAGAAGGTTTAACTACTTTAATACTTTTGGCAATATAGTGTACCTGTGAGAGGAACTGACTATATTCAGAAATGCTTTGATGCCATTATATTTTCCTCTTACCTTCATATAATGCATATTAAAGTAATGTTTATGAGTGCAGCTGCTTTGGAAATCACTGCTGTTCCACAAGCACCATCTACTGGCATAGAGTGAATTTGCATTCTCATTTATCCCGTCTGCTGCTTTTGTTTTGTGCAGATGTTTTATGTGGCATAATTTTATAAATCTAAAGTCAGACAATTCTGTTTTTGCTTTAAATCTTGAAATTATACAATCTGATTCAAATCAGCCACTAAAGAAGTTTCTCAGCATGGATTTCACACAATATCCAGGGGCAATTAGACTTGATGATACAGCATTTAGTTTAAGCCTATGTTTATAGCCATCGCCACCTGTAATCTTTTTCAGCAGCTGTCAACATATCAGTATTTTATTTTTCTGAGGTATGTTGTGGTAAAAATAGCAACAGGTAGCGCCAGTAGCTCATGAAGTGAAACCATTTCACGTTATCATAATAATGCCACCATTGTATTACAAGCCATACAAGTCTTAATACCCAGGGTTCCCTTTAAGATGTGATTACATTTACTGTTGTTCAGCGAATTTTTGCAGGTGAAATCCAGTCATTTCAAGTAGAATCTATGCAGTCTGGAATTTCATGTGAGAGCAAACAATTTCCCCAAATAGATTTTGCAACAGCTTCAAGTTGCAACAAGTGGATTTGCCTGAATTCACCATGTTTATGAACAAAATGCTTCTTGTTTTGAAAGTGACTTGTCTGTGAGTTGTGATACATTCATCATTATACCTCTGACAAGACGTAATTGACTTTTATTGCCAAAATTATGTGATTACACCTTTATAGTGACTAAACAATGATGAGTAAAGTGTTGCAAAGGGATAGTTCACTCAAAAATTAAAATTCTGTTTACTCACCCTTATGTAATTTCAAACCTGTATGACTGTCTTTTCTCTGCTGAATGCTATCGGCTGAATAAAAGTTGTGTTTTTTGTTCATACAATGAAAGTTAGTGGGGTCCAATATTGTTTGGATGTGAGAAATTAATCCATATGACTCCTTTGGTCACTCTCAGATCAAAACATTGATTGACACACACATGCTTCATCAAGTATGGCGACAAAATCAACACAATGACATGGCCCATAGGTGAAATTTCACAGGCAAAAAAAGATCCATTGTCTTGTGATAATAGTGTGATGTACAGTATCAAGCACATCTCACACAGAAGTCACTTTGTGTGACTTCTGTATGGCAAATCCGTTTGACCAACATTGTTTGACCAAAAATGTTGTAAAATCTGTTGCCCTCACATGAATTTCCCAATATTGTACATTTCGGCCACTACATTTTGGCGAACAATGGTAAATGTGCACACAGTTTTTGTGTATTTTTTAAACTGAGGGACATTATTTTCTATACTGTAGTTAATGATAATAACTCCTGTAGTCCAAACAGTAACACATGGCACCAAGATTGCCAGGGTCATGGGTTTGATTCCTAGAAAATGGACGAGCTGATAAAATGTAAAGCAGTTTGGATAAAAGCGTAAACCAAATGCATAAATGTAATTGACAGCATGTAACAGATGCTGTTGACAGAGACTTAATTTAACATGAAGGTGAATCAGTGGGATGATTCTGGAAATCACCTCTGTGACTCTTACAAATAATACATAAGTGGTAGTAGCTCAGCTATGAGGAAACGGTGTGGTTCTTCTATTAAGACTACATTTATTTCACCCAGGAGGATATTTACCACAGTGCTGAAAGCATTAAAGTTATAACACTTGTAGTTTGCGCTGACCTACCCTTCCTAAGAATTTATGACCAATCAATGACCCTCTCGAGAGGAACTTCATGCATGAACTTAAGAACAGCAACTGAGAGACCGTGTATAAATAACTCCAGTGCCTTTTCTCATGGGTGGTTTTGCCTTTTCATTAAGCAGAGATGTTCACAGTTATGCTTATGAAATGCACTGGAAATGAATAAAGAGTTCAATGTGAATTGAGTAATGCAATCAACAAAAATGTGTACTTTCTTTACAATAAGCAAAAGGAAGGAGTTGATGTAATTGTTAAAATTTTACATGTAAGTGCTCAGGTGCAGAATCCAGTCATAGGAACAGAATTTAATGTATTATGTTGAATGTCATGGAATTTGTCAAATTTTGGATGAAAACATCAAAAGTAGGTCAGTACACAAAATCAGTATCAGTATCAAAATGTGATATGGACCAGTGTCTGTAAATATTAAGCCGCAAAACTACCATTTTATAATATGAATCCTATATGTTCCCTGTATCTCTGTATGAATAAATGGCACAGACGTGCGGTTTTGTTTACTACACATACTGATGCAATGTTTTCAGCATCTGGCGCCTCAATATATACAGTGAGGGAAAACAATTATTTGACTCCCTGCTGATTTTGTAGGTTTGCCCACTGACAAAGAAATGATCAGTCTATAATTTTAATGGAAGGTTTATTTGAACAGTGAGAGACAGAATAACAACAAAAAAATCCAGAAAAACTAAATTGATTTGCATTTCAATGAGTGAAATAAGTATTTGATCCCCTATCAATCAGCAAGATTTCTGGCTCCCAGGTGTCTTTTATACAGGTAACAAGCTGAGATTAGGGGCATTCTCTTAAAGGGAGAGCTCCTAATCTCAGCTTGTTACCTGTATAAAAGACACTTGTCCACAGAAGCAATTAATCAATCAATCAGATTCCAAACTCTCCACAATGGCCAAGACCAAGAGCTGTCCAAGGATGTCAGGGACAAGATTGTAAGACCATTGCCAAACAGCTCGGTGACAACAGTTGGTACGATTAGTCGCAAATGCATCTCCCTCTGTTCTGGGGCTCCATGCAAGATCTAACCTCATGGAGTTTCAATGATCATGAGAACGGTGAGGAATCAGCCCAGAACTACACTGGAGGATCTTGTCAATGATCTCAAGGCAGCTAAGACTACTGTCACCAAGAAAACAATTGGTAACACAGTACGCCGTGAAGGACTGAAATCCTGCAGCGCCTGCAAGGTCCCCCTGCTCAAGAAAGCACATGTACAGGCCTGACTAAAGTTTTCCAAAGAACATCTGAATGATTCAAAGGAGAACTTGGTGAAAGTGTTTTGGTCAAGTGAGACCAAAATCGAGCTCTTTGGCATCAACTCAACTCGCTGTGTTTTGAGGAGGAGGAATGCTGCCTTTGACCCCAAGAACACCATCCCCATCGTCAAACATGGAGGTGGTAACATTATGCTTTGGGGGTGTTTTTCTGCTGAGGGGACAGGACAACTGCACCGCATCAAAGGGATGTAGACTGGGCCATGTACCGTCAGGGCCAGGGCATTGAAGCCAGCAAGGGCATTGAAAATGGGTCGTGGATGTGTAACACACGGCCAAGGCAACAAAAGGAGTGGCCAAGAAGAAGCACATTTAGGTCCTGGAGTGGCCTAGCCAGTCTCCAGAACTTAATGCCATAGAAAATCTGTGGAGAGAGATGAAGTTTGAGTTGCCAAACGTCAGCCTCAAAACCTTGATGACTTGGAGAGGGACAAAATCCCTCCTCAGATGTGTGCAAACCTGGTGGCCAGCTACAAGAAACGTCTGACCTCTATG
Source organism: Garra rufa (assembly GCF_049309525.1). Lineage (NCBI taxonomy): Eukaryota > Metazoa > Chordata > Actinopteri > Cypriniformes > Cyprinidae > Garra > Garra rufa. The sequence continues at coordinate 25,014,161 of NC_133374.1, forward strand.
ATTGCCAACAAGGGTTTTATACTAAGTCATGTTTTGCGAAGGGGTCAAATACTTATTTCACTCATTAAAACACTAATCAATTTATAACTTTTTTGAAATGCGTTTTTCTGGATTTTTTGTTGTTGTTGTTGTTGTTGTTGTTATTCTGTCTCTCACTGTTCAAATAAACCTACCATTAAAATCATAGACTGATAATTTCTTTGTCAGTGGGCAAATGGACAAAATCAGCAGGGGATCAAATAATTTTTTTCCTCACTGTAAGTACATGAAAACATGAATATCATCTCTAGAACTGCTCTGAGAGTCACTTGCAGCATGTTACCATTTCTTTTAAGTAAAACTATGGTCAGTTTATATACAAACAGAAACTTAAAGGTCGTCACAGAAACCCATCAAAATAAAAGTTTGGTTTAACTTGAAGAAATCGTGACAGAAATATTATTCAATGTAGTGATAGTACTATTCATAATAATAAAATAAACATTTTTAAAGAAATATTTGCCAGAAAAATTATTTAACAGAAATTATTTAAGAAAAATGTAAATAGACAGCACAGTATTATTTTCACAGTATTTGATATTTGTGACGCTGGACCACAAAACCAGTCATAAGGGTCAGTTTTTTTTAAATTGAGATTTGAGATCATCTGAAAGCTGAATAAATAAGCTTTCTATTGATGTATGGTTTGTTAGGGTTGGACAAGATACAACTATTTGAAAATCTGGGATCTGATAGTGCAAAAAATCTAAATATTGAAAATATTATTAAAATATATTATTCGAATTGTCCAAATGAAGTTTTATATATTTATGGTAGAAAATGTACAAAATATCTTTATGAAACATTATCTTTACTTAATATCCTAATGATTTTTGGCATTAAAGAAAAATCTGTATTTTTTTTTACCCATACAATGTATTTTGGCTATTGCTACAAATATACTTGTGCTACTTAAGACTGGTTCTGTGGTTTAGGGTCACATGGTAATGAAACAATTAAAATGCAATCCAGAAAATTAATAGAAACCAGAATTTGATAAAAAAAAATGAATTTGAAAACAAAACAAAACAAAACAAAACAAAACAAAACATTATAGGGCCTTAAAAAATATGTTTTTTGTTAAATGTTTTTAAAATGTTTTTTGTTGTTATTGTAATCAATTGCAGTTTAATATTGTAAGTTTCATGATTTCAAGTAATTAGACATGCTGTTTGGTGAATAAAATTTAATTTAACCATTTAAACAGTTAAAAAACAGTTGTTACACCATGTTACACAAGTTACAAAGTAATAATTACATTTCTAACAAATTTGATACATATTCTGAAGAAATGTATGTGATTCTAATGTTGTTATGTGGTTTCTCAAAAGCTCTGGCTGGTTTCTAGTTGCTAGGGTGTTCTGATTGGTTGCTCAGATAGTTAATATGTTGGGTTAGCGTTTGTTCAAAATCCTTGACTTGAGAGCGAGCAACATTAATAGTACTGCTTCCCTTAGCAAGCACTACTAATTATAATTGGATTAACCGCATTAATAGTTTCGTATTAGTCATAAAGGTTCTTAGGTGCCAAAAGTAGAACAAAAGTGCAAGTCATCTGGCAAGTCTCCTCATTCCAATGCAACACGAGCTCAATTATATACTAACACGCCGCTGTTTCTGCTCAGTTTTTTCCTCATGTTTCACTTATTGTAATTAGGTTTGGCACAGAATTTCACAACATATGTTTACAGCATTGCCAAACCACGAATGTCGATGAAACGTGCTATCAGGTAATTCATCCTCAGTATGACAAATGAGACTATTTTAGCAATTAGACAGAAATCGAACACTTCTATATAAAGTGGTGTAAGTGTGCGAGCACGTCGGTGAACAACGCTAATTGGACACTTCATGAAGGATATCAGTTTCAGTAAACGTATAAAACACAGTTAAACTGCTTTTTGAACATTAATACTTCTTTTTATTAAGACAGTACTGCTCCATTTCTGTAAAAATGTCTTTTCATGGTCAAATACAAAGTGTAATCGGGAACATGTAAATAGCTTTAATTACACAGGAATACAAACTACAGAGATGAGACAAAATATCCGACAGAAAACCTATGGAAAGGATGAAGAATGGCTCTGGTGGTACAGTACAGGTTGTCTAAAAATGGAAAATGCATTGTAAATGCACGCACTAAGATTCACGTCTTAGATTTATTTTCTTTAAATAAACCTATCATCTGCTGTGACCTATCTATACAAAGTAATATGAACATTTACACAGTGCACAGCATCTGAAGTACAGATAAAACATGTCGAACATGCTTTATTCTGCATGATTTTTTTTTTGATAATAACTTAAAGTCTTTTCTTTCAGATATGGGGCATCACTTTTGCATTCTACCTGAGATGCAAAAAATGAATTCATAGACAGACCTGAGACAGGGCAGAATCAAACCTACACTGAAGGTATGTTTGTGTGTGCATGTTTTTTTTTTTTTTTCAGGTTTGGGCAGTTTTAGATCACCATTTCACTTAGGAAAGTAAATAGGAAAGTAAACATTAGAAAAAAAGGAAAGGAGTGATCTGGCTGTAGAAGTTAGTGGATCCGCTGCGGAAACCCTCACTATGTTATGTCTCTTTGTAGCCCTCACTCTTTATTTGACATGTGAAAGTTGGAAATCGCTTCATGCCATTACAATTACATTATGAAAATTGAGCAAAATGATAGAGTATACATTTATAAATGACTTTTTTTTTTATTCACATGCTTGGAATGTCAATTGGATGCACATATTTACTTTTTCTTGTTGTTGAACGTACACTACAGTTCAAAAGCTTGGGGTTGGTAAGTTTTTTTATGTTTTTAATTAAAAATAAGTCTCTTGTGTTAACAAAAGCTGCATTTATTTTAATGTGAGTCACACAATCCTTCAGGAATCATTCTAATATGCTGATTTGGTGCTTAAGAAACATTTCTTAATATTATAAATGTCGAAAAAAGTTGTGATGCTAAACATTTTTGCGCAAACCATGATATATTTTCATTTTTCAATAGGCTGTTGAAAAGAACAGCATTTATTAGCCACAATTTAATGCACTTTGTGGAATAAAAGTACTACTTTATATACAAAAATAACAAGAAATAAAATCTTTTTGACCCCAAACTTTTGAATAGTAGTGTATAACCTTGGGCCTAAAGTTTTTTTTTTTTTTTTTTTAGGGGGCATAATTAACTTTCATTCGCTTCATTCTCAATCAGTTTAGTGTTGTAGGCATTTAAACATGATATTTTTAAATAAATCTGCTGCTGTATAAAGCCACGAAATTCTGTACAACATACAATGACAATAAAAAGGAAAGATCTTTCCGTATAACCAAGTATAAAGAGTGGCATTAGCTACAAGAGCCTCGCACGAATATACCATAATTTATTAGCGATTTCAAATCTAAATAATGCTCACCTGTCAGGAATAACACTAAGAAAAAACAAACGAACGAAAAAATAACACTTGATAATACACAAATTCATGTAAACGCTATGACCAAACAATTTTGTCACAAGGATTTTACAATGTTAACCGTACTCTCACCATAACTCCAAAATGCCCCCATGTAGTTAATCACAAACAATACGCATCTGTCCAACCGTCTAGGACGCTGAACGAAGGCCAAAGATATGAAACAATGTCTGATATGAGTGTAATATTTCACCAACTATAAACTAACTCTACAATAATGTAATAATTTCACGCTCTATGCATTTATAATCGATTTATGAGTGAGGAAACGTAATACGTGTCTCTGTTAAAACTTCTCCTTGCCTGAGATAAACAGAACATTCGGGACTTTCATAAACTATTGCATTATTGTAGAGTTATTACATTCAATCTGGCATCTACACATAAGCTTGATTGAAGAGCTGCTAACCGAAACGTGTTGGAGGGCACAACTGTGAGTATGGCTTACAACATACAGGCTCCATCTATTTCATTTAGTACGAAAATTTTTTATGTCACTATGAGAAGCGCACAGAAGCACTAACAATATTCGGAGAAACTCACTGACCTCGACCTCATACTGAGCCTACTGAATGAGAACAAGCTAAAAATGAAAGCTATTTTACACTCTGATAGATATGTTGTTTCATAGAAGGGGACATCTTTGTGACGGCCTTCCTGTACAGCTGAGCCAGGAGCCGATCTGCTCTTCTTTGCTTTGGCATTTCTTTTTAATGCTTGGGCGTTAATTACAATAAATTAGTCTGTGAGTGATGCTGGTATATGGATAATGCGATACAAGCCGGAATGAATATCAACGCAAGCCGATTATAATCACATACAGTATATCGAAGGAACAATTAGGGCTGTCAATCGTTTAAAGTTTTAATCAAACTAACTACAACATATGCTGATGAATTAATCAAATTAATTCTAATTAGGCAAAGGAGGACAATATACTGTTGGTTAAATTGACATAACATTGAATATAAGTCAATCACCCGACAGTCCACAGTAAATCATTTTGAGTTTGTCTTGTCTGTTCGATAACACAGGATTTGTCATTCATGGATTGTATTCGGTCTGTGATATTTCGTTAAAATGTATTTTTTATGACTTTGAATTTTTTTCCAGATATTTCATAATATTTTGTTTAAATGCAAAATGCTAAACTTTTTTGGCACTCCACGCCATGAGCACTACATTTTAATACGCAGTTTTAATAGCTAAACTTTGAAAAACAAATCCTGACAAAAGTAAAACAGGGCAAATTTAATTATTAATCCATAAATAAATAAATTAGTTAATGCACAAATAATTATTACCAATTATTAATTTATAAACATAGTTGCATCACTTAAACTGGATTTTTTGTTGTTGTTGTTGCATGTTTCTGCATTTTGATTGCACCACATGACATTGAATTAGATTTTTCACTCCATATATTTTGGCACCTCATGACATGAGCACCATATTTTAATGTGCCATTTTAATAGCTAAACTGAAAAACAAATTTTAGCGAAAGTAAAACAAGGTAAATTGAATTATTAATCCAGAAATAAATACATTAATTAATTCATAAATATCATTACATCCTTAGGGAGTTGCATCACTTAAACTGTAAATTATTATTTTTTCTTGCATGCTTTTGCATGTTGATTGCACCGAATTTTCCTGATATTTATAAAACGTGAAGCAGTGCGACATTTTGTTGAAATGCAATTTTTTTTGGCACCTCACGCCATGAGCACCACATTTTAACGTGCCATTTTAATACCTAACTTTGTAAATCAAATCTTGACAAAAGTAAAACGGGGTAAATTTAATTATTAATCCATAAATAAATACATGACTTCTTAAATAATTATTACCAATTATTAATTCATAAATATCAATACATCTTCAGGGAGTTGCATCACTTAAACTTTAAATTATTATTTTTTTCTTGCATGTTTCTGCATGTTGATTGCACTGAATGACTTTGAATTTGATTTTTTCCCAGATATTTATAAAAAGTGAAGCAGTGTGACATTTTGTTGAAATGCTATTTTTTTTGGGCACCTCACACCGTGAGCACATATTAATGAGCCATTTTAATAGCTAAACTTTGAAAAACTAATTTTGCTGAAAGTAACGGGGTAAATTTAATTATTAATCCATGAATAAATAAATAAATAAATTCATAAATAATTATTACCAATTATTTATTCGTAAATATCATTACATCTTTGGGGAGTTGCGTCACCTAAACTGTACTTGCTGATTGCACCACATAACTTAAATTTGAATATTTTCCAGATATTTATAAACAGTAAAGCAGCCTTGGTTGATTTGGTTGAAATTCAAATTTTTTATGGCACCTCATGCCATGAGCACCACATTTTAATGCACCGTTATAATAGCTGAGCTTTGAAAAAAAAAAGTAAATTTAACTATAATCCATAAATACATATATTAATTAATTCATAAATAATTATTACTAATTATTCATAAATATAATTTCATTTTTAGGGCGTTGTATCACTTAGTGTAAACTGTTATTATAATTTTTTTGCATGTTTTTGCATGTTGATTGCACTGAATTACTTTTTTCCCCAGATAATTATAAACAGTGAAGCAGCTTAGATTTTTTTCTAATAAAAATGAAAAGATTGTGTCTAATAATAATAATAAAATATTATTTTGAATAAATAAGTAGATTGACAAAAAATGTGTAATGTAATGACAAAATTTACATATGGATCGGGGCGTTATTGACTTTAAATGTGTGATTTTTTTAAATATTTAATGGCATCGAAGAAATGTGTTCAATTGACAGCCCTAATATCAACACAAGCCGATTATAATCACATACAGTATACCTAATAAATAATGCAACAACACATTACTGCTGCTGAATGTTGTTGGTCACAACAAAATAGGTTTCTGTCTTCTCTAAGTCATTCTCTGAGGGACTAAGGAGAGCAACAGGCAATTTGCCAAATAAATTACTTGGAATCAATCCATGAAAACAACCCAAGCGATCGTTCTGTGACCGAATCGTACATCGAAACTTTGTGTGTGGCTTTCTTTCAGACCTGCAGACAGAACGGCGTGAGATAAAGAGAGCGCGTGAAGATGTGCTGGCAATTAAAACCAAAATGAAACGAAAACAAAACAACCGTGGGTTCGAAACCGTTCGAGAGACAGTAGCTTGTGGGTGTCCTGATGAAAGTGGGAACTTCAGTAAGAACAGAACAAGGCACAAAATTCTTAGCAAATGTTTAAACTGAACAAAACCGGCCCCAGCAGGAGGTGTTGGATGGTGAAGCGGTCTAAAATTGAGCTCTCCTAGTGCTCTGCCATCCCACACCCCGTCCGTCTCGATGGCAGCACCTTCTCCTCACCGTCTCTTCAGCTGCACAGGTGTGAATCCTGCCTGATTGAATCCCACAACCCCTACCTCCCAACCCAGCAGTCCACAGTTTGCTGTTCAGCACAGGAAGCTAGCAGGTCTAGTCAGAGTTAAATGTAGTACTCCTTCTTGTCATCCGAATTGTTGTGTCCACCCTCTGCGTTGATGATGGCAGTGTCGGCATCCGCGGCGTCGTCCGCTCCTTTGGCTTCGTGGGTAAAGTAGGTACCTTAAAACAGGAATGTTTGTCATTTCCACAGATAAAAAACAACCCAAAATCAAGCCGAAGGCAGAATCGTGGCTTTTGATTTACCTTTGTGTCTTGCGAAATATCGTCCGAGAACAATCAGGAGACAAAGCATGGCGAACACAACCACCGCGACGATGCCTCCAATGACGGCGTGATCAATTTTCTGTGGCGCTCCATCTGCTCTTGAATCTGCGTCAAAGAGAAACACAAATGCAAAGAAATTAAGGTACCAATTCTCTGCCAAAGGATGCTATTCTGCTTTGAATATATATTCAGAGTCATCTTAATTCAATTCAACACATTCCTGATGGCACCAAAAATGTGATCTTTAGACTAAAAACACCTCTCGGTGAGTCTGACAGACGGTTTTCACATACTCTGTTTGTGACATTTCCTGTAAATGTGTAAATAGCATGACAAAGACTAGCACGTACTCAAACACAGTTTGTTTGGTTTGATCCTGAAACATCAGCTGTCTGAGCCAACACCGACACTGGGGAGATAAAGTTGCCAGCCTATGCTGGGTTGAAAATAAAATAAATCATAGAGAGCATACACACGTTAAAATGGGTAGAAGAGAGAATACAAATTCTACCAATCACTGTGGTAAAACACCCACTGTGCATTTATAAAGACTGGCTATTTTGCTTACCATGGCTGCATTTGTTTGATCAAAAATACAGTAAAAACAGTCATATTGTGAAATATTATTGTAATTTAAAACAGACGTTTTCTTCAAAATGTAAATACATGTCCCAGTCACATTTTCTTGGTTAAACATTAATAACACTATCAGAAAAAAAATGGATATAACAATGTAATCAAAACTCTATTTATGAAAGCCAAGTATGATTCTTATCAAGTTAGTGTTTTTAAGCATTTTACATTTATTCCAAAATAACTCAAGGCAGGAACAGTTTAAACAATATATTTTATTATTACTTATGTTCAGCTATTCCTTTTAATAGTTAACTTATTTTTACATTTTTTGGATCATCAGTCATCAAAGCTTGGTAAACATAGGTCACTGAGATTTACTTTCGATTTTACCAAGCTGTTTACGCACTAAAAACTCCCACAGATCATGATTTAAGGCCATTTTAAGTTTTGACGTAGTGCTATCTATAAGTGTGAGTTGTTTACTTTCTTTTTAAAATTAGTCTTCCCATTAACGGCATTATATTGTTTATTAAGACTGATTTACGAAAGCGGAACATGAACACAAGAGGTGGGATTTATCGCATGAAATAACCACAGCTGATCATAACAGTCATATCCAATCAAATCATGTTTGAGGCACTGCCTCCTCTCATGTGACTTTCCCCCATTTATTCTCAATTACCCCTCACCAAACCCACCGCACACTTTAGGGAGTCTGTTAAAACTCAACGGGCTCAGGAGAGGCGAGAGACATGGGGACTCTAGCTGTAACTTTACCTGCTGGTGTCACTGTTGGATATTTAGAGAAATTAGTGATTTATAGACTTTTTTATGCTATATTTTGTAATATTGGCGTTGTTTTATTTTTAAACTAAATTTTTTTCTCACCCATTATTTTGGCACTGCCTCCCTTGCCTCCTCAATCAATCAATCAATAAGTTTTCTAACTGACAGATATTTGAATAATAGCATATATAAAGATATACAATATATTGGTACCGTATTATTTACAAGCCAACATTAGAGATTTTTAAAATTATATTATGGTATTAGTCCATTGGCAATCTCAAAATGAATATAGCTGCAAGCAAAGATTACCGCGGTTCAAGCGCAGTAAGGCATTTAAGCACATATGAAAAAGACATTATTTAGCAAGCCTGTAATCACCTAAATCAATGATTTAAAAAAATATATATTTTTTTTACATTTTTGGCAAATCCAGGAAATTTACCATAGAAATATTATGTTTTGTAACGTTTATGACCAGCTGTGGTCCGATCTCCCCAAAACTTTGCATGCTTGTTTAGAATCAGCTGTCAGCTGAATCAGGTTTTGAGATTTCCTTTAGGCTTTATAGGATTTTGGCTAAATTTGGACAGGCCCCTTTACTAAACAACCCCGTTATAGCTTCCCAAAGGGTAAGGCTAAGTTTACGTCTCGTCAAAAACTGAAAAGTTTCTTCCTTCTGTTTTTAAAAAGTTTCATGTATACATAACAACATTTTCAAAATGATTTGCATCTACACATATCCACGAAAACTGCCAAAAACGATGTATTATGTATTTCAGGCCAGTAGTTGGCACATTGCTTTTTCGCAATTGCCTTTAAAATCGACACGTACTACTCTTGTCTACATATCTAACGAACTACACACATGCATGACGTCACCGTTTTCAAAGATTCACATATTGGGTGTTTACACAGAAACGATAGTGGTGCTGTTTTCAAAAACGTTTTTCAAATTATGCGTTTTCAGTCCCCAAAACGCTGTTTTTTCCTAGATTAAGCAAAAAGTCTAGTACTAGTTTGCAAAAGTAGTTTTTTTTTACATCTTCTCAATCATTAAACAAACGATTTGATTGGCAGCAGTGGTTCTAGATGCAAAGTTGTCCAGAATGAAGAGTTCTATCATATGATACAAATATCGCCCTTGAAAAATGCAATATCGCTCCCACAGTGGTCGATTTCTTTAAAATTTCTCACAGACTTAGGCCCACTAAGTTTCGTTCGATCAGCCTCCGTTAACCTTGTCTAATAGGTTCTCGAGTTTTTTGGAGATATGCAAATGTCCTTATAAACACTTGTGGCACTTTGGACCAAGACATGGAGCATGAATTTTCATGTTGATAGGACAAATGGTTGCATAGGTATAGCCATTTTTTCTTATTCTTATAGCATCACCAAGTGGCCAAGCTCCAATTTGTGTCCTGTAAGTTCAGATTTAGCTTTTACAGAAGTTTTTTGAGTTTGGAGAAGACATCTCATTCCGTTCAGGAGTTACAGACATTTTATTTAAAGTGGCCCTGCCCCTTTCGAATGTTTTGGCGCCCCTTTGTGATGGATAGTCTAAAGTTAAACTTTTTTTTGATAATTATTGATAATCACTCTCCAGAGAATGTTTCTGCACTGGTTTGGTTCTGATTAGGAAAAAAACCTAGGACTAGTTTGCAAAAATCCAAACTACCCAAAAATTTCGCCAATCTGAGGCATGCGTTTTGTCTGGTGTGAGTCAAGAATTCCAATGACATAAGACATGAGCCTGTGACTGACGGTTTATTTTGTACTTTTGATCACTGTAGCGCCCCCGTCAGGCCGATTAGGGTGAGCCTTGGTGATGTTGACGGTGGTGTAAGTACTACCATCCCTCCAAGTTACAAGTCTCTATGACTTACGGTTTGGTCTGCAGGATCAGTTTTAAGTGGGGATTTCTGATCCTTGGCCATTTTTAAAATTATAATAGGGTTTTAGCGCTATGCGATTGAACCCCTAAATATCAATTTTTGATACTGTACATTAATGTTGTGATTCCTAAATTAATCTGAGTCATTTATAATGACTTTCAGCATATGTCATTTATTTAGACAATTTACTAGTGCATTTCTCCATTTAAGTATGTAGCAAATTACTGTTATTTTAGAATTTGGTGCAGTGGCTCATATGGCTGAACACATGCTTTTTTTTTACAAGAGCTTTGTAAGAGAACAGACAGAAAATAAACCCTGCACACATTCTAATTACACATTAAGTTTCCTGATGAAGTGCCTAGCAACCAAACCGCGAGAAAGAATGTAGACCTGAGAGCAAGGACTGAAAGTGCCTCAACAGAACCCAGCCTGTATATTCTCCCTCAATATTACTCATTCAGTTTTGTAATCAATAGCCTTTCATCAGGCATACGAGTGATAGATGCTGCCCTTTTCCATTTTCAGAATCAACACAAGCTAAAGCTTCATTGACCACCCTACTGTTTTTCATCAAACCGCATCTGATCCACAAGCAGCGTTTCTTTGGATTTAATAAGAACATGTATGGCTCTATCTAATTAGCGTACCTAAATGACTGAATACACGTCAATGCCGACGCCGGTGTGAAAACAAGATCTTTTGATAAACCCGTTTCTGCCTGCAGCAAGCCAACAGATCCAGCCTGGCAGGATGACACAGTCTACTAAGATGCCGCTTTGATATGAGCCACAGAGGTTTCTGCATTGATATAGGACAGGGAAGCCCTGCATTGCATCATGTTGCACCAGAGGCACCTCTCATGGCTCTGGCAGCCTGTTCCCAGTGCTAATTAGCATGAGACTAGAAATGAACACAGCGGAGAGGAGCACTGTCACATTCCATTCTCTCCGCAGTGCCGCCCCCTCCCGCTCTCCGCCGGCCCGGTTCCGCCCCTCCTCCCCCTCCTGCCTCCTGCTTGACACCAGCAGATAAATTAGCTGTCCATGGGCACGGATATCTTAGCCTGCGAGAGGAAATTTCGGGGGGAACACAGTTTTCGGTGACTATAACGTACACGTGTTATGGAAAGCTTGTGTGTTAGCATTTAAGGCGAGACAACATTGTTTTTTTGCATGCACTGGTCAGTTTTAAGATTTAGGGCTATTTGGCTTTTTATAATGTGTTTATTCAGACTAGCGGAAAGAAAATATGCAAAATACACTTCATCTGCAGATTTCAGTTACAATATATATCTTTAAAGGATATTTTCTCAAAATGAGTTTTTGAGAAATCTCTCTACTTTAGAAACACTCAGATACACCAAACTGGTTACAGGTTTATTCCCATTTATATTCTGAAGGTTTTGACAGAGGGGTTTGTTTATATATAATTTTCCCTGACTACAACATTTTATTCCTAAAAACATGGTGAAAATGATTTTCCCCCCCAACAGACCTTATTTTCTGATTTCTGTTATAAAAATCCCTTATGTAAACACATTTGACTTTAGTATGTCAACAAAATGTAACAAGAATTTTGAACCTGGCTTTACTTGATGTTCAGATTTCCATTCTGTATATAAATTAGTACATATTTAATTACATGCCTCATTTGCATATTTAAACAACATTTTAGGAAAAAAAGATTTTTGCAATATTGTTTTCCTATTTTTTTTTCCATGTAATTAATCAGCCTAGAAACTATGGTGATATATATTATTTTATTTTAGTTCTGGTCCTCGAATCTGATTGGCTGATAAGAGTGATATTAGAGTGATTTCAGAGTTTGTAATCGTATCACTCAGTTTGCGGTACTTCTTACAGCGAGTGTCATGGCAGACGCCCCAAATCTAGTATTATTTTATAAATATTATTGTTTTTGTGTCACGGAATGTAGTTTTTTAGTTTTAGTTTTCAGGCGAGAATGTACATGTTTATAGTTAAAAACTAATGGTAGTCTTTGGTCTCATTGATCTATTATATGTTCCAAAGAAGATAGTTTTGGCAAAGTCTCAAGTTTTTGTAAATTAAATGCTGTATATCAGAGCGCTGCCTTGTACTTTTGTCTGAATTGCCTAGCAACTTTTATGATGGCTGTTGTTGTTGTTTATTAAACACTATTATTCAATAAATAATATTTTATATAAATAATATTTTATTTAATAATAGTGTTTAGTATTGAGAAATGGTGCGTTACATTGTTCCCCCATTAGATGGTGACACTTTTTATGAGTCAGCAGTAAAGACTTTTACTTTGAAAAGTTAACGCTATAATTGGAAGTTATTTTCAGTTCAATAACAGCTTGATGCAGTTAACAAATTCACTGAGCAGAAAAATCACCCTTAACAGATAAAAGGATATTAATGTTACGACAAAGATACCGCTTTCCTCAGCAGATATTCAAACTAATGTTTATTGTGAATATGAAACCGATCTGAAGAATGATTGCTGTATCAGATGCAGGTAATCACACTCGCCCAGTCCATCCTCTCATAATACTCTACCTTACGTGATACAGTGAACTTTTAATACAGTAATACAATAAACTTTTAATGAAGCAACTCAACATTCCTTCGTTACTAGTTCTAAAGTGATGTTTTCAATTATTAACGGAGGCTTGGGCTCAGCTGTTAAACTGTCAACTTTGAATCTGTGGTGGAAGGAAGTAATTCTGCACAAAAGATGGCTTTTAAATACACTTTTTTAATGTAATTTCACACTCGTGCCATAAACTGTAGAGCCCAGCGTCAGCGCGACGGCAGGGGAATGTAACGTCTCCGTTCCCTCCTTCAGGGAACGAGGGTTACCTTCGTAACCTAGACGTTCCCCTTCAGTCGAATCACTTCGACGTTACATTGGGAACTTAGACCCATGGAAAAAGCCACGACCCTGACGCCGCGTTACGCACAACGCCACGTGCCGGCAGGTCTTCCCAGATGTGTCCGCAGGCGGTCATTGTAACGTAACCTTCCTAACGCCCTGAGGCCCAATAGGGGGGCCTTTCCAGGGATGCCAGTTGTACTGAAGCATGGGTTGGGGGGACGGAGCACATGAAATTTTTACATGTGGAAATGAGAATAATTCAATATATCCATAAAGGTTCTTAGGGATACACAAGGGAAACAGCGGTCTCCTCCGCTGGAAATATTGAAAAGTATAGCCACAACCTGAGGGGCGAAGGAGACCCAGGCAGGATCACAGTCAAGGACTACTCCGCGTCTAGCCCTGACTGCGGGGCATGGAGGACCCAGGGTTCACCGCACGGATCCACGTGGGAATGGCGCAGCAAGCCGACACCAGCCGTCCTCCTGCTCGCCTGAAGTCTTATGTTAAGACACGGGAGGATACGGCCTCTACGCGGAGGTTGTAGAACCTAGCGAAGGTATTAGGTGTCGCCCAGCCCGTAGCTCTACAGATATCTGCTAGTGAGGCGCCATGAGCCAACGCGTAGGATGAAGCAACACTCCTAATGGAGTGGGCATGAACACCTAAGGGGCATGGCTCTCCCTGGTATAGATAAGACAGGGAGATGGCATCTACCACCCAACGGGCCAACCTCTGTTTGGAGACAGCATTCCCTTTCTGCTGACCTCCGAAGCAGACAAAGAGCCGAGTACGGTCTACGTATAAGCGCAGAGCACGAACAGGGCAGAGCAGCGCAAAAGCTGGGTCTGCCTCCTCCAGGGGCAGAGCTTGCAGGTTCACCGCCTGATCGCGGAAGGGCGTGGTGGGAACCTTGGGCACATAACCGGGCCGGGGTCTCAGGATGACGTGAGAATCTCCGGGGCCGAACTCAAGGCACGTTTCGCTGACAGAGAAGGCTTGTAGGTCCCCTACCCTCTTGATGAAGGCCAGGGCAGTCAGGAGCGCTGTCTTGAGAGACAGAAGTTTCAGCTCAACTGATGCAAGTGGCTCAAAGGGGGGCTGCGGAGGGCGATGGAGAGGTCCCAAGAGGGTACGAGGCGCGGTCTGGGAGGGTTAATCCTCCTCGTGCCCTGCAGGAACCTCACGATGAGTTGGTGCTTACCCAGGGATGATCCATCTACTGCATCATGGTACGCTGCAATGGCAGCAACGTACACTTTGAGAGTCGAAGGGGACAGCCTGCGCTCCAACTTCTCTTGCAGGAAGGGAAGCACTACTGCAATCGTGCATCTCTGTGGATCCTCTCAGCGAGGAGCACCAGTCAGCAATTAGACCCCATCTCAGTGCGTAAGCCTGCCTGGTAGAGGGAGCTCGGGACTGAGTGATAGTTTCTATCACGGCCTGTGGAAGGCCGGAGAGGTCTACGGTGCCAATCCGTGCCCTTGCAGGGAGGGACTGCCGCGAGGGAACGATTACTAATACCTAAGTCCGGGTGGGCCACTCTCGTAGCGCAACCAACAAGACTTACTCCTCGTCCTCCCTGGACTTGCACAGTGTCCGTGCAAGGAGGCTCGCTGGGGGAAGGGCGTACTTGGGCCCCGGAGGTCAGCTGTGTGCCAGTGTTACTCTGAAAAGAGGCAGCTGGCAATGGGAGGAATCGGGAGGGCGAGCAGGTGTGGCTGGGCCTTGCCGATATAACTCCAACTAGCTGCGTCGCGGGGTGGAGTCGCCATTCTGCAGGGTGGGTGGACTGCTGTGAGAGCCGATAGGCTGCACGGTTGAGATTTCCTGGCTTCAAGTGAATGGCAAGCAGCAAAATCTGCCACGTTTAGACTCCGTGGGAGCAGACGGTGGACGAGCTGTAAGCCTCTGTCGTACATGGCATCCTAACCCGTGGTAGGCCACGGGCTGACTTGTCTGCAATACTGCGGGAAAACGCCAGTCCGGAGTGAGCCGAGGTGCCATGCCCATCATGGGACTTGATCGTGCTGAAGCGGTCTCACATGGAACAAGCTTAGTGGCAAAGCGGCTAGAGCTGTCATGTGCCCCAGGAGCCTCTGTGTTTTGAGAGGGACCGCTGTATTGTGCCTGATTAACTCAGGGACTACAGCACTGACTGCGCGCTCTTGGTAGTAAGGCGGGCCGTCTTGTGGACCAAGTCGGGCTCCCGACCGAGGAAAGGGATCTTCCCTCGGTTGGCCTGAAGGACCAGATGGCAGGGGTGCCGAAGCACCAGGCCCCTGTATTCGCACAACCGAACTCACGAGTGGGCCGGAAAGCACCAGTCGAAGAGACGGTTGGAGACGCGAATTCCTGTCTGCCGAAGAGGGGACAGGGGAGCTCCCGTGGCCTAAAGAAGGCAGGGAGGAGGGGACTGGCCAAATGGAAGCACCTCGCACTGAAGCGCTCGATCCCTGGAGCAGACCGCAGAAGGGGTGTGCGTCGGGGAAAGATCGAGACGCGACAGCGGGTGCCCTTCAGGCAGATGGCTGCAACCCAGCCCTGGAGACGGAAACATACTTGTATGTGCTTCGTTGTGAGCATCTGTGCCGACAGCCTGAGAAGGGACCGGGACAGAGCTCCATCCAGGATGGGTGTTAACCCACCGCTCTTTTTGGGCACGATGAAGTAGGGACTGTAGAACCCTGACTTCATCTCGGCTGGAGGGACTGGCTCGATTGCGTCCTTCGCCAGTAGGACTGCAACCTCCGCACGCAGGACAGCGGCATGCGTGTCCAAACGGACAGTAGTGGAAAGGACGCCTCTGTACCTGGGCGGATGCCTGGCGAACTGAATCGCATAGCCGAGACGTACCGTCCGTATCAACCACCGCGAGGGGCTGGGAAGCTGAAACCAAGCCTCCAGCTGGCTCGCTAGCAGTATCAAGGGAACGTTGACCAACGTGACCGCGGTGGGGCAGCCTGGGGGGGGAAGGGGAAGGGGACTGATCCCAGAAGGATGAACGTCCTGGAGAAAAGTCAGGCTGCGTGAAGCAGCGCTTACCTTCTTCCCTGGTTCCCGCGCTGGCGGCATCTGGTCCCGAGTCTGGTTCCGAGGAGTGGAAGTGCTGCTCAGGAAGGAAACTCGGGGCCGGGGCCCCGGAGGTGAGAAAGTCAGCTCTTTCTGTGATTTCAAATGAACGGCTAACTCCTGCCCTCCAGCGGAAGTGCCAACAGAGCAGCTTTCTCCACCTCCGGGGTGCTCGCATCAGGGACGCTTCGAAGCTCGCCTGCGAGAGTCTTCCCTCGCAGGACCCTGAGAGGCGAGCGGCGTCCCTCTCCCACGGGCAGCTCGACGTCGGGCTGCGAGTCCTGGATCGTGTGGCTCAGCAGGGGACGGAGCTGGTTTGGAGCCGCGGGGGGATGCCCTCGGCGACGGGCAGGCGGAGGCGGGGGCCCAGGCGGTGGAATGGTAACTTCGCGGCGGGGCAGGATATGTTGGATGGCCTCCGTCTGCCTCTGAACCGTGGAGAACTGCTGAGCGAGATCCTCCACGGTGTCGCCGAATAGGCCGCTCTGGGAGACGGGAGAGTCGAGAAAGCGAACTTTGTCGGCCTCCGCCATCTGGGCCAGAGTCAGCCATAGGTGGCGTTCCTGGACCACGCAGGTGGACATCACCTGACCAAGGGAACGCGCTGCGAACTTGGTGGCCCAAAGGGCGAAGTCAGTGGCGGCGCGGAGTTCTTCAAATACCCCCTGGTCAGGATCACTCTCGTGCAGGTCTTTAAGTGCCTGCGCCTGGTACACTTGCAGTACTTGCATGTCCAGTGGCGTGGAAGGCCCGGCCCGTGAGGGCGGAAGAAAATCCACACGCCCTGAAAGGGAGGCCAGGGTGTGAGAGTGGCGAGGGGAGAGGAGCTGGAGCGCGCTCCAAATGAATAAGGAGCGCACCACGATTTTGTCAGCTCCTCATGCATCTCCGGGAAGAACGGGACCGGGGGGGAGCGCGGCGCTGCCGCCGGTGCCCCCCCAGGAACCAATCATCCAGCCTAGAAGGACCGGCCGGAGGCTCTTGGGGAACCTCCAGACCGATCCCCCTGGCTGCCCGGAGAAGCATAGCCGACAGTTCGACATCAACCTCCGGAGGGGCAGCGACCACGGGTGGGCGTTGCGCCGCGGGAAGAGATGTGTCACCGTCTGACTCTCCCTCTGATGCTGTGACAGACATCTCATCCTCTGCAAGAGCACCGAAGGAGACGCTCGGCCCGCCAGGCGGGGAAGCGTACTGCTGCAGAAACTCAACGGGACCACGCTGAGACAGAGAAGTCCGCTGGGCTTTTTGAGCCGGCGGAACGTTCTCTACCATAATTTGAATGTCCCCCCCGGGCCTCACCGCGGTGGCCGAAGCGCATTGGCGGCTCAACGGCTGACCGCGGGAGGGAGGCGGGGGAGCCGGCTCGCGAACGAGCGGCGGGACTTCAGTGTGGCCATGGTCATGCTTTCACAGTGTGGGCATGAACCATTCATGAACACTGCCCCAGCGTGCTCAAAACCTAAACACATGAGGCAGCGTTCATGTCCGTCTGCTGAGGAGAGGAAACTACCACACCCAGAAATGCGCAGCCGAAAAGACATTCTGAAAAGAATGAAGAACTCTTCTGAAGAACTCTGAAGAACTCTTCTTCTTTGTAGTAGCAGTCAAGAGGACTGAGGCTCGAACCATTGGCTCTGAAGCAAAAAGTCTGACTGAGTGGTGCACGTCCACTCGCCAATTTTCAATTGGCCTTTTTAATAAGGCTCAGAGATGATTGGTCTCTCAAGCGAGATCCCAATGTAACGTCGAAGTGATTCGACTGAAGGGGAACCAGCACTCTCTTCACCCTCAATACCACGACTGAGGTGAGTCCCTTGAGCAAGGCACCGTACCCCCAACTAATGGCTGCCCACTGCTCCGGGTGTGTGTTCACTACTGTGTGTGTGCACTTGGATGGGTTAAATGCAGAGCACAAATTCCTAGTATGGGTCACCATACTTGGCCTCACTTCACTTCACCTCCTTTTATATCGACACGCTGTGATTACAGCACTCGGCCTGCTTTGTTATAAACAAATATGTCTGTGAATTTCGAATGGAGTGTTTCACCTAAGAAACTGTTATTATGAATTATGGACTGGTATTTTGTCCAGAAGTAACAGGCCATGATAAAATATTGTTTATTGTTTGGACTTTCATTCTGACGGCACCCATTCAGTGCAGAGGATCCATTGGTGAGCAAGAGATGTAATGCTAAATTTATCCAAATCTGTTCCTATGAACAGACTCATCTACATCATCTATGGCTTGAGGGTTTTACAGCAAATGTTCATTTTTGGATGAACTGTTCCTTTAAGATGTGACCTTCCGACCCAAGCTGCCATTTCATAATGTGTATTTTGGACTTGGGAACCCTGGATCCAAACGTGACTGCGTTAAATGGCACGTGGAGGGCTTTACAAACCGGGCTCGTGTTAAGCAGGCGGTGTGATACGAGTGGGATTTATTGGGAAATAAAGAGGACTTTTTCCTGATTTACAGCCGGGTGAGGCGGGGGGAAGACTTATGCACTGCTGCAGGGCCAGAGAGCTCATGTTTTATGAGTCTCATTCTGCATCTGTGCTGAAGTGACTAATTAAACTGCAGGCCACTGTCATTGCAGCAGCTGCGGACCAAAGTGGAGCGCTCGTGAGGGGCAAAGACATGAGAATATGAGGCTTACGCGTGACCGGCCGATATAGCGTGCTAGTCTTATAGCCTTTCTGTCAATTTCTGACTAAAAGGCACTTCAAAAAGTAATCAGGGAAATCTTCAGGAACAGAGCTCGCAAATCTGTTCGCCGACCCACTTTTATTGGATTTTTAAATCTAGATTCGAGTTTCCGCACAGGTCATTCCCTGGAGTTTCGTCTCGGGGCTACGAGAGAAAGCCACACTGATGAAATGAAAACGGAGATTTCTTTTTAAACAAATCACAGCTCACCCAAGGACACCTAGGCGAAACAATGTGGCTAAGAAACGTAAATCACACGGCATTTGACTGAGGCACTGAACGACAGATTTTCTGCCGGTGAGAAGATTTAGAAAGAAAAAACATTAAGCAGAGGTTGAACATGAACTCATTCGGATCCGGGCGAGAAAGGACCACGGTTCTGGGGTACAAAGGGAGACCTTTCCAAACAAAGATTGGACCTTGAGCATGTGGAGCCTTTGAAGCATGTTTTCCTGATAGAGTCTCTAAATTGAGCTCGCAGGCCACAAGGGTGACAAAGACATTTGCTACTATCTGCGACTCTCTGTGAGTTAAATCACATTCACATAGTGAAGTCAGCGAATGCAAAGCGCTGCCAAAATATGCTCTAAAAGCAGCCCGCTACATGCCACAAAGCATATGGCTGGTGACATTTTTCCCCTGAATTGTGTAGATGGAATGATAAATATGCCAAGAGTCCGGAGCAGACGTCTACAGTGTGTCGGTGAGAGGCCTTTTCATATCAAACTTGCAGGCATTCAGCTTTTTTTCTGAGCGACTTGCTCCACGCAACTGGCTCGGTTTGTAATCACAAGGAAACATTAGTCGACTTCAAATAATAATTCATTTCCTTTGCACCGCAATCAAAGCGGAAAACTCTTGATCGGAGAGAAAGCCGCTTCCGTGCCTTCCCTTCCCTAAACCGCTCAAACGGAGCGCGTCCTTTACGTCGGAAAAGAAAAACAGGGGCTTTGAACCGGGGAGACTGTAGACGTGTCGTTTACTCCACAATGAAAAGAAGTGGCATCTTTGATAAAATCAGCCAGACTTATTTTGGCACCTCACCGCCTGCTGAGCTATCTTTGGCAATTGGACTAAAGAAGTGTTGAAGTTATGTAGCGGTTTTTACAAGAAATGGAGAACTTCGCACTTTCGCTGAAGCCTTCTATTTCTGACCTTTATTTTGGCATTACGCTGATGCATTATTACTGGGTGAAAAGCTTCTCTTTAGTGCTGTTGACATGGGTGATGATAATAACAGTGCTCTTTACAGTGCATTTCACTCTTTATAGTTCTATTTACTATACTTTTAAAACTCATTCATATCTTTAACGATACATGGCTGTCCACTACCTCATACTAAAAGGCTTAAGTACTCCAACATAATTCATGTATTATACATAATGTATTATACTGATATCATAGGGATGCACCAAAATTTTGGCCGCCAAAAATGTCATTTTGCCCTATTACATTCTGTAATAATAATAGCTTTGTATGAATATGCATTATTTGGATAATTAGTCAAAAAAATTATATCTGATTCTGTTACATATCACTGAATATAAATAATATATTGATATTTAATATTAATTTATTTTTTGCCCAATTTTAATGTGTTACTTTTAATAAAAAGTGTGGTTATTTTCTTTTCTTTATGTTTTAAATTCAATATCATTAAAATTATTCAGTTAAATTAAAAATTAGTTTTTATTATTTAATAAAATAACAAATAATTAACAATGCGGTTTCAGTTTTCGGCCAAGTGCATCCAGAATTTTTATTTCGGTGCATCCCTAATTATTGTTAATATAATATTGTATTATTTTATTTATCAACACATTTACACATAATAAAATATATACAATAAGGTTATCCATATTAATTGCTGAACCCAGTTTTTTTATTACTGAAAATAACTGAATTTTAAATATATAAATGCATACAATGTTAGCTATCTATTTTTTTTTTGCTTTTAGACTGATTGTTTTTAGATTTATATAATCATTATTATTTATATATACATAAAAACTTTTGAACAGATGTGTAAATTTAACTTATTTTGCCTAAATATATATATTTTTTCCATTTAGTACTGCCCTTCAAAATAAGTTAAAATTACCCAGATGTTCGAATTCAAAAAGTTTCCCCCCCACGGCTACAAGTTAGTCATCTACTGGTCATGACTGTACATAAAAATAAAAATCTGAAAGTCCATGTATAGTATGTTCCATCTATAAATTATTTTACCAAAATAAGAGGGATCCCACAAATTCTTTGGTTTTTCAGCATTTTTGTGTATTTAAACCCTTTCCAAAAATGGCTGATTTTGAGACCCATCTTTTCACACTTAGGACCACTGAGGGACTCGTATGCAACTATTACAGAAGGTTTAACACTCAGTGATACTCCAGAAGGAAAAACAACGCATTAAGAGCTGGGGGGTGAAAACTTTTGAAAAGAATGAAGATGTGTACATTTTTCTTATTTTGCCTAAATATCATCTTTTTATTCATTTAGTACTGCCCTTCGGAGGCTACAGGACATAGTTACATGTTTCTCAGAAGACAAAATATGTCAAATCTACCCAGATCTTCAAATTCAAAAAGTTTTCACCCCCGGCTACAAGTTAGTCACCTACTGGTCATGACTGTGGATAAAAATAGAAATCCAGATTGATCTAATCTGGAAGTCTATGTATAGTCAGTTACATCTATAAATATCAAACTACAAATATGTCTACTATAATAATCATTACATTATATTATGCTTGCAAAAATGTATCTTGTCAGGATACATGGCATTAATCCATTCTTGGGTTTGTCGTCGTGTTTTATTTACATCTTTTGCTACCTGCTCGGTGAAAGCTGCACAGTAAACAGAATCTCTTGTTGCTATGGTAAGCAAGTCTCCAGCAAGGAAAAGTAAGTGTGAATATCTCCACAAAATACAATGTAGAAACAGTCACACATACTTATTTAATTAAACTTGACAAATACATGCACAAATTGTGAAATAAATCCAAAGTAATGAATTCAGTGTTACTGGCATCATAATATGTGAAAAATAACAGCTTCAAAAAGAAGAGTGGCATGGCTGTCTCTGCTCAAACCCAAAAACAAAAAACCCGCAACTTTTTGTATTGCGTGCAATATGCATAATTCAAGCTGGGACTATTAAGAAGAGCATGTAGGAGGTGTATTTCACATCTGGACATGGCCTACATTATGACTAACACAGCATGGCACAGTTATAGCCTCAGTTTACCCCACCTCAGATGAGTGTGCTATAACCCACATTCACTGTCTGACTGCTGCCTGCTGAATGAGGGCAAGAAGAGGATGGGAAAGTTCAGAGACTCAATATAAAATGTCGACACATTTTACTTTTTAAACTCACTGTAATAAGTGCTAGAAATAAGGCTGAAGGCACTGGGATCCACTCAGTGGATGAGAGTCTCTGCGCTCAGGGTATAACTGGAGGATCTTCATAGATAATGTAAGAGCTGCAGCACTGTTAGATTGTTGATCAGTGTCAAAGTGTAACTAACTAAAAAAGTAGCGAGTTAAGTAAAGTGAACTTAAAGGAGAAGTCCGGTGTGATATTGACCTAAAGTGTGTTGAATCATGATACCGAGTGTGAACTTACCCTTCATAGCTCATCTCGGCTTGACCACTGCAGTCCGAAATCTGGCATTAGTTAGCCGATGCTAAAAACAGGTTGTCAATGAGAGTGAATCGGGCATCGGACTAGCCATGCAAATAAATCACTGTTTTACACCATTTACGAGGCACAAAGTAGCTCCACACTTCATTGGTAGACTTCCAAGGGCCCTGACATTTAAAACGAGACATTGAGAACTTTGAAAAAGCACTGGTAGCACAAATGAAACTACAACCTGATAAGTTGATAACCTGATAAGTTCCTTCATGCTCGTCACTCGACTTATCGTGACTAAATTCAAGATGGCGGCGACCGGTATATTTCATAAGGGGAATGTCTGTATAAATCATCTTGTAAATAAACTACCAGTGCTTTTTCAAAGTTCTCAATGTCTCGTTTTAAATGTCAACTTGGAAGTCTACCAATGAAGTGTGGAGCTACTTTGTGCCTCGTAAATGGTGTAAAACAGTGATTTATTTGCATGGCTAGTCCGATGCCCGATTCACTCTCATTGACAACCTGTTGTTAGCATCAGCTAACTAACGCCAGATTTCGGACTGCAGTGGACAAGCCGAGATGAGCTATGAAGGGTAAGTTCACACTCGGTATCATGATTCAACACACTTTAGGTCAATATCACACCGGACTTCTCCTTTAACTTTTTTGAGGCGTTACAGGCCTGCTGAAAAAAAAAGATCCTACACCAGCCTGGGTTGCTGGTTTTAGCTAGTTTAGGCTGAGTATAACTAGTTTACCAGCCTGACCAACTCAAATGCGTTCAAAAATCTCTCTCTGATATGTAAGTTTTTTCTTTACTCCTCCTATATGTTTTATGTGGTTCATATGTAATGCTGCAATGTCTGAATTGATTTATTCTATTGAACTGAATCATGTTAAACTAACTGATTTATTGATGAATATAGTCATCCTAATGAATCGATTAATTCTAAACTCTCTCATGCACAGTGCTGGAAAGTCTGATTCATTGTAATAAATCAATTAATCCTAATGAATTGATTCATTCCAACCACTCTCATATACTATAAATTCAACCTAATGAATCAATTCATTTTAAACTCACATTCAGAGTGCTGGAAAGTCTGATTCAATCTAATAAAGTAAGTCATCCAAATGAATTGAATCATCCCATATTCTCTCATGTAGTGATATAAATTCAGTTTGATTCTAATAAATCAATTCAACCTAACCTCTCTTATTTAGAGCGCTGAAAAATCAGATTCATTCTAATGCATCAAGTCATCCTAATGAATAGATTTATCTTACACCAGAGTACTGAAAAGCCTGATTGATTCTAATAAAACAGTTAATGAACTAGTTCATTCTAAACACTCTGGTTGGTCCAAATGGTTCAATTAATCTGGAAAGTCTGATTCATTATAATGAATTAAGTCATCCCCAATGAATTGATTCAGTTCTTTCTTGAATTGAAAATTCTCTCATTTGCAGTGCTATAAATTCTTTTTGATTCTAATGAATCAATTCAACCTAATGAATCAGTCCATTTTAAACTCTCTCATTCAGAGTGCTGAAAAGTCTCATTCATTTTAATGAATAAAGTCATCTCAGTGAATCAATTCACCTTAACCTCTGTCATACATAGTACTAAAAATCTGATTCATTCTAATGAACCAAGTTATCCTAATGAATCAATTAATCCCAAACTCTCTCATTCGGAGTGCTGGAAAGTCTGATTCATTCTAATAAACCAAGTCATCCCAATGAATTGATTCATCCCATATTCTTCATATGTAGTGATATAAATACTGATTGATTCTGATGAATCAATTCATTTTAAACTCTCTCATTCAGAGAGCTGAACAATATGATTCATTTTAATCCATCAAGTCATCCCAATGAATCAATTCACCTTAAACTCTGTCATACATAGTGCTAAAATATCTGATTTATTCTAATGAATCAATTTATCTTAATAAATCAATTCATCTCAGAATCTCATATATAGTTCTACATTTTTAGTTTATCATCCTGGTCAATTCAAATGGGTCCAAACATTTAAAAATCTCTGTCTAATATATAAGTTTGTTTTGTTTTTAGTGAATCAATTAATCCAATATGCTTTCTATTGCCCATATGCAATGTTGCACAGTCCAAATCATTAAAATAAATCAAGTCATCTTAATGAATTAATTCATCCTATTGAATTGATTCATGCTAAACTCACTAAAAAATTCTGATTCATTTCAATAAAGTCATCCCAATGAAACGATTCATTCTAAACTCTCACATACACAGAGCTGGAATGTCTGATTGATTCGTATGAATTAGTTCATCCCAAACTCTCTCGTATCCTATAAATTCTGGTTGATTCTAATGAATTACATCATCCTAATGAATCAGCAGGAAAGCCTGATTCATTCTAATGAACCAAGTCATCACAGTGAGTTGATTCTTCCTATATTCTCTCATATGTAGTGCTATAAATTCAGTTCGATTCTAATGAATCAATTCAACCTAATGAAGCAATTTCTGAAAATCTGATTCATTCTAATGAACCAATACGTCCTAATGAATCAATTCATCCCAGACTCTCTCATTCGGAAAGTGCTGGAAAGTCTGATTCATTCTAATGCATCAGGTCATCCTAATGAATCAGTTCATCCCAGACTATCATATGTAGTGCTATAAATTCTGGTTGATTCCAATGAATCAATTCATCCTAAATGCTCTCATAAATAGTGTAAGGAAGTCTGATTCATCCTAGTAAACAAACATTTTGACAGTTCATGTAATTTAACTTTCAAACACACTAGAGTTAAGACAGACTATGTCTTTTTAAGATTTGTTAAATGCCACTGATCATAAATGTTTGAGCACTATAAATTTGGGCTGTTTTCTGGATACAGTCACCCAAATTAAAACCATTAATGTATTAACTTTTTTTTTTTTTTTTTTACAGCTAATTTACATTTTAAATTAAATAAGTTATAATAAAGTTGTTATATATTTTAAAAATAGTCTTTGTAAACATACAGTACATTTAGTCCATGATTTCAATAATAGCTACTTTTTTGGCAACTTGTAGTATAGTTGCTATTGTTTCAAAAGAGTAGCTTGACTTTATTTGAACTACTTGAATTTATGAGTAGTTTGTAGTTTGACAAGCTGTAATTTGGAAGTGGCTTCTCCAACACTGTTGTTAATGCAGGGAAACACAAAACTGATCCACAGCAGTGCTCATGAACACAAGTGTACGTTATTTGCTTGTCATTATGCTGAAAAGATTAGTTTACGGTTTGCAATTGAGCTAAATTAAAAAGACAAAACTGAATGGGTGAATATTTTGGAATACAATGCAATTCTAATTATCTAAAACACTGAAGCACATGCAAGACAACAAACACCTGCTCAACTCAATTTGCTTTTGAAATCTCTCTCATGGGTTCATCTCATTAACACACAATTACCTCTCAAACAAAGCAAGACAATGGCACACAGCGAAGAGTTCAGCGCTCCTCTTCTCACATTCACAATGGAGAGAAAAAAATTGTTAATCTCACATCGGCTAATGTTTGAAACAATTCTGTCAGTTTTGGTTTGATTTCAGATAACGCTTGATTCATCCCAGCTGCAGACTGCGGTGGTCTGTGTCGTGAAATAAAGTGTCATTTTTCATTGATGTGCCGTGTGAGTAGTGTTTTATTATGGCAGGATTCTGACAGTAGAGTGATAGAAAGGGAACTAAACATTGACACTGACATTGTCACAGGAGAGCGATGAGTACATTCATCCTCCATTGATTCTCTGCAGTTGCGTTCCCTCTGGAGGCTATAGACACTTCTGCGGGAACCTCTTCAACAATAAGAAAAAACTTCACCGATAACTGACGAAATCTCTCTTTGCTCACTCGCATAGTGTGCAGAAACATTGTGCTGTCTAAGCTGTAGAGTAAATTTAAACCAAAAACTGCTGAAAATATTACCATTATTTCATGTGTTCCAGACGGGTTGGGGTTGGGTCTAGTTGGTTGACTAGCATACTTTTGTTCTGAAGCTGGTTGGCCAAAGAAAGTAATGCTAGCTAAAGCCAACATGGACTTGAATTTACAGTATGTTGCTGGTCTTATTGTGAAAATCTAATTGGTATGTCATTCAAAAAAATGATAGCAGTGAGTTTGTTGGGGGGTATTTGAAAATGAATAGGGAAAGTCACATGACAGAAGGCAATGCCTCCATCACGATATGATTGGATATAACTGGTTATGATTGGCAGTGATTGGTTCATGCGATAAATCCTGCCTCTCATGTTCATGAAAAAACACTTTGTTGTGTCAAAATAAGACTTAATATGACCTGAAAGCATGATATGTGGGAGTTTTTAGCGGGTAATTGGCTGGGTGAAATTTAAAGTAAATTTCCGTGTCTGTGACCAATATTTACCGTGATTTGATGACTGTAATCCGAAAGATTCAAAAATAGTTAAAAGTTAACTATTAAAAAGTATAGCTGACCCTAAGTTCACAAATAAAAAATATTGTTTACTTTGAACTGTTACTGACTTAAGTTATTTTTTTGGAGATACTTGGCTTTAATAAATAGAATATTGATGACATTGTTAATGTAAAAATAGAATATATATACAGTCAAACCAAAATTTATTCAACCACCTTCAACATTTCTCTCATTATCACAGTTTATTCGCTATAGTTTAGAGTAAAAAATTGACAAGAACTTAGAGTTAAACTGTGTCAGGACAAATTAATCTTGATAATGCCAGATGACTTTGATAGAAAGGTATGTAATGAAACAATATTTACACAATTATCAATACTTTGTTGACCAATTGCCAAGCAATGCTTAATTTTGTTCAGTCTGTGGAGTAAAAAGGTCACATTAGAAATGAAAGAAAAAACTGTTGAGCAAAACATGGTTAGGTCGAAGTGTGTGAATAATTTTGGTAGTGCACTTTATGAAGAATTTTTGGGTATAATATGCCACAGTTTAGTTCATTTAGCTATCCTCACTTACATAAATTAACTATAGTGTCCTGCACCCACTAGTAAAAAAGTATAAAAAAATTACAGATTTATGTAAAAGTTTGGGAACCCCTTGCCAAATCTGTGAAAATGTGAATAATTTTAACAAAATAAGAGAGATCATACAAAATGTATGCTAGTTTTTTATTTAGTACTGTCCTGAGTAAGATATCTATGTTCACATACAGTCCACAAGACCAAAAAATTATTTAAAATACCCCCTTCAAAAGTTTGGTTCTTGGTTCTTAATACTGTGTGTGGTTAGCTAAATGATCTATGATGTTTTTGTGATGGTTATTCATGAGTCCCTTGTTTGTTCTGAACAGTTAAATTGGGCACTGTTCTTCAGAAAAAGCCTGCAGATCCTGCAGATTATTCATTTTACCAAAATCTTTTGCATTTTTGAACCCTTTCCAGCAGTGACTGTATGATTTTGAGATCCATTTTTTCACACTGAGGCCAACTGAGAGACTCATACACAACTATTAAAAAAGGTTCAAACATTCACTGGTGCTCCAGAAGGAAACATGATGCATTAAGAGCCAGGGGTGAAAACTTTTTGAATTTGAAGATCAAGGTAAACTGTGCTTAATTTGTCTTCCGGGAAACATGCGAATATCTTCTGTTGCTTCTGGAGGGCAGTACCAAAAAAAAAAAAAAAAAAAGATACTTCAACAAAATAAAAAAAAAACTTCATCCTGTTCAAAAGTTTTCACCCCCGTCTCTTAATGCATCCTGTTTCCTTCTGGAGCATCAGTGAATGTTTGAACCTTTTTTAATAGTTGTGTATGAGTCTCTCAGTTGGCCTCAGTGTGAAAAAATGGATCTCAAAATCATACAGTCACTGCTGGAAAATATGCAAAATATGCTGAAATATAAAATATGCTCAGTTTAACCATCACAAAACAAACAAAAAAAAAAGTCGTAGATCATCCAGCTAACCACACACAGTATTAAAAACCAAGGGTTCCCAAACTTTTGAAGGGGGTTATTTTAATAATTTCAGTTATTTTTTTTTCAGTTATTTTTCTTGTGGGCTATATGTAAACATCTTTTATGTAAAATATCTCACTCAGGACAGTATTGAACAAAACACAACATGCATTTTGTATGATCTCTACTATTCTGTTAATAATAAAATTCACATTTTCATAGATTCTGCGAGGGTTCCCAAACTTTTGCATAAAATTGTCTATCTGGTGTCTGAATAATTCTTGGTTTGACTGTATATAGTGCCTGTATAATATATGTAATAAACTAAGCAAAATACCCACTGAACATTTTCATTATATAGAAAAACAAAAACAGATTTGACATTTTCATAATAACTCTGTTTGTGTGCCATGAGGAAAAAAGTCATCCTACCCATGCCCTCATAAAAAAATAATAAATATTATTTATTATAAAACTTTGCTCACTTTGCAAAAGCCATTTTCACATAAAGCTGACATTTAAATGGATATATAATAAATATATCATTACAAGCTAGAACTCCCCTGTGTTCTTGCTCTGACAAATGAATCTTGTGTAAATAGCTAATGCATATATTTATTTATTTATTTAAGTGCATTTTTAAATAGTCATCCTGAACGATTTCACGTCGACTTCAAGAAGCCATGCTGAGGACACCAGCATCCATCCAAAACACAACATTTACATGAGTTTATTGTTCTAAGCAGATGCTTTCTCAACCAAGGTGACCTACAACAAACAATACGGCACTAACGCAACAATATAATTCACACTGAAATTGGTGAGGTAAACACCAACCAAAATCTCCCTAGATTCATCTCCTCTTCTTTCTTGACAATTTAGAAGTCATTTCATTGTAACAGGCAACTCCATCAAACTACGTTCTCCTTCTCAGCTACTGCACTCCTAATGCCCAAAACCGCACCGCGTTTCACCAGACGGCAGAATTACTCTTGACAGAGAGCAAAGACCTAAATGAACACATAAACAAATAAGAAGTATACGAGGGGAATGCGAAGAGGGCTCCGCTCGCTCTTGAGTCATGATGACATCTCATGGGAGATGATGGGGGCTGTAAGCTGTGCTGGCACTCAGGTGAACACTGCCAAACGGGACTAAATTACAATCCGGGCGCGCCGACTTGACTCCGTGCCATGAATTACTCATCTTCCCTCCATTTGCACCCGGCACTCATTTGCTCTCGTGCAGCATATGTGCTCCATGTCTGAGTGGCTCGCAGACAGTCGCGGCCTCAGCCGCTCGGCTTGCCGCTCCCCCTCGGCAGACAGGCGTAATTAAAACCGCGCTGCTAAATGGGAGCTCAAATGGTCGCAACCTGTTTGTAATGGCGGAACAAGTTTCACTGAAAATTAATCACCTGAGAAAACGCCAAACTGTGCTATGATGAAGCTGAAAGCACTTCAGTTAAACCGTGCTGACAGAAGGTACTCGACCATGTCTAATATGACTAGTTATACTATTAACCAACCCTCTTATGTAGATGGATAACTTGCAAATGGCCACTTTGCTTTATCTTATCTTTCAGAATCATGTAGGCTGGACTAGACATTGTAAGACGTGTAGACCTTCGTAGGAACGTAAATTAAGATATTTTTGATTGGGTTTGGAATGACATGAGGGTGAGTAATTAACAACAACATTTTTGGGTGAACTATCCTTTTAACAGAGGATGTATGTGATGTACCTGATCATACCGAAGTGTACCTAACATGACATTGCTGCTAGATTGTCTGTTCAGAGCAGCTTTTGTGATTGGACTCTCTTCAGGATTTCATTCTCTTTTGAAATCGGATGGGATGCCAGCAGTGCTTGAACCACCAACTGCTATTTTACCCAGAAAGTTGGCAAGAAGGTATAAATTCATAATGAAGGTGCACTAGGCAGCACAGGGAGAAATTTAGCTTATGGTATTCAACGAAGGTCAAAATGAATAAGGAAAAACAATGTGAAAAAATAATAAACCTGCATAAGACATTCCTGTCTGGATGGGATTAGATTTTCTTATGAGAAAACAGCAAGTCATTTGCTCTGTTATTTTTACCTTGTTATGAGGAAAGATACTGACATGTTTGATATGGACAGATTTAAAATCGTGACAGTCTGTGAAACATGTTAACCAGTGTGGTTACAGTTAACTAAAACCAATACTATTATTAAGAACTGTTTTTAGTAATTGAAATAAAGCTGTAAAAAAACAACAACTAATTTCTCATGAAATTAACATTAAATTAAATAAAAATGTGAAATGTTGCCTTGGCAGCTAGCTGAAATAAGAAATAAGTTTTTGTACTAAAACTATTAAAACTAAAATCAAATCAAAATGAACAAAATCAGAAAAAGTAAATGAAAAATTATTTCAAATTATTCATAAAAGCTTTAAAGGTGCCATAGAATGCATTGATACAATATTTTAAAATGTTCAATGATATCTACATAGAAGGTATATGGCATAGGAAAGGGCAAAATTTTTCCAGAAACAGTTTTACTGGTCCATTTACAACCCGATTTGTCCCTAGAATGAAATGGTCTGTTATTACCTTATTTGGAAGGTTCATGAATAATAATGATGAGCTCTGCTCTGATTGGCTGTTTCACAGAGCGGCTCATTTCAGTAGCTTGCACATGGAGGAAAATATATATTTAATCACGGAGCTTGAGCCGCTATTAATATGCTGTTTATTGAAACTGCCGTTTTGAATGCACGATCATTTTACTTTTACTTTTGTGATCGCATATGCTCTGTGTAACGTTATACTACAGCGGCAGTACTTACCACATAAGTTTAGATGCTTGTTAGTGATGCTCGGGATCTGTAAATCATTCGCCATTGTCTAATAGGCTAATAGGATTAGCCTATTTTTCAGTGGTCTTTAGCAAACAGCACATTTATATACGAAGGAGGAAACGATGGTGTTTGAGACTCACGGTATGGCGTACAGAACTGTTATTATTCAACTATGCCAGGGTAAATACAGTTCCCTTCCGGGAACTCGAGCCGCGTCTAGGAACGCTATGGGGAACGCCATTGGCGGGCCGCACTCTGAATCATGTCTTACAACCAATGAAATGACGGGAGTGACGTCACAGGCGCGGTGACGTCATCGACCGGGAAGTATAAAGCACGTGCGTTCGACGCCCGCGGCAGCTTTTGTCATTCAGCGAGAGCGCTCTGTGTCTGTGTCTGTCCCGGTCATACTGCTGTTTTTTCGTGCCAGTTTGCACGACTTTTATTTGAGTAGTATGACCTTTAAAATGCAACCATGGGGGAAAGAAGTGTTACGAAACTAGGCGGTACAAGCAGCCACATAGATAGTGTGTTCCTCCCTGCCAATGCTTCATTGTTGGTGGGGATACACACAGTCGATGTGCGGTCTGCTTGAGTGTAGAGCACGCACAGTCAGCCCTCGAAAAGGCTGACTGTCCACAGTGTGAGCGTAAAAATCTCCACTGCGGGTGCTCCACAGAAGGCTCTCTTCGAGGAGGGAGCCTTCGCCAGCGTTTCTCGCGGGTCTGGCCCCGCTTCCGCCGAGGCGGAGCGGTTGCTGCACACGCTGGGATCGCGGCTCGATCTATTAGAGGGACGGGAGACAGGTGTTTAAAAATACCCTATCTCCTCTCCTATCTCGTGGATCGGTAAACCTTATACTGGATAGGAAGCCCGCAATGCGGTTACTTCCCTCCAGAAAAGGTTTTCAACGCTTTCCATATCTTCCTCCGAGGAGGTCGATGTGAAGTGCGTTGTCAAAAGTATTCAACCGCCCCCCCCTGATTGCCTCAGTATGATGAGCTGGTGGTTGTGCTGACTAATGCATTAGCTAAATAAGCAGTATGAGCCGCAGAAAAGCAAATGTTATGCTTCCTGCGGACTAAGTCAGCACTTCCAAACGGAGCTTTCCGTCCTTCTCAAACTAAGAAGCTAGATGATACCGCGGGTTGGACAGACGCTATCTGCTATCTGTCGCCCAGTCTGGCATCATCCTTGAAGGCTCCGTCTTTGCTTTCCAAGCCGCCTAAAATAAAATTTCAGGCTTGATCAGCAAATATACACGTCTGGGGTTCTTGACGGGAAAAATAACCCCAGCCGTGTACCAGCTCCTCACATAGAGGCTCATAATAGGAGCATTGCAGCCCGTTTCCCTCCGGTGACACCTAGAGGGCGGGATTAGCAACACTCCTGACCGGGGGCTTCCTGGACTGAGCACGGTCCGAGGATCGTGCTTCGGTCTAAAAAGCCCTTGGACCTAACGGCCCGACTTTAATAAAAAGAATATATTTACATAGGGCCGATGAGGGCAGCCCCTCTCGGGGAGATTTGTGGTGCACCATAGAAAAACACGGTGACCACATCTTCTCAGGCCCTCAGGAGATATGTCGGTGAACCCCGCCAGTATCATAGGGTGCGGCAATCTCCCGCGAACATCATTCTCTAGCTGTTCCGCCCGGAAACGTAGCGGTCCTAGGGAGTTCGCAACCCCCACGGGGGTCTTCAGAGAGACTAGTTCAGGATTATCCTGCCAGCACGCTGTTACAGGTCCCTGAACTAGTCCCTCAAACAAACCCAGAGGCCAGTCTCGAGAGACTGGTTCCCTTAGTAGATTGTTCGGCAGCGTGGAAACTACTGCCGAATGTCTCCACATGGGTCCTGCGCACTGTAGAGAAAGGGTACTGCATTCAGTTCGGCGCCAAGCCGCCACCTTTCAGCGGGGTATTCCCAACTCTGGTCAGCCCCGAGCAGGGTCTGGTAATGGAACTAGGAGTAGAAACTCTATTAATGGAGGAGGCCATCGAGGTGGTCCCTCCTCAAGACAGTGTATCCGGGTTCTACAGCCGGTACTTCCAAGAAGGATGGAGGGCTCCGGCCCATTTTAGATCTCAGGCAACTGAACCACTCAGTAAAGAAACTGAAGTTCAGAATGCTCACTATCAAGCATGTAGTGTCAACAAATCAGGTCCGAGTACTGGTTTGTCACGATAGATCTAAAAGACGCATACTTTCACGTCTCCATCCTTCCTCAACACAGGAAGTTCCTTAGGTTCGCTTTCAGGGGCAAAGCTTACCGATACAGGGTACTTCCTCTCGGCCTAGCTCTCTCTCCCCACACTTTCACAAAGTGTGTGGATGCTGCTCTGGCTCCTCTGCGACTCCAGGGCATCCGCATACTCAACTACATAGACGACTGGCTCATCCTAGCCAGCTCAGAGCAGTTAGCGGTTCAACACCGAGGTGTCGTTCTCGCTCACATGAAAGAATTAGGGTTGAGACTCAACGCCAAGAAAAGTGTACTTTCTCCATTACAGAGGACCACTTACTTAGGCGTGGTGTGGGATTCGACCACGATGCAGGCACGAATGTCTCCTGCTCGGATCGAGTCGATCCTTACTGCAGCGAATGCGGTCAAGCTAGGCCAGTCACTCAGTGTCAAACAGTTCCAAGTACTGTTAGGTCTTATGGCAGTCGCATCCAACGTGATACCTTTTGGACTGCTGCACATGAGACCACTACAGTGGTGGCTCAAAACCAGGGGGTTCTCCCCGAGGGGAAACCCGCTCTGCAAGATCAAGGTCACGCGGCGCTGCCTACGTACCTTGGCTATGTGGAAGAAACCCTGGTTCCTCTCTCAGGGTCCAGTTCTGGGAGCTCCTTGTCGCCGCGTCACGCTAGCGACGGACGCATCCCTCACTGGTTGGGGAGCGGTCATGAGTGGCCGCTCAGCCATTGAGAGCAGTCCAGTATCTCTGGACGTGGGAGCAGACGTCCTGCTGAGGCAGGGGCCGAGGCCCGGGGAATAGATGCTTCACCCAGAAGGTACAAGAAGCAGATCTGGAGAGTGTTTGTCCAGGTTCAGTGGACCACTTTGCGACTCAAAAGATATCGCAATGTCCCCCCTGGTACTCTCTAATGCCTCCAGTTCCTACAGGACTGGACGCTATGGTACAGATGTGGCCGAGGCCTCGTCTGTACGCCCTTTCCCCGATCGCTCTGCTCCCGGGAGTTCTGGAACAAGTGTGACCCCCGAGGGGGCACACCTCATAGAGGCCGGTCTCTCAATCAAGGTTGCCGAGACCATCCCTCACTCCAGAGCTCCCCGTATGAGGAAACCCTATGACCTTAAAGGAAGTGGTCGACTGCACGGTGTAACCCACACCAGTTTGACCCAGTTTACTGCCCGCTCGGTACAGTACTGGAGTCTCTGCAGTCTCACCGTCCGCAGGACTAACCCACTCCACCTGATGCAGAACCGGTTAGTGGGCAAAATCCCCTGGTCACACGTTTCCTCCACGGTCGGGAGATCGAGGCTTCATCAGGAAGTAATGAAGCATGGAGAATTCTAAGCATAAAGACTCAGAAGATGGGACCTCTGGCGACTCGATAGATATCGCAAGGTTCTCTCTGTTCTCCTTAGTGCCTCCAGGTCCGCTCGGACTGGACGCCATAGCACAGACGTGGCCGAGGCTGCGTCCATACGCATTCTCCCGATCGCTGTGCACCCTGGAGCCCTGGAAAGAGCATGCCGGCATCGACTCGGCTACTCCGACCATGGTCTCGGACCTCCCCTCTCAGGCTGGGGGCGCGGTTCGCTACCCCCACATGGAGAGGTGGAAAGTTATGGCCCCTGGGGGGGCGCAACTCATAGACTCGGGTCTCTCAACTGAGGTTGTTGAGAGGTTGTCCTATCCAGAGCTCCTTCTACGAGGAAACCTTAAGTGGAACTTGTTTGCTTCATGGTGTCACGAACACCATCCAGACCCAGTTACTGCCCTTTGGTACAGTACTAGAGTCCCCGCAAACTTACCTGTCCACAAAACCAGCTCACTCCACCCTGAGGGTGTTCGTGGCGGCTTATTGGCCTACCACGCCCCTCGTGGAGGCTTGTCGATATGGTTTCCTTGGTGGTGCACTCAGGTTGAGACCCCGAGGGGTCTCAAGCCTCTATTACCTCCATCCCTGGAGTACGACCCATGGGAAGTATATTTGTCCAGTGTGAGCACTGGACACATACGACCACAAAAGAAAGCATGTGGCACGATCAGAGCTATCAGTAGATGGAGCACGGATGCCATTCCTACTACTTCCAAGCCCTCTGGTCTCCCAACTCCATGGGGAGCCAAGACTTACTCCTCTGAGGCTGTCTGCCTCGAGAAAGCTCTGATGGCAGGTGTCCCCATCCAAGACATCTGCAACGCTGCGGGTTGGTCCTCGCCCCTGACGTTTGTCAGGTTCTATGGTATTGACCTCGAAGCCGCTCCAGGCTCCTTCGTCCTCTCGACGTAGCGAAAAAAGCCACCAAGCGTAAGAGCTGATGGATCGAGCGTTGCCAGGCTTCCTCTCATTTGGAGAGTACTCTATGAAGCCTCCGTTCTCCAGAAGCTCCGCTCAAGCCCGAAAGAAATCAGCCATCTCCCTAGCCAGGAGGAGACTTCTCAAGGCGCATTCTTTTAGTTAAAAGAAGAGAAGTCGTTACTCGCCACATCCTCCTCGTGTGCCCAAGGGCCGAGGAGTGTTTCCGGATCCTCGTGGGCCTGAGGGCAGAGGATCACGCTACCTTATTCAGTCCCTCTTGTGCTGGCGAATTCCAGACAAAGGACTACTATTCCCCGTGGGCCTGAGGGCTGGGGATCACATTACCTTTTGTCCGTAGAAAGCTAGACAAAGGTCCTTTCTCTCAAGTCCTGGTAGGGTCACCAGGCCGAGCTCATTCAGTCCCTCTTGCTCTGGCGTATCCCCAGACAAAGGACTAAGACTCCTCGAGTGCCTGAGGGCCGAGGAGTACCTCTCTCTACGGTTTACGACTCAGCAAGGCTAAGGTAAGTATAGTTTGGTCCCTCTTGTTCTGGCCCTCTCCAGACAACGGACCAAGACTCCTCGCGTGACCGAGGGCCGAGGAGTGCCCCTTGCACTAACTACGTAAGCCAAGTAGAAGGTCTGCTCTTATCCTCGTGTGCTCGAGAGCCAAGGATCATACAACCCTCTTGTCCGCGGAATGCTAGACAATGGTCCATTTCCCTCGCGTTCTGGCAAATTTCCCAGACCGGGTGTAATTCGGTCCCTCTGGTTCCTGGCTTTCTCCAGACCACGGACTAAGACTCCTCGTCTGCCTTCAAATAAGGCCGAGGAGTGCCTCATGCACTGGCTGGCTACCAGGCAGAGGCCCATACTGTCTTCCCCGTGAGCCCGAGGGCCGGGGATTGCAGTGCCCTCTTGTCCGCATAAGGCTAGACAAAGGCTTATCTTCTCGCGTCCTGGCGGAGCACCAGGCCGAGCTCTTGAGTCCCTCTTGTTCTGGCAGAACCCCAGACAAAGGACTACCCTCTCCTCGTGAGCCCGAGGGCCGAGGAGTACCTCTCGCTCTGGCTGGCGACCAGACAGAGGCGGACCACCTGGCTGAGGTCCATTTCTCCCTCTGCACCTATCAATGTCAAGCAAAGGTTGAGAACCCTATCCTCGTGAGCCTGAGGGCCGAGGATCTTATCACCCTCTTGTCCGTAGAATACTAGACAATGGTTTATCTTCCTCGCGTTCTGGCAAATCCACCAGACCGAGTGTAATTCGGTCCCTCTGGTTTCTGGCTTTTTCCAGACCAAGGACTAAGACTCCTCGTCTGCCCAAGGGCCGAGGAGTGCCTCCTGCACTGGCTGGCTACCAGGCAGAGGCCCATACTGTCCTCCCCGTGTGCCCGAGGGCCGGGGATCGCAGTGCCCTCTTGTCCGCACAAGGCTGACAAAGGCTTATCTCTCGCGTCCTGGCGGAGCACCAGGCCGAGCTCTTGGGTCCCTCTTGCTCTGGCAGAACCCCAGACAAAGGACTACCCTCTCCCCGTGAGCCTGAGGGCCGAGGAGTACTCTTGAGGTCGAGTACACCGTCCTCGTGGGTCTGAGGACCGAGGACTACTTTCCCATCTGTCCGTACAGACAGTGGTTATTGCAGTCCCTCTTGTGCTGGCTATTCCCAGACAAAGGGACTAAGACTCTGCGTGTGCCTGAGGGCCGCCGAGTACCTCTCGTTCTGGCTGGCGACCAGACGGAGGAAGACCTCCATTCCTCGTGTGCCTGCGGGCCGAGGAGCACTCTTGGGGTCGAGTGCACTGTCCTCGTGGGTCTGCGGACCGAGGACTTCCTACACCATCTGTCCGTCGAGTGCTAGACAGTGGTCATTCGGTCCCTCTTGTTCTGGCCAACTCCCAGACAAAGGACTAAGACTCTGCGTGTGCCTGAGGGCCGTCGAGTACCTCTCGCTCTGGCTGGCGACCAGACAGAGGTAGAACACCATTCCCCGTGTGCCTGTGGGCCGGGGAGCACTCTCGAGGTCGGGTGCTGTGTCCTCTTGGACCGAGGACTACCGTATACCATCTGTCCGCCGAGTGCTAGACAGTGGTCATTCGGTCCCTCTTGTTCTGGCTAACCCCCAGACAAAGGACTAAGACTCTGCGTGTGCCTGAGGGCCGCAGAGTGCCTCTCGTTCTGGCTGGCGACCAGACAGAGGAAGACTACCATTCCTCGTGTGCCCGAGGGCCGAGGATTACAGGGCCTTTTTTGTCCGCGTAATGCTAGACAAGGGCTCTTCCCTTTCCACCCTGGTTGAGCAGACACTGCGCAGGGCTTGGAAATTATGGGGGCGTTGGTAGTCTCGTTCCCCATAGCGTTCCTAGACGCGGCTCGAGTTCCCGGAAGGGAACGTCTCGGGTTACGTATGTAACCTAGTTCCCTGAGGGAACGAGACGCCGCGTCTCGGACCATAATTCCCGCACCCTGCGGCGCTCGCTTCATTCCTTTAGAGCTGCCGCGGGCGTCAAACGCACGTGCTTTATACTTCCCGGTCGATGACGTCACCGCGCCTGTGACGTCACTCCCGTCATTTCATTGGTTGTAAGACATGATTCAGAGTGCGGCCCGCCAATGGCGTTCCCCATAGCGTTCCTAGACGCGGCGTCTCGTTCCCTCAGGGAACTAGGTTACATACGTAACCCGAGACGTTTTCTATTCTATGGCACCTTTAAGAAATTATTAATAATACTAAAATAAAAGTAATATAAACATTCTCAGGGAGTAGTCCTGTCAGAATAGGGTTAAAAACTAATACTACAGTTAACTAAAAACAAAACTATTAAGAATTGCTTTCAGTAACAGAAATAAAATAAAATAAAATGAGAAAAAAAAAATTTAGGTAACGCTTTAGATTACAGTCCGCAAAGAACTACGTAAGTAAACTGAATTTACGGTGTAAGTTTCTGTAATTATAGTGTACCTATATATAACGAACATGTAGGTATAAGGGAAGAATATGTTAAATTTGGGTAATTAGGGGGTAACAAACCAGATATGCAAACTGCAAAGAACTACATAACTATACTGAAATTACGGTGTACGTTTCTGTAATTATAATGTACCTACAGTATTAAAGCACGTACGTGTAGGGAGAACATATGTTACATTTTGATAATTGGAATAACAACCAGATATGCGACCTGCAAAAAACTGTAAGCAAACCTAAGTTACGGTGTTAACAGGTATCTCTATTACTGTGCCAGGCATAAATCGTACACTTGGTGTATCTACACGTAAGCTTTTTTTAAATTACTGGTAAAATACACTCTTGTTCCATGTAATTACAGGGTAAGTGCGCCATCTGCGGGCTGTAAATTAAAGTGGCGATTGTTCCGCTCTTGTTCAAAGAAGTTACAGGGTAGGTACACAATACATAGCAACGTGACCTCATAATAATTCGTATGTATTTTACGTAAAATGTGGTTCTACAAAACATACATTTATTTACGTTTTTACAGACACTAAACTATAGGTCTACATAATGTTATCAAGACTACACTTTAAACCCTTAAAATACATAAAATTTCTGCAATCGTTTAATCATTCATGTAATATTAACTTCGTTTGCCGTGGTGGGACACATAAGGCGTTTTCTCTGACATGCTGTGACTAATAACAGAACCATAAAATACACGGAACACGCATCTTATTACAAAATGAAACAATTTTATTCGTGTGCTGTAACCCAGATCTTCAGAATCTATACGATTTGCGAGGACCAGACCCAATTTCAAGCCTTTATCCGGCGATCTTCATCTGCATCTCGAACAGCGAGTCCAGCAGCATCAGCTATAAACCCGTGCTGTAGTGAATTTTGCGACTGGAAAATCGGACGTTCATTGGCTCTCGCCTGCATTCGTCACAGATTACGACATGCCGTTTTTCTGGTGAAATGTGTTGAAATGATGCGTGGGCGCCTTTGAGGAGTGGATCAAGACAATAATCTGAATAATATTTTCAGCAATTAACAATTTAAATTCTGCTCTCATCCTACTGCACCTCAAACCTACAGTATTCCGCCAGAGAGGACTGTGGCTGCAGACGCATCGTTATTTGGATTACTTTTTTGTACAGCTGTTGACATTTTTGCAATAAATAAATGATTATGATTGCACTTTCCTGTCTTTTATATTTTTATTACTGTACAGTCATAGTTAACGTTAGGTTTAGTGGTAGGAGTGAGATTAGCAACTTTAAAAAATATGTTCAAATATATTTTAGATATGTTTTCAGATTGTGCGTATATGTATTGTACCTACTTTGTAACTTCTTTGAACAAGAGCGGAACAATCGCCACTTTAATTTACAGCCCACAGATGGCGCACT
>NC_133374.1:25055078-25142281 GCF_049309525.1 Garra rufa
GCGCCTTTGAGGAGTGGATCAAGACAATAATCTGAATAATATTTTCAGCAATTAACAATTTAAATTCTGCTCTCATCCTACTGCACCTCAAACCTACAGTATTCCGCCAGAGAGGACTGTGGCTGCAGACGCATCGTTATTTGGATTACTTTTTTGTACAGCTGTTGACATTTTTGCAATAAATAAATGATTATGATTGCACTTTCCTGTCTTTTATATTTTTATTACTGTACAGTCATAGTTAACGTTAGGTTTAGTGGTAGGAGTGAGATTAGCAACTTTAAAAAATATGTTCAGATATATTTTAGATATATTTTCAGATTGTGCGTATATGTATTGTACCTACTCTGTAACTTCGTTGAACAAGGGGTAACAATCGCCACTTTAATTTACAGCCCGCAGATGTCTACTTACCCTGTAACTTCTTTGAACAAGAGCGGAACAATCGCCACTTTAATTTACAGCCCGCAGATGGCGCACTTACCCTGTAATTACATGGAACAAGAGTGTATTTTACCAGTAATTTAAAAAAGCTTACGTGTAAATACACCAAACATATGATTTATGCCTGGCACAGTAATAGAGATACCTGTTAACACCGTAACTTAGGTTTGCTTACAGTTTTTTGCAGGTCGCATATCTGGTTGTTATTCCAATTATCAAAATGTAACATATGTTCTCCCTACACGTACGTGCTTTAATACTGTAGGTACATTATAATTACAGAAACGTACACCGTAATTTCAGTATAGTTATGTAGTTCTTTGCATGTTGCATATCTGGTTTGTTACCCCCTAATTACACAAATTTAACATATTCTTCCCGTATACCTACATGTTCGTTATATATAGGTACACTATAATTACAGAAACTTACACCGTAAATTCAGTTTACTTACGTAGTTCTTTGCGGGCTGTAATCTAAAGCGTTACCAAAATTTAGTGTTGCCTTGGCAGCTACTTGAAATAAGTTGACATACTATAAGTATAACTATAATATACTGTATGTATGTATATATATATATATATATATATATATATATATAACAGGGTTCCCACACCTTGGTTAACTTCAAACTTTCCAGGTCCAACACCCTCAAATTCAAGGACTTAGGGTGCTTTCACATCTGTGGTTCGGTTCATTTGGTCTGGGACCAAGGGCAACAAATGATACACTGTAGCATTTTCTGCCGTTTTGGGTCCTTTCACACCACACTAATTGCTCTGGTCCGAACCAGTTGAAAACGAACCAAAATGCAGTCATGTGACAACATCCACATCACTCGTTGGTCAGATCGTGTCATTGAACCACTGATCTATAATAGAGAATTATATAGATCAGTGTATTTAACGTATTTTCTAAACTGTTAGGGGCCGTTCACATGTAGCGTCTTTTGCGCGCTCAAGCTCGTTATTTCAAATGAAAAGTATGCGCACTCAGAATGGAGACGCGCAGGCGGTGCAACACGCACGTTTTTTTCCATTCGCGAACGTGCCACATCGAGATAAAAACATCTCAACTTTTCAGAATTCTGCAAGCGCACCGCAGGGCATATGACATGAACCAACCAATCAGCTTCATCCTTTCCTTAATAACATTGAAAGCACTGGCAAGTTGGAGAAACAGCTGTACAGGAATAAACATTTTTGAATAAATATAATAGCAGAGCTACTGCAAGCGATTTTTAATGCTGAAAATCCATTTATCCTTTGCTGAAACTTTCATGTATTTATGGAGACCGCAGGTCATGGTTGCTTAGCAACGGCAGACGCCAGAGGTGTGGACTCGAGTCATGTGACTTGGACTCGAGTCGACTCGAGTCATGAATTTGATGACTTTAGACTCGACTTGACAAAATATAAAAAGACTTGCAACTCGACTTGGACTTTAACATAAATAACTCGTGACTTTCACTTGGACTTGCACCTGTTGACTTATAAAGACTTGCTACTTCCCATAAAAAGCCCAAAGATAAAAAGTATGTTGACACGGACCGCATGCGCGCATTCGGCAGGACATCCAAAGTACCGTAGATTCTTTTGATTCGACAGCGTCCAACGTGACAACAACGTGAACGCGCCAGTTGCGAAATGATACCGAAGGTAGTTTCATTTGGCTATAAAAATTACGAGGTGGTCAACAAAAAAATGAATTGCAGTATGTAAAACATGCGGGTCGAAGATTAATTAAAACTTAATAATAATTAACTAACAAAATATAAATAAAACTAAAATAACAGTGGTATAGGGTTAATAGGTGTTAAAGATTAACTCAGGAAATATAATTGCTCATTTCTGGTTACTTAAATAACTTTACTATGGAGTTAAAATTGTTGCATAATTCCAAATAAATACATTATGATCCACAAATAAATGTAATGCGATTGACAAAAACCAAGCATAATCACAAAATAAATAAAATGAGATCCACAAATAAATCGTCTAGGTTACGTAGGTAACCCTCGTTCCCTGAAGGAGGGAACGGAGACGTTACATTGGGATCTTGCTTGAGAGACCAATCATCTCTGAGCCTTATTGAAAAGGCCAATGAAAATTGGCGAGTGGACGTGCGTGCTGACCACGCCCCCGTACATACGGGTATATAAGATGGCGGCGCGCACCACTCAGTCAGGCTTTTGCTCAGCGCGACGACAGGTCGTGGCAGGGGAATGTAACGTCTCCGTTCCCTCCTTCAGGGAACGAGGGTTACCTACGTAACCTAGACGTTTCCCCTTTCAGTCGAATCACTTCGACGTTACATTGGGAACTTAGACCCATGGAAAAGGCCACGAACCTGGCGCCGCGTTACGCCCTACGCCACGTGCAGACAGGCGGACGTGTCCGCAGGCGGGTATGAGCGTAACCTTCCAACGCCCTGGGGGCCGAAGTAGGGGACCCACAGGGATGCAGATGTACTGAAGCAGGGGTTGGGGGGGCGGAGCACATGAGATATTTTACATGTGGAAAGGAAATAATTCTATGTATCCATAGGACGCTAGGGATACATGAGGGAAACCACGGCCTTCTGGCTGACCGAGGGAATACTGAGACATATTGCCACAACCTTGCGGGGCGAAGGAGACCGGCAGGAGCACAGTCAGTACCTACTCCGCACTAGGCTGACTGCGGGGCATGGAGGACTCAGGTTCGCTATGGAGGGAACAGCTGGGGAATGGCGCACGGATCCCAAAGGAATGGCGCAGCAAGCCGGCACCAGCCGGTCTCCGTTACCTGACTATGTTAAAACACGGGAGGACACGGCCTCTACGCGGAGGTTGTAAACCTGGCGAAGGTATTAGGTGTCGCCCAACCCGCAGCTCTGCAGATGTCTGTTAGAGAGGCGCCCATGAGCCAACGCGTAGGACGAGGCAACACTCCTTGTGGAGTGGGCTCGAAGTCCTAAGGAGCATGGCTCTCCTGATACAAATAAGATAGGG
Organism: Garra rufa; assembly: GCF_049309525.1. Taxonomy (NCBI): domain Eukaryota; kingdom Metazoa; phylum Chordata; class Actinopteri; order Cypriniformes; family Cyprinidae; genus Garra; species Garra rufa. The sequence continues at coordinate 25,058,515 of NC_133374.1, forward strand.
AGATGGCCTCGACCACCCAATGGGCCAACCTCTGTTTAGAGACAGCATTCCCTTTCTGCTGACCTCCAAAACAGACAAAGAGCTGCTGGCTGCGTCTAAAGGGCCGAGTGCGGTCCATGTATAAACGCAGAGCGCGAACCGGGCACAGTAGCGCAGCGGTTGGGTCTGCCTCCTCCAGGGGCAGAGCTTGCAGGTTCACCACCTGATCGCGGAAAGGCGTGGTGGGAACCTTGGGCACATAACCGGGCGGGGTCTCAGGATAACGTGAGAATTGCCGGGCCCGAACTCTAGGCATGCTTCGTCGACAGAGAAGGCTTGTAGGTCCCCTACCCTCTTGATGGAGGCCAATGCCGTCAGGAGCGCTGTCTTAAATAACAGATAATTCAGCTCGACTGAGGCGAGAGGCTCAAATGGGGCGTCCCGTAGGCCACGGAGGGCGACGGAGAGGTCCCAAGAGGGTATGAGGTGCGGTCTGGGAGGATTGAGCCTCCTGGCACCTCTGAGGAACCTCACGACCAGTGGGTGCTTACCTAGGGATGTTCCATCCACTGCATCGTGATACGCCGCGATGGCTGCGACGTACACTTTGAGAGTCGAGAGGACAGCCTGCGCTCCAACTTCTCTTGCAGGAAGGAAAGCACAACTGCAATCGTGCATCTCTGGGGGTCCTCTGCTCGAGAGGAACACCAGTCGACGAACAGACCCCACCTCAGTGCATAGGACTGCCTTGTAGAGGGAGCCCTGGACTGAGTGATCGTGTTAATCACGGCCTGTGGGAGGCCAGCGAGGTCTCCCGTCCAGAATCCAGACATGCAGGTTCCAAAGATCGGGACGCGGGTGCCAAATTGTGCCCATCCCCTGAGACAGAAGGTCTTTCCTCTCGGGACTCGATCGTGTAACCAGCGCTGTCCAGCGGTCTCATATGAAGCAAGCCCAGTGGCGTAACCGCGGCTGCAGCTGCCATATGCCCCAGGAGCCTCTGAAATGTTTTGAGAGGAACCGCTGTTTTTGTGTCTGATTATTTCCAGACACTTCAGCACCGATGACGCGCGCTCGTTGGTGAGGCGGGCTGTCATTTAGACCGAGTCCAGCTCCACACCGAGAAAAGAGATCCTCTGCACTGGGGAGAGTTTGCTCTTCTCTCGGTTGACCTGAAGGCCCAGACGGCTGAGGTGCTGGAGCACCAGGTCCCTCTGTTCGCACAACAGATCTCGCGAGTGAGCTATGAGGAGCCAGTTGTCGAGATAGTTGAGGATGCGAAAGCCTGCCTGCCAAAGAGGGGACAGGGCTGCCTCCGCGACCTTCGTGAAGACGCGGGGAGAGAGGGACAGGCCGAACGGGAGAACCTTGTACTGATATGCCCGACCCTCGAAAGCAAACCGTAGAAGGGTCTGTGTCGAGGAAGAATCGATACATGAAAGTACGCGTCCTTCAGGTCGATGGCTGCAAACCAATCCTGGGGGCGGATGCATGTGAGCATGCGCCTCGTAGTGAGCATCTTGAACGGCAGCCTGAGAAGGGACCGATTCAGTGCTCTGAGATCCAGGATGGGTCTTAACCCACCGCTCTTTTGGGGCATGATGAAGTAGGGACTGTAGAACCCTGACTTCATCTCAGCTGGAGGGACAGGCTCGATTGCATCCTTCGCCAGTAGGACTGCAACCTCCGCACGCAGGACAGTGGCATGTGTATCTGATTGAACAGTAGTGTGAAGCACGCCTCTGTACCTTGGGGGACGCCTGGCGAATTGAATCGCATAGCCGAGACGTACCGTCCGTATCAACCACTGCGAAGGGCTGGGAAGCTGAAGCCAGGCTCTCAGCCGAGTCGACAGGGGTATCAAGAGAACGTTGACCGACGTGACCACGGTGGGGCAGCCTAGGGGGGGGGGGAGGGAAGGGGACTGATCCCAGAAGGAAGAGCGTCCTGGAGAAAAGTCCAGCTGCATTGAGCAGCGCTTACCTTCTTCCTGGTTCTCACGCTGGCGACGTCCAGCTCCGAGTCTGGTTCCGAGGAGTGGAAACACTGCTCAGGAAGGAAACCCGAGGTGAGAAATTCAGCTCTTTTTGTGAGTTTGTGGGTACCGCTAGCCCGTAGGCCAACGGCGATGTTATATGAGTGCACAGCAACTCCCGGCCCTCAACCGGGAATGGGACGTAGATGTCCTCGTCCCCGAAAGAGCAGATTTCTTCACCTCCGGGTGCCCGTCTCAGGACGCTTCGTAGCTCGCCTGCGGGTGTTCTTCGCAGGACCTGAGAAGCGGGCGGCGCCCCTCTCCTACGGGAAGCTCGACGTCGGGCTGCGAGTCTCGCTTCGTGGATCTCAGCAGGGACAGAGCTGGAGTTGGTTGAGGAGCCGTGGGGGACGCCCTCGGCGACGAGCAGGCGGAGCGGGGGCCCCGGCGGCGGAAGGGTTGTTCTTACTTCGCGGCGGGGCAAGATGTGTTTTATGGCCTCCGTCTGCTTCTGGACCGCGGAGAACTGCTGGGCGAAATCCTCCACGGTGTCGCCGAATAGGCCGCCCTGGGAGACAGGAGAGTCGAGAAAGCGAGTTTTTTCGGCCTCTGCCATCTGAGCCAGGGTCAGCCATAGGTGCCGTTCCTGGACCACGCAGGTGACATCACCTGACCAAGGGAACGCGTCGTGACCTTCGTGGCCCGGAGGGCGAAGTCGGTGGCGGCGCAGAGTTCCTCGAATGTCCCTTGATCAGGACCACTCTCGTGCAGGTGTTTGAGAGCCTGCGCCTGGTACACCTGGAGTGTAGCCAGGGCATGCAGGGCGGTGGCAGCGTGCCCGGCGGCATAAAAAGCCCGCTCCGTAAGGCCGGAGGAGAGCTTACACGCTCGGGAAGGGAGACGCGTACGACCCCGCCAGGTGGCAGCGCCGCGTGGGCAAAGGTGCACCGCCACAGCACGCTCAACCTGGGGGATCGCCACGTACCCCTTGGCTGCCCCGCCATCGAGAGTGGCGAGGGAAGGAGCTGGAGCGCGCCACGATTTTGTCAGCTCCTCATGCACCTCCGGGAAGAAGGAACCGGGGAGAGCGCGGCGGTGCCGCCGGTGCCCTCCCCAGGAACCAGTCATCCAGCCTAGAGGGATCGGCGGAGGCTCACTGGGAACCTCCAAGCCTATCCCCCTGGCCGCCCGGAGGAGCATAGCCGATAGTTCGGCGTCCGCCTCCGAAGGGGCAGCGACCGCGGAGGGCCGAGGCCTCACCATCTGACTCTCCCTCCAATGCTGTGATCGACATCTCATCCCTCCGCAGGAGCCCCGAAGGAGACGCTCAGCCCGGCGGGCGGGGAAGCGTACTGCTGCGGAAGCTGGACGGGGCCACGCTGAGATAGAGACGACCGCAGGGCTTTTTGGGCCGGCGGAACGTTCTCTACATAACTTGGATGTCCCCCCCGGGCCTCCTCGCGGCGGCCGAAAAACATTGGCGGTTTTAAACAGCCGCCGCGGAGGGGGGCGGGGGGAGCCGGCTCGCGAACGAGCGGCGGGACTTCAGCGTGGCCATGGACATGCTCTCACAGTGCGGGCATGATCCACCGTGAACGTGGGCAGCGTTCATGTCCGTCCGCAGGAGTGAGGAAACTACCACATCCAGAAACGCACAGCCGAAGACCCATTCTGAAAAGAACCTCTGATCGGCCGCGAGAAATTGCTCTTTTGTGACCCCCGGATTGCCCAGGGAGGAACCGCGGGGCAGTGTGCACTCGCTTGGGGCTGCCTCGCTGGATGCAAAAAGCTTTTTTGAAGCCGTGAAAACGGCTGCCCGCAGGGACCACGTCGGTGGCCGCCAAAAAAGCTCTTTAGAAGAGCTATGTGATAGATAGCTTATGTACGGGGGCGTGGTCGGCACGCACGTCCACTCGCCAATTTTCATTGGCCTTTTCAAATAAGGCTCAGAGATGATTGGTCTCTCAAGCAAGATCCCAATGTAACGTCGAAGTGATTCGACTGAAAGGGGAACTTAGAGTTCCACAAACATGAATTGTATTCACAAGTAAAAAAAATTGAATTGCAAATAAAAAGCATACTCACAAATATTTTTTTTATTATACAAACACAACTTTGCCCAGCATTTATATGTGAATCGCGTACTGTGTATTTGTAGATCGCTACGCGTGATTTGTGGATTGCTCTCTGTGCATTTGTAATCGCTGCGCGTATTTGTGGATTGCTCTCTGTGCATTTTGTAGATCGCTGCGCGTATTTGTGGATTGCTCTCTGTGCATTTGTAGATCGCTGCGCGGGGACCGTAAGGGGACACCTTCGGTTCACTTATGTTTGTCTTGCCACTACATTTAACTTGTGGGAACGTGATATTATGTTATATGTTATACGTCGTTATTTTCCCCTTCATTTCGATCTCTTTACTTCTGAATGTAGGTTCTATGACTGGGATATTTACTGGAATGCAGTTCAAAGGTTGAATTTAACATATATTGTATTTTATTTAGTTTAATTAACAAATATAGTGTTTCAGTGAAGAGTGATTATTCACGTAGTTTCATTTGGAATAATTTATAGTCACACAGTAGAATAGCCTACATTCCTTCTATTACTGCGTCTTTTTTCCGTATTTATATTATTATTATCGTCATCATTATTATAATTATTACTATTATTATTAGCCTATTATTATTGTATATATTTTTATTTTTGTTTATATTCGTTTCCCCCTTATTTTGATCTCTTAACGTTCTATATGGAAATGATACTGTAAAATGCTTGACATATATGACGTTATGATTGTATTTATGCCCATGTGTGACCATAAATGAGCATGTTTTCATTTACAAATGAAACTATACGTGAATGATTCATTCCTCAGTGAAACAGTATAGTATTATATAATCTAGTCTAATTATTAGACGAAACAAAATAAAATATATGTTCAATTCAACCTTTAAACCACATTCCAGGTAAAACTCAGTCATATAGCATATGTCAAGCATTTACAGTATCATTTCCATATAGAACGTTAAGAGATCAAAATTAAGGGGAAACAAATATAAACAAAAATATAAAAATATATACACAATAATAGGCTAATAATAATAGTAATAATTATAATAATGATGACGATAATAATAATACAAATACGGAAAAAAGACGATCAGTTAATAGAAGGAATGTAGGCCTATTTTACTGTGTGACGATAAATGATTTCCAAACGAAACTACGTGAATAATTCACTCTTCACTGAAACACTATATTTGTCTATTAATTAGACTAAATAAAATACAATATATATTAAATTCAACCTTTGAACTGCATTCCAGTAAATATCCCAGTCATAGAACCTACCATTCAAAACATTAAGTAAAGAGATTGAAATGAAGGGGAAAATAACGAATATGACTAATAAAATATAATACTTATAATATATAACATACGTAACATATGAGGTTCCCACGAATTAATATCTGTGGCACGACATAATATCATGTTCTCACGAGTTTAAATGTCGTGCCACGACAAACATAAGTGACCTTACGGTCACTGTAAAACGTGATTGTTGGAGCGAGAACGTGCAACGATTGGTCAGCCCCACGTGGCCAGTATCTGATTGGCTTAAGTAGAAGGTGGGTGGATCCATCCATTTGTGGATTAGTTTGCGTCTTGACGCTTGAAATGTTTCAAAATCACAAATACGCGCAGCGATTACAAATGCACAGAGAGCAATCCACAAATATGCGCAGCGATCTACAAATGCACAGTAAGCGATTCACATATAAATGCGGGCAAAGTTGTGTTTGTAATAAAAAAAAATAGTTGTGAGTATGTTTTTATTTGCAATTCAAATTTTTTTACTTGTGAATATAATTCATGTTTGTGGAACTCTAAGATTTATTTGTGGATCTCATTTTATTTATTTTGTGATTATGCTTGGTTTTTGTCAATCGCTTTACATTTATTTGTGGATCATAATGTATTTATTTGGAATTAAGCAACAATTCTAACTCCATACTTTACTTCCTTTACTAGACTGTAAATTAAATACTATGTTTATGAATAAGCCTTAAATATGTTTCAGCAAATCCCTTTCCTAATATTACATATGGATGATATCTTAATTTCTCCCAAGAGAACTGCACTCACAAATCCCACGACACACGTTAGCTTTCCGAGCGGAAATGAACCCTGGAGGCTTTTAAGACACGCCGAATACATTAAAACAGTCTGCTGCGTAAAGACTGTATATATAATGCACTATCTAGATATACTTTGGAGATCCAGAACAATCTTCTGCACTTTAATTGCCTGAAATGCTAAATGAAATGCATGACACCCAAACATCTGCTACCAGACACAGCTACCTGCAGGCCAACCTCAACTGAACAGCGAGAAAAAAAAAACAAAAAAACTGTGAATCAACTGAATTGGCATAGAAAATGTTGCTAATCAGATCCATGTGTCAGTAGCGACTCACAATCTGGACTGTTATAAAAAGAAAACAGAACTAGGAAAGGATCACACGGCAACTTCCCGAGGAAAAAGAGAGACTGTTTACCTTAGCCGAGGGTTCAACATTATCCATCATCAGTGTATCTCAAAATCACACCTTTCCTGTCTAGAAATTAGCTTCCGCCTCACCGGAGGGATCTAAATCCCTATCTGCAGGAAATCTGCTCGGACTAGAAATAGACAGCCGGAGCAGAAGCTGTGAGGTGAGGTCCCAGAATTGGGTTTTGTAAAAGCACCGGGGATTTGATCTATCTGTCTGGTTGAAGCCGATGTCCTCAGAGCACAGGTGATTGGTCTCTCTGGGGCAAAAAAAACAAAAAAAAAACACGCTCCAACTTTGTGTGAGTATTAAACACAGGACAAAAGCCTGTCTGAATCGTGCGCTCGCTGAGCCCTGGGGCTTTCTGGGAAATGAAATAAACAAATTGTAGAGGCAGGTACTGCAAAAGATGTTTGGTTCCTGAGATGTTTAAATTACTAAGTGTACTTCACTGTGGCATTTGCTCCTCCTCCATAGAAAACCATATTTAGGCCTTGAACTGTTGCCTGCTGCCTGTTGCTAGGCTACACAGTAAGGGATTGAAAATAAAACACTTATCAAAAAAGAGAAAAGTGCACTTGGGGTGCGAATGCATAAACTGCGAGAATGAAAGGCTAAATGTCTCACGTAGCAGTGACAAAACTAAAAGGAGGGTGTGCTGTTTGACACCGGTAAAGAAACCTCAATTAAAATCAAGTATGCAGAGGCTTCAATGAAACTTACACACAAAACATTACTGTGCTAAAATAACAGTGCAATCAAACTGAAAAATGCTTATCTGTTTATATATTCAATGAATAGTGTATATATACATGGGTATCGTTCTATAGTTTTATCATTCTATCTGTCATTGTATTTCTATGTATCACATCTATCTATCTATCTATCTATCTATCTATCTATCTATCTATCTATCTATCTATCTATCTATCTATCTATCTATCTATCTATCTATCTATCTATCTATCTATCTATCTATCTATGTCTGTCTGTCTGTCTGTCTGTCTGTCTATCGTTCTAACTATAGTTTTATCTATCTATCTATCTATCTATCTATCTATCTATCTATCTATCTATCTATCTATCTATCTATCTATCTATCTATCTATCTATCTATCTATCTATCTATCTATCTATGTCTGTCTGTCTATCGTTCTAACTATAGTTTTATCTATCTATCTATCTATCTATCTATCTATCTATCTATCTATCTATCTATCTATCTATCTATCTATCTATCTATCTATCTATCTATCTATCTATCTATCTATCTATCTATAGTCTTTATCTATCTATCTATCTATCTATCTATCTATCTATCTATCTATCTATCTATCTATCTATCTATCTATCGTTCTAACTATAGTTTTCTCTATCTATCTATCTATCTATCTATCTATCTATCTATCTATCTATCTATCTATCTATCTATCTATCTATCTATCTATCTATCTATCTATCTATCTATCTATCTATCTGTCTGTCTGTCTGTCTGTCTGTCTATGTATATCTATCGTTCTATCTATCGTTCTAACTATAGTTTTTATCTATCTATCTATCTATCTATCTATCTATCTATCTGTCTGTCTGTCCGTCGTCCGTGTCTCCTCCGTCCGTCCGTCCGTCCGTCCGTCCGTCCGTCCGTCCGTCCGTCCGTCTGTCTATCGTTCTAACTATAGTTTTATCTATCTATCTATCTATCTATCTATCTATCTATCTATCTATCTATCTATCTGTCTGTCTGTCTGTCTGTCTGTCTGTCTGTCTGTCTGTCTGTCTGTCTGTCTGTCTGTCTGTCTGTCTGTCTATCTATCGTTCTAACTATAGTTTTATCTATCTATCTATCTATCTATCTATCTATCTATCTATCTATCTATCTATCTATCTATCTATCTATCTATCGTTCTATCTATCTATCGTTCTAACTATAGTTTTATCTATCTATCTATCTATCTATCTATCTATCTATCTATCTATCTATCTGTCTGTCTGTCTGTCTGTCTGTCTGTCTGTCTGTCTGTCTGTCTGTCTGTCTGTCTGTCTGTCTATCTATCTATCTATCTATCTATCTATCTATAGTTTTATTGTTCTGTCATTCTATTTCTATGTATCTATCATCTATCTATTTCTATGTACCATATCTATCTTTCTTGTTCTATTATATTGTTCTATTCTATTTTCTATATTATATTATATTATATTATATTATATTATATTATATTATATTATATTATATTATATTATATTATATTATATTATATTATATTATATTATTAATATGTTTTCCCCCAACATATTATGTATGAAATAATGTAGCTTTCATTTTCATCACAGAATACTGGGATTAATATTACATAATAATATAATTATGAACTTTCATAATGACATAATTACGTTTTGTCACATATTAACACAACAGTTCAATAATGAAATTCCTCTGTGTCGATTTTTTGGAATTTAAAATAAATTCATCTTCCTGTCATTTTAATTCAACATCCGGTAGCCATTCTTTTTTAAGTTTACAATTATGAACTCAAAAGATGGCAGTTCTTAAAGAGTTTTCACTACCCCAGGACTTTTTATTTTTCACTCATGTATAAACACAGATGAAAATAAAAGGCCAAAAACTCACTGAAGCCTGTGATTTTAAGCCTGGCCTCCTACAGCTCGCCATTATGCATGAAGGGAAATTACAAGACATGTGATAATCACTAGGGCTGGACCAGAATATTCGATTATTCGAATATTCGTTTGGTGGGTTAGCATTCGATTTTAAATTCGATTTTAAATTTTGAGATTCGAATATATATATATATATATATTTTATATACAACTTGCATCCCCGCGAAACGGTTCTCATTCGCGCTAAAATATGAATGAAGAAGATCAGACTGCTGCGCCACTAACACAGAGACAGGAAAAAAAAGAGAAAGAGAAATTGAGTAACATTTGAGAGACACTATAAAGTACAGTCGGGCCCACTTGAATGATGGAAGCATAACTAGGGCTGTGACTGTCGCAATGACAACCGCGCCTCCATGTTTAAATGCACTCAGTAGGCTAAAGCTGACCACAAAGCCCCAGCAAAAATAATTACCATGAATGTGTCGGGGAAAAAAGAAAGGAGATATTTGAATTATTTATTAATAAACTAGTATTTGACACAAAGAGGAAGTTGACGATCCTGACTCGTTCGCCATTTGCTCATTGGACGCACCTTTAATACCTAAATGCATATTTATGGATTAGGCCTATAGCTAATGAAAGAGTTTTGTTTTAGATTTGAATTATTTAAATTATTTTTTACAGTTTCGGATGATATATTAGTCTTACCTTTATGAGCAAAAATGAAGTTTCACATAGCGCTGGCGCTTCCATGTTCTGCAAAGCGTGCTTCAGCTTTACTCTCTGCACAAACGATTGGATATGAGCCTAATAGCACACTTTTTATCTAGGTTAAACGATTCAACTAATATTGTGATATGCTTTAAGTTTTTTGTATTTATGGATTTTAACTGAAATCGTGATGACTTGGTCGTTACTTTAAAAAAACTTAAATTTAATAAATAAAAAGTGTTCCAAATATATTTCTAAATTAACTTTATAACCTAAATAAACGAAAATAAAAGTAATCACTTTGCTATTAAAAACAGCAGCTGTGTAATGGGGAAGAGAAAGAGAAAAAAGACCGGTTTCAGTTGGACTCGGGCCAGTAATTCTGATGAGCTGTCGGAGAAGGTACGGGCAAGGTTTTAGGAATTTTTGCAACGAATGCAAAAAATTCTTATTTAGGCTAGTTTCATATTTAAATGTATTTATTTATTTGATTTATTTTAGCGTTTGTAGGCTGCTTGTTTACTGACGGAAGTGCTCAAATAAACACGCACGTTTGTTAATAATGTTTGAGCCTCATTTATTATGGGTTTCAAAATAATATACATACTAGGCTATGTATTTTATATATAGGCTTATATACACAAACGTTATAAATAATGTATATATTTTTTATTTATAAATAATTTAGATATAAATTTATTTATATATAAACACCGCGCCATTTTTTTCTTTCTTCTTTTATTTAAATAGCCTACCCTTTACGGTGTCAGTAATTACTGTGCTGCTAATTTCTGATTTGGGAGTGATTTGTTTGTTAAAAAATATTAGGCTGCCTTATTAAAAGTGTTGCTCTTAACAGACCTGTGTGTTTTGTATCACTAGGGCAATGTCCGTTCTCGAAGCATATAAGCTCTGCCTGTGTGAGGCACGCCGCTTCCAACTAGCAATGTTCTATTACAATTTATTAATTCTGAACGTGTTATGTCCATATTGCACCAAAATGCAACACTGCACTCCCTTGGGTCCACAGCAAAAATCGTTTGGATGAACTGTTCACGACATAATAAAAATGCAAACAGAAAGACATACAGAGATTCCTGCCTTTATTAGAGAGAAGAATATGTTCAGCCCCTCCCACCGAAGCTTCGAATATTCGATGTTGATTACTACCGAAGCTTCGAAGCTCAAAAAATGGTATTTGGACCAGCCCTAATAATCACTTATCTTCCCTGTGCACAACAAACTTGAAGTATTTCAAAACACGATCGTGCACGTGCACTCGAGGTGGCCCTTTTTTCCCCGTGAACGCACTGCGATGCGATCGCGCATCGCGTCTTCTCATCAACCCCTGATGGCAGTTCATTCTCCATTATTTCCCCTTCTGAAAGAACGAGCTTCCTGTACTGAATTGATTCGCGGGGCTTTCATCTCAGCGTGTTTAAGCAAAGTGACATTCTCGCACATGTATGACTGCAGCATGACTGTAGACTGTGATATTAATGTGGGCTATGAGAGCGGACATGAAAGAGCAGGAGCAGCAGGAGCGCAGAGCCGGCTCAGATGTATGCGGGAGGGGTAGCGGCTCTGAGCACGCTGGGCTGTCTGGGCTCATGAGGAGGGCAGAGGAGGGAAGAGGCAGGTAGGAGGAAAGAGCGTGCAAAAAGAGATGAGATGAAAATAAACAGGACAAACAACAAACACAGACTGGGCAAAGCCCACCGATGCACTGAAACAACAAACAACACGATGCAACTTCTCAAACAGCAGTGTATAAAGGTTTAGGGTAGGGGACTGGGGGGCGAGATGAGCTTGGTGGTCTGCTTAGTTGTGTTGGACGTCCAGCCCAAAGGAGGCCGCTCAATGTCAATATAAGCAGAGAAACACACAGGCGTGTTTGAAATGGAGTTTTACCATACTGCACTATATAGAATGTGAAACAATACAGATTGTACAAAGAGATATCATCAACACTTCACAACCTACTTCCATAATGTGATTGAAAAAGGATGTGCAACTAGAAAGAAAAAAATGTAGGGGAGAAATATATATTTGGATATATTTTATATTTGTTACATCAGTCAAAAAGCAAATATTAATATTTTGATTAGATGAATAGAACAACAAAATAATAATGGATAGATAGATCAATGAATGATAAATAGAACGATAGAACGAACGATAAATAGAATGACAAAATGATAGATAGATAGATAGATAGATAGATAGACAGACAGACAGACAGACAGACAGAAAGATAGATAGATAGATAGATAGATAGATAGATAGATAAACGAACGAACGAACAATCGATAGATAAATAGATCAATAAATGAACGAACAAATGGTAGATGATAGATAGATAGATCAATACACAAACAAACGATAGAACAATGGATAGATAATTAGATAGAGTACATATACAAATAGAACGATAGATAAATTGAACGACAGAACGAACAATAAATAGAATGACAGAATGATAGAATAATTGATAGATAGATAGATATGATAGATAGAGTACATATTAAAATAGAATGATAGATCAATTGAATGATAGAACTAAAGATATATAGAACGATAAATAGAATCAGAATGATAAAACGATTGATAGATAGATGGATCAATAAACAAACGACAGACAGACACACAGATAGATAGATAGATAGATAGATAGATAGATAGATAGATAGATAGATAGATAGATAGATAGATAGATAGATAACAAAAACAGATCAATAGAATGACAAAACGAACAATAGAATGATAAATAGAATGACAGAATGATAGAACAATAGATAGACAGATAGATAGACAGAGCGATAAATAGAACGGCAGAATGATAAAACGATTGATGATAGATAGATCAATAAACAAATGACAGACAGACAGACACACAGACATAGATAGATAGATAGATAGATAGATAGATAGATAGATAGATAGATAGATAGATAGATAGATAGATAGATAGATAGATAGATAGATAGATAGATAACAAAAATAGAACGACAGATCAATAGAATCACAGAACGAACAATAGAATGATAAATAGAATGACAGAATGATAGAACGATTGATAGATCAATAAACAAGATAGATAGACAGACAGACAGACAGACAGACAGACAGACAGACAGACAGACAGACAGACAGACAGACAGACAGACAGACAGACAGACAGACAGACAGATTTTGACAAATATAGTAGCATAAATAATCTGGATATTTTATGCATATGGAAAATGTACATACTTTACTGTACTGTGCTGCATCTATAATATTTTCACACACAGTAGAAACAGTGAGAGTAGTGTTTGCTATTCTATAGCCTACATTCTGCAGAACATCTACATGTATCATTTAATTAGAGCTTTGGAGAGTAAAATCCAAACGAAGGGTTTTTAACCGTCACTCTGCATGCAGTAATCACAGTGGATTCGGCTCTGAAAGAGGCCGCACGGTTTGTGGCATTTTTCGCATTTGATGCCATCCTTTGTTCTCCAAAAATCAACAGAGGAAACTTCTCTGAGGAGCTCATACGGGGTGACCAAAGGCAACATCTGGTACAGTGTTTTCACATCTGATTAGTACAACTGCATCTGGTGGGAATTCACAGTGATTTACTCTATGTGGCTACTGTGAAGCTTACTGTGTGACACCACGCTGTTACAATGAATGACGCCTGATAATGAGGCACCGCTGTGCATTTCTTTTCAAAAAAAAAAAAAAAAAAATCTTTAATAGACTCGGTCTTGTCTAAAGCCAAGTGCACACTGTGCTACTTTTTTCCCCGTCCTTTGCGTTTGTTGCTTGTCAGACTGTACGATATGAGCCCGGTGAGATCTTGGGTAGAAGCCAAAGCAGACTGTGCGACATCAGCCGTCTTTTATGTCAGTCTTAGGGCTTTGGTCGCAACTGACAGGGTTGACTGTCCGTTTTACATTATCAACATTCTGACACTTCTCAAGCAAGCCATTGTGCTAATGTTGAAGTCTGTCATGGCTTGATGAAAGAGTGAATTTGTGGGCTTCTTATTCAAAGCAAACTCAAGGATTTTGTACTACTATGATCAAAATGGAAATAGAACAAAATACATAAGCAGATATTTACACTGCATATCATACAGACATGCAGATCCATTACAGTTAATCATAATGCAATGCAATTCTTTTAAACCAACTCTTTTGAATTAAAACATACGGTGGTACAAGTGTAGTCAAATCAATGATTTAATGAATCTTTCAATAAAAGCTATGAACTCAGAAGGTACTGTTTGAATTATTCTGAGTGATACTTTAATGATCCATGTAGCTGATTTAAGTTATCATTACTCTCAGTTATGGAATATTTTAATAAAATACATTAAAAATAATTCACAAGAAATGCAATTTAAAAGTTGTCTTAGTTTACTGAGCAGCTTCTTTTAAAAGAACCTGAACTGCATAGTCTTGGCCCTAACTTATAATATATAATGTATAACAATAATTAATTAAGAGTTAGAAGGTTTCCTGTATAATTTAAAACATCCCTTACTGAATGAACATCTGTTGTTAATTTTATGAAAAACTATAATGTGCAAAGATCTGAATCAGAATCTAATCAAATTGAATCACGAATGGAATTAAGAGCTTGTGAATCAAATCAAAACCTACAGCACGACCAGTATAGCCACACTTATGAACAAATGATGTAATGAATCATTCAAAATGACTCCTGGATTAACCATTTGTATCAGTGAGACCAATAGCATCGCGTTCAAAAATGACCAACAAGTTTTGATATTTGTCCTATTTAAAACTTGACTCTTCTGCAGTTATATCGTATACTAAGACCGGCGGAAAATGTAAAGATACGATTTTCTAGGCCGATAAGATTAAGAACTACACTTCCATTCCGGCAAAATAGTCAAGGAAGTTTGCTGCTGTAACATGGCTGAAGTAGGCGCAGTAATATCACCCAGCACATCGCAGCACAACGTGACCAACTGCATGCACAGGGAACGTTCCTCGTTGGAAGTTACCTAGCTGGGAACTAATTTCAGGTGCTGCCTGATATTAATGCGCCTGCTGCGTCCATATTACGGCAGCAAACTTCCTTGACTATTACACTGGAATGGGAGTGTAGTTCCTAATGTTATCGGCCTAGAAAATCGCATCTTTACATTTTCTGTTGGTCTTAGTACACGATATAACTGCAGAAGAGTCCAGTTTTAAATAGGACAAATATCAAAACTCGTTGGTCATAGTGTTCCTTTAAAAAGACTCATGGATTAACCATTTGAATCAGTCTAATGGATCTTTCACTAAATGAATCAATTAATCAATCAGAGCCCTTACTGAATGAAAATTCAGGGATTTTTTAATGTATAATATCAGAGGTGTGATTTAAAGTTTACTTCATTTGATTCAATAATCAGTTTTTGGCTTTATCTGTTAAACTGCAACTGAATGCATAGTTCTAGGTCCTGTTGATAATGTTTGAAACTAATATTAATATTAACTAATATCTGCAATGCGCATGCATACTTTGTGTACTTTACTACTTGAAAATCTCTGCAGAAGTACCAACCAATGCAGCGATGTAGGGCGATTTTGAAGTTGGAGGAGAAATTGAGAAGAGTTTTTCAACATACCCTAACTGTATTGAACCGGAGCGGTTAAAAAGTGTATAAATATTCATTTATTTAAAAAAATGATGTTTGTTTTGCTAGATACGACCCTTATTCCTCGGCTGGGATTGTTTAGAGCCCTTTGAAGCTGCATTTAAACTGCAATTTGGAGGTTCAAACTTGCATTGAAGTCCACTATATGGAGAAAATTCCTGAAATGTTTTCCTCAAAAAACATAATTTCTTTACGACTGAAGAAAGAAAGAGATGAACATCTTGGAGGACAAGGGTTTAAGTAAATTATCTGTACATTTTTGTTTTGTAAGTGAACTAATCCTTTAAGGTTCTTTGAATAATTCAAAAAACAATCAAAACAAATCAGAAACAATCAGAATAAGAGCTTGTGCCTTTAAAAATCTGGATCGATACACGTTATCGCAATTAAAGGCATTTAATCAATCATCGGTGAGGGTGTCACAATCAAACACTGCTTATTCTGTCATCGCTTTACGAATCCCACAGTTTGTCTCCAAAACCGTACAGCATGCATTAAGCTTAAGTCAGCTAAGAAGCCGAAAGCTTACATATTATAAATGCAGCTGACAACAATGCTAGAATACAAGATACTATGTGCCTGAAGTCAATAAACACTACGAAAGGTCTAAAATTAGCTCTCCCTGGCATTGTGTTTCGCGAAAGAAGATCATAAGGTGGGAAGGAATGCAGTACATTCGCGGTGACAAATTAAATCACAGCCAAAGCTGGAGAGCTTGTTTTAAGACTAATGATACACAAAGTCTTCAGTGTGTTGTTTGGCCAGCAGCAACTCCATCATTCCCACGCAGAGCTGCATAAATGACGCTCAGCAGACAGATCCATGAGCCCAGCACCCTCCGCTTTACCTGCAGGCACAGTGAGCTCAGCCAGGACATATTGGATAGGCCTTGAAAAATTTCTGAGGAGGAACTCATTATATAGGAAAACATTGCTGATGTCTACATATGGAGCAAGGACACATCATCTTTTGTCTGTTCAAAGGGTTTTAAAGCAAATCTGGTAACCTTTAAATGTCTGCGTCGTCCCGCCCGCAAAAACAAAGCAGCTAAAAGTGACTGAGTCAACAATCGGATGCGTCCGGCTGCCTGTCTCCACGCTCGGCTCTTAATTGGATTGTTTGGGAGATTCATGGAGGAGATTTCTAGGACAGCGAAGTTTGAGGTTGGCGATAGCGGATAACGAGAGGAGAAAAACAGCTACCGATGCTGATGAGTATATATGCATTCACATCTAGCAGCAGTTTTCTGGAAAAAACCTGCTCCGACTTGACACCACCTTATAAAATATAGACCCGCCCTGCGGCGCACCTGATCTAGCTCAGCTGTCTTCATTGTTTTATATTTCATCAATACCCAGCAGGGCATCCATATATCCAGTTGGATGGTACACTTTTTGCCCTTTCACGGAAACCAGCTTGGCACTCACTTGCACCTATCAATATTAATCACTGATCCATGGCAGATCCAATCCCCTCGAAATCAAATAATGCTGACCAACCCCTTATACTCATAGACTAAACTCGCCGGCCTGGTCGGTGGTGTAGCGCAAGTCTTGAGAGACCCTCCCACAAGAATGGGATGTCAAGAACAAGTGTGGGTGCAACAGTACCTCTGATGGAGACAGTTCAGTTATTGTGGGCAGTTTAGTAAAGACAAAATAGAACTGTGGACTCACTCAAGCATTTTGTTATTTCAGGTAATTTAAAAACCTTTTATACGTAGAGGTTTTGAAAGACCAGTGTAAATAAACCTAGATGTAAATTCAGAGACAAAATAGTCATGCCATTCTGCATACGTTTTAGGGCTGCCCCCTAATAGTCGCCTAATCATGGTCTAACTGACCAAAATTGTATTAGTTGTTTAGTCACAGGAAAAAAATGGTAATATAGTACATCAGGCAGGATATCCAAAGATTTTTAAATGTTTTTAAAAGTCAAGGCTTTTTATTTGTCCAAAACACAGTAATGTTTTTCATTTTTGAATTATCAGCTCATACTGCAGTCTTTAATTTCACATAATCCTTCAGAAATCATTCTAATATGCTGCTTTGGTACTCATTTCGTCTGATTATCAATGACTATGTTTACATGGACACCAGTAATCTAATTAATGGCCTTATTCTGAATAAGACAATAATATGATTAAGGTGTTTACATGAGTTGCTTTTAGAATATTCCTTTCATGTTCCCTTTTTACATGTTATAGTACATAGATCGATTAATGACACACATCATTATGTCCACACGCAACACTATCAGTTCATCTTCGTTATAGACTTTTGAATGTTTCGGTTTTAATTTTACAAAAGCTTGAGGTGGCTCTGGACATATGCAACAATTTTTTTAGAATGTGTGAGTTAAAATTTGCCGCGGTCGCATTTGTGTGAGGGCATGCTGCGCTGCTCCAAAGCGTTTGCTCCATACAGCGAGCGTTTCAGAGCCAGTCAGTTTTTAGGAAAAAAAACAAACAAAAAAAACACGCAAGCACGGTCACCGAAAGCCAGTTTAGTTTTACTGTTTTGTTTGTTTTCATTTTGAAAACCCTGTTATCTTTGCCGTTTACCTCACATTAAGCTTTGAGGCTTTCTTTTATTTTCTATTAATTAATTTGATTGCTCAGTGTTTGCGCGCCCTGTAATACATTTTTTAGTCGGCATATAACACAGCATGTGATGGAGTCCATGCCTCGTCTTATTAGTTTTTGTTAATAAATGCTATATAAGCTAGTTTTGTTTTATTGTTGTTGTGCTGTTTAATTAAAAATAACAAATCCATCTTTTAGGAATTTGTTTTAATCTTAAAATTGATAGGTGTAGCCTATATATGTAAGCAAAACCAAGATCATGAATTCGAAAGTAAAAGTGAAAAGCATCCTAAGACATTCCAATAGCGGAAATCCCGTTCACAAATAATACTAATGAAAAAGAATGGGTTGAATGTTAACTACCTTACCATAAAACTATACATTATGATAACAGACAAACTATTTATCAGCAATGAGCATTGATTAATCCCATGTTGTAGCAATAAATAAATAAATAAATAAAAATGAAACCAATGCATATGCACGTGCGACCAACTGAGAGCGTCATGCCGCGTTCCAGGCAACCCCTTACCCGTGTTTTTCCAAACTTCTACCCGTGAAAGTGCACTGGAAAATGCAGTCAAACCCGTGAATTCCCACCTGTGAACTCGTACTAGATCAACGTACTCCCAGTTCCGAGTTCAACAATATCAGCCTCAAGGGGTGCGGTGTTTATGCAAGTGGCACACGGTGGAAAAATAGTGTAGGACAATATAACGTTGCAATCAAATTATTAATAATATAAAAATAATAAATGCGCTTAGGCCGTTTGGCGTGACTTGCCTGGAACGCTACAAAGTTGTGGTTTAAAGTTGTGATTTACGAGCTCAAAAACCTGCCTGGAACGCAGCATTAGGCCCCGATCACACCACCTGCTGAAAAAAACAGCATATGCTGGTTAGGTAGGTTTTGGTGCTGGGATGCTGGTTTTAGCTGGTTTATGCTGGTTCTTTGCTGGTTTATGCTGGTCCTTTGCTGGTGTATGCTGGTCCTTTGCTGGTTTATGCTGGTCATGTTGCTGGTCAAGGACCAGCATAAACCAGCAAAGGACCAGCATAAACCAGACCAGCATAAACCAGCAAAGGACCAGTATAAACCAGCAAATGGCCAGCATAAACCAGCAAAGGATCAGCATAAACCAGCAAAGGACCAGCATTAACCAGCTAAAACCAGCATCCCAGCACCAAAACTTACCTAACCAGTATATGCTGGTTTTTTCAGCAGGGCGAACGCGTTTTTGCAGTGAGAGGCGCCTTTTTTGAATGGTTTTCTGTTGGCAGCGAACGTTCTGCGCGCTGCTTATGCGCCCCGGGCGCCTCGCGTTTTCGCCACCTGCTGCGCCTTTAGTTTTTGCAGAAGCGCTCTGTGCGCCTGAAGTTGAAAAAAAAAGCAACTCTGAGCGAAAAAACGCCCGACGTCATTCGCGTTTTTTCCATTGTCCAATCGAATGAATGGAGAGGCGGGCCATCTGTTGTGGTGACGAAAATTTACCGTTGCTTTAAAAGTCCGGAGACTGCAAGAAATGGAGGAGAAACTTTTGGTGTCTGCCGTGGGTAACCCGGAGCTGTATTTTTTAGGGTTTCTGCTAATATGACATTTTAATTAACAGCAAAAACCAAAGATTTTAGAGCGCTGGCGCTATAATCCTTTGATTTGACTGACAGGACAGCTGTTTTGGTCGTTGCTTAGCAACATAAAAAAACGGCAGCACACTGCTCTTTTTTTAAAAGTCACCAAAAAAAGGCAGTGCTGTGCGCCTCGCGTTTTTACAACTAAAAGACGCGTTCAGTGTGATAGGGGCCTTAGTGTGTATCCTGTCACAAAAATCTCAGTTTACACGGTTGCTTCTTAATCAGAGTACTGTCTTAATCGCGTTAAAATCGGAATATTGTTGTCCATGTAAACGTACTCACTGTTGAAAACATTTCTGATAATTTCATATTTTGTCAGAAAAAGAACAGCACTTAAAATTATTATTTTTGGAACATTATAAATGTATTTACTGTCAGTTTGAATCAGTTCAGACTTTGAGAATATTAACTTCTTTCAAAAATATATTTAATAATTTAAATACAATAAATATAACATTTTTATGTTTCTATAGCTGTATATGTACATAATGTTTTAAATACACTGGCATTCAAACGTTTGGGATCTGTAAGATTTCTAATTCTTTATTCTTTGATGAATAAAAAGTTAAAAAGAACAGCATTTATTCAAAATAGAAATCTTTTCTAACAATATAAGTCATTGCTATCACTTTTTATCAATTTAACACTTCCTTGCTGAATAAAAAGTATTCATTTCTCTCAAAGAAAGAAAGAAAAAAGTACTGACCCTAGATGTTGAACAGTAGTGTATATTACAAAAGAGTTCTATTTTAAATAATTGCTGTTCTTTTTAACTTTTTATTCATCAAATAATCCTAAAAAAAAGTATCACATGTTCCAAAGAAATATTAAGCAGCACAACTGCTTAATACAGCACAACTGCTACTGAAAATTCAGCTTTGAATAAATTATATTTTAAAGTATATTCAAACTAAAAAAATTTAAAACTATTGCAAGAATATTTCACAAAATTACTGTTTTTTTCTGCAGTTTTAATCAAATATTAATAAAAACCAATCTATACAATTTGTGTATTGATTACCATTATTTAATTTCTTAAAATGTTCACAATAAGATGAGGAACATACTATAAAATGGATTCCATGTTGACTTTAACTAGCAATACTTTCTTTGGCCAACTAGCTTCAGCAAAGCAGTACTAGCCCAAACCTAAACTAGTCTGGACAAAATCTACAAAGTCTTCATTACTTTCCAAAAACAAAAAATGTTGATGCCATAATACAGTCAACCACATGCAATACCATAATGCTGTGAGGCTGTCCCATATGCATTCATACAATATATCTACTTGTATGCCACATTTTTTTGCCCTGTCACAGAAACCAGCTTGGCACTCAACATTCACCTATCAATATTAATCGCTGATCCAGAGCAGCTCCAATCCCCCTGAGCCGACCCCTCACGCCCACAGACTAAACGTGCAGGACCCAGGGTCACGTTTCGTCAGCCGTAGCGGTCCACAGGCCCTAAAGACTAGACTGCATATCAGATAAAACACTGTGACTGTTTCAGATGTCTAGCAGGTCCCCCGAGTTCTCCTGTACTCACCGTGAGTGGATTACCCGCCGTGTCTGCTTGAAAGCAAGTTCTGCTCGAATGGTAATCCGAGGTTAAGACGGTTACACCAATAAACTTCTTACATGCTTACTCTGCATGCGGAGACGTTAGGCCCGGGAAGGAACACAAGAGAACGGCTCTTCCGAGCGAAAACCAGACATGACTTAGTTCAGCCTGATGATCACAGAAAAGTCCTGAGCGTAGATGATTCCTCTGAAAGGCTGACACTATCACGCTCCTACTCGCCGCGCATGACGATTTTGCCAAAGAGGAGAAAGTGCAGCATCTGTTAAAGGTGGCACTATCGGTGCTTCCATTTAGCCATTTATTTTGTATTATAAATGGCAATCATCTCTAAATGTCACCCCCTAAAGCTACTGAGCGTTTCGGCAAGACATTATGGCTTAATTGATTTTTTTGATAGTAGAGTGCACCCTATCCTTTCTCACTCTTTGCTAGCTCATCAAAAATGTATTACATTTCTATATAGCACCAATTACCTGCCATTGATTTATTTGCTGGGAATTCCTAGTCCCGAGCTTTCCTTTGCATGTTAATAAACATGGATTGGTACAGTATTTTTAAGAGTTCAAGAAAACCTCATTAGGATCAGAATAAAACAGCCATTGGAAAATTGATGATGACAACATTTATGAAAACACACAATAAATCACTGTCGATACAGACAAAAAATTTGGTGTTGAAATAATTTTAATTTTAATCTATCTATCTATCTATCTATCTATCTATCTATCTATCTATCTATCTATCTATCTATCTATCTATCTATCTATCTATCTATCTATCTATCTATCTATCTATCTATCTATCTATCTATCTGTCTATCTATCTGACTGCATTTACAGTCAAAGAAATTATAAACAAGCTTTTTTCACAAAATCTGTCATTTTCAGTTACTGTTTGGATGTAGCAAAACATTCACAGATGTAGCACATTTGTATTTTCTTCCATTACTGGCCAAAATTATGACCATGAAATGAGGATTAGGCATAAAATAATGTCTTCAGAATCAATACTGCACATGTGAAAATCAACTGAAAATGTAATATTAGAAAGCTGGCTCTACAAAACGATAGGAATCATGTGTTTGTGGCAGTTTTTCTGCTTGTTAAGTGATAATACAAGACTTGTTCATCTCACAATTGATCGTCGAAAGCAAAACTGCTACAAAATACATCCTATTTTGTGAGAAAGTGTGACATGCTAGAGCAAACAAGACACTGTTCTTGGAATCAGCACCCCATAATTAGTAAGAAACGAGTATTGGATTTCATTTAGCAAATATGATGCAGCGCAGTGTAATCTCAACTTTGAAAAAAAAAATTTTTTTACAGTACATGTTCCGTGAGAGCATTTCAAGGATGTGTTGATGTCATTCTTATGGAAGGCCGAGGATATTTGTAATCGTAATCTGAGGCATGGACACGCCGAGATCCTGATAAGATTTTCGCTCCAAAATGAATCTCTACGGTGAAAGATCAGGCGAGTGACAGAAAAGGATTTGACAAGCACAACCTGACAAGTGACAATGATGGCAAGGCCACCGAGTCCACTATCTGCGTCGAGATCTTATTAGGGCGGCCCCCCCGCCTCCGCACGAGCCCCTGCACTTTACCCTCTTCCCGCAGTCTGTTTTAGCTCATGGACAGTAACATGCATCAGCGGCGTACTTACACTCTCTCACACGCACATACACGTAGATGCACAAGCACAGCAAGACGCAGGAAAAATGTAAAAAAGGGTGAGATGGAGTGAGAACCCTGCAGCTCAAATGGGATACTGTACCTTGGAAAGCGTTGATGGTGGTAGTGGTGGGTGGGGGGGTTGTGGTGAGAACATCTAGATGGAGAAAATGAAAACACACATAAGAGGTATTAAATGAAAGAGAGAAGTCACAAAAGCCATCATGTTAGTATGATAGAGATATCTGAAAGAAAGAGGAACATCTCTTTAACAGGACCCCTTTACCACAAACCTGACCACACTGACTGAAGAAAAAAACAAATCTTTCTCTTTAGTCTGAGCAGTAAGCAGTAGCCTACATAATACAGATCAATATCTGTCATTTTGATTGAATGATTTGTACATTTTCCAACATGCTGTTCTTTTTCTTCTGATCTGGTCGTCCAATTTAATGAACAATATCCTGTTTCTCTTTCCGGATCCACAATTCAAAACTTTATTGTCTCCCATTTTCTTCACTTCTAAGCTATATTAGCATCCTTTTACTGTGGGAATGTTTCTAAAGCAGGGAAATGCAATAGAGCGCAACAGTGCCTGCCCACTTGTTAAGCCATCTTGGTTCCAGAAATATTTTTTCAATTCATTTTTTTCCATAGGGATTTTTTTTTTAATCTTCATCAAAGAGTTCAAAGAAGTGAACCAAGCCAACCAGCTCTGAGATTAATCAAAACATTACAAACTTTGATTTAAGACAAAAATGTATTTGAAAACTAGACAAAAAGGGAAATGGAAAAGTATGTGTATTTAATGGCTTTAATGAGGGAATAAACTACGATTCCATTAAGCATTGATGTATGAAGTCTCTTATGCTCACTAAATCAGCATTTATTTGATCAAAAATACAATAAAGCAGTAATATTGTGAAATATTATTACAATTTGCATCATTACTCCAGTCTTCAGTGTCACATGATCCTTCAGAAATCATTCTAATATGCTGATTTGATGCTCAGAAACATTTTGTTTTATCAGTGTTGAAAACTGTTTCAGTTCAGTAGCTTTATAAAATTACGGTTGGACCACTGATGTCACGTGGACTATTTTAACAATGTTCTTACTACCTTTCTGGGCCTTAAACATGATAGTTGCATTGCTGTCTATTCAGGATCAGAGAGCTTTCAGATTTCATCAAAAATATCTTAATTTGTGTTCCGAAGATGAACAAAGGTCTTATGTGTTTGGAACGACATGAGGATGAATAATTAATTACCAAATTTTTATTTTCGGGTGAACTATCCCTTTAATATTTGGGAACATGCTCAGTTTGTGCAAACTCTGATGTAATATACACTACCAGTCAAAAGTTTTAGAATTTTTAATGTTTTTTTTTTTAAAGAAGTCTTCTCTGCACACCAAGCCTGCATTTATTTGATCCAAAGTACAGCAAAAACAATACAAATTAAAATATTTTTACTATGTAAAATATGTTTTCTTATTGGTTATATTTTAAAATGTAATTTATTCCTGTGATTTCAATGCTGATTTTTTTATCATTATTACTCCAGTCACACGATCCTTCAGAAATGTAATTAATTAATTTTTTATATTATCATTATGTTTAAAACAGCTAGTAGTTTTTTTTTAGGTGTCTTTTATGAATATAAGTTTTTTTCTTCTTTTGTAACATTATAAATGTCTTTATCGTCACTTTACATCACTTTTGAACAATTTATAGCATCCTTGCTAAATAAAACTTTTTTATTTTTATTTTGGATAAATGCTGATCTTTGGATCTTTATACTCACCAAAGAATCCTGATTTTTTTTTTTTTTTTTTTGGCATATTAGCAAATTAGCATATTAGAATTATTTCTGAAGGATCATGTGACACTGAAGACTGAAGTAATGATGCTGAAATGTAGCTTTGATCACAGGAATAAATTAAATTTTAAAATATATTTAAATAGGAAGCAGTTATCTTAAATAATAATAAATAAAAAAAAATCACAATATTACTGCTTTTGTTGCATTTTGGATCAAATAAATGCAGGCTTGGTGAGCAGAAGAGACTTCTTTAAAAACTTACTGCTCAAAAACTTTTGACTGGTAATGTATAAGTCGAGTTTTCCATTTTGCGTGGGTAATTGCATACAGATTTTATTAAATCACACTTGAGATATACTGTAATACAAGGTATTAATGCACTAAAGAATGTCCAGATGTAAAGGAGGCCTGAGACAGACAAAAGCTCATAAATATCCTTGATTGAAACTAAAATGGCCTGTCTTTTTGCTTTTACATGAAATTGCATGTCTGACTGTGCAGCATTTTCCTACAAAACAGTGTTATTGAAACAGCTGAAGGCAAAATGGCCAGCTATAGATATTTGATCAAATATAATGTAAGAAACATGTAAAGAAAATGACTTGAATTGAATTGACGGGCTTGCTACCTGCAACAATAGAATACGACGGCTTGAGAAATATAGAATTAGACGTCCAAGCAATAGTGTAAAGCCTGCATTTGAATGGGCATGTCACTGGCCGTGTGATTAAACAAAACACACTGTGCCAAAGGCTTTGTTCAGACAGGCAGCAAAAATCCGATGTTTTGGCATATCTGACTCAAATCCGTTTAGTTGTTTTGTTTGTAGACTGAACAGCGAAAAAGCCCACATGAAATCCGATGTTTACAAAGCGATCCAAACCACATCCAATCCGATTAAAATCAGACTTTTTTGGAGCGCATCCAGTCGCCGCTTTCCGTCATTCACGGACACAACGTGTACGTAATGTCACACAAAAGTGTGCAATACAGTCTGCAGCTGTGTCCAAATGCACTGTATAATGAATGAGCGAATAAATCAGCAGTATTTGCATGAATGTGCCTTATGATTTCAGCACTGCAGTGATGGACGTGAGCAGAGGCAACATTTCCAGTTTTCCGTTTTCTCCTTCCGCACTGACAGCTGCTCTCAGATGTTCTATGAGAGAGTTTCACGGCATCTTGCTGTCGCTTACATCATTACTACAGCAACTGATGTAGATGTATCAGATATTGACTTACAAGGCCAAAACAAACGGATCCGATTTCACCGCTCGGATGGTCCGTCCTAAAGTTTGCATCCGAACCAAATGGGATTTACGTGCGGTGTGAAAAACCCCCAAAGAGGTCCTGCACCCTGCAAAAAGCACTCGATGTGATTCAGATCTTTCCTATCATGTGGCGAGTATGGAAACGGGAGAAAGAGAAAATGACATTATGAGAATCATTTATTAATAAACACACAGTCATATTGGATACAGCCATCGCACAATCAGCAGAATAATGGGGCGCTGGCAAATGCGGTCGAGCTATTGTACTGTGGCTGTGCGATGTGACTATCATTCCACTTTTTAGCACAGATACTCAGGCGCCTTGCTGGGGAACAGTCGCAGCAGGCAAAATTGGCTGGCTGTCTCCATCACTTTATTGTCTGTGCTCCATCAAAAGATCTCAGTAGGAGCCCAAACACTTCCCAACTAATGATAAAACATCAAGGACAGGATAATGTCTCTGAATGTAGATGCTGGGAGACGCATGGCCTGATGAAAATATTTCAGGGATTTCGCAAGCCGTGACCGATTGCAGACGGGTTTTGGAAATGTCATAGTCCCGTGGCTGAAATTGTGCATGCAGGGGATACGGCCAACACAAAGGTCTGAATAGGATGTGGCATGCATAATAGTCAAGCAAACAAGAATTTTCCATGGGCAATTTGCAGGCTGGGTGACTCCTGGCTCGATGTTATGAGCGGCGAGATGCGAATGTGTTTGGACGTGCAATATTTCCATTTGTATGTGAAGGACAGAAATATGAAATTCCAATCACGCGGTGAGAAAATGGACGATACGAGTACTTATCGCGAGCGGGATTGTCCTGACAACACTTGCGAGACGTGTCCTCATAAAACCCATTGGCTCTGTTCCACAGTCTCTCAGCAATGCTGAATGTGTTGAATCTCTGGGTAATGGTCCAGGTTTGAGCTGAGCCGGCACGAGTCAGGCCGACCTGTCTTTATTTGGTGTTATTCATGGTGAAAAATCACACAGAGAGACCTGTTTGCAGGTGAGACCACCTCAGTGACTGTGATTCTTAGGATGCCAGCAGCATTTTACTGATTGAATAAACTCTGATTTTAAAACGTATGCAAAATTCAGCATGGGAACTGACTAATTTTGCTACTATGTTATATATTTGGCATCCTTTGACTAAGGGCTATGAATGAACGACCACTATTATTATGTTATTAATATGTAATAGAAAAAAATCCACATTTGATCACGTAAAATACAGGCGCTACCTGTTGCTATTTTTACCACAACACAGCTAAAAATCATGATGTAGAAAATATTTCTATTATGAAACATTAAAGTGATCTCTGACCTAGTAAAACGAAAAACCGTTGAGTGCATGATAAATTATCTATGCTAATGTATGAAAAGCCTTAAACATACACAGTGGCTCCCTTTATGTGGTGTATGAATCCTATTCTCAATGTCAAATGTATAATGCTGTCACAGCAAATATTAAAGTGGTTGAAAGGCTGTCTAATACTGTCAAATATACAGTACACAGCTTTCATACTTCATATTAGCAGTCTTGACAGAAACGTTGGCCTCGTATCAAACATTACAGAGCAGCTGTAGTCATTCAAAGTCTGAGGCAGTCAGGAAAAAAACAGATAAGATTGTGTGTGGCACACTGTGACTCCGAGTCTACATTTGCGTTCGAATGTTACATGGGTTCGGCTGAGAGAACATCTCCCAAAGGAGCCTGAATATGGAGGTTAATGCTGGACATGGTCTGTGTCGATACTTATTCTCTCCCAACAGGCCTTCGCACAGAACATCAAGTGACTGTAATTGAAACACACACAATTCCCACTGGGAGAGACGTTGGTTAAAAAGAGCGGTAAATAACAGCACTGCCAACCTAGATGTAGGTGGAAACATAGGGTGCAGGTTTTAAAGGTTTAAACACACGCATTAGAGTCCGTCATGGGTGTACGGCAAATGCAAAAATAAAATACCATAACAGCCTGAACATCAAAGAAATCATCTGCTACGAACAAGGATATAAATAACGTGACGTAAGTGATAAACAGTCGTAAATGAGATAAATAAGACTAATACGAATATTAATATTGTATTAAATTATATTAAATGCATATTAGTATTATTATGATATAATGTTAGATTAATAATATTGTAATAATATTAAAAACATACATTCATAATTGCACAATATGATTTACACTAAGGAGGTCTATCATAATTACTTTTTTTCTGCAGTTTACATTCATATACCAGTAAACAGCGACAAATGACATTTATCGAGTCAATGAATCATTCATTCAACTAATTCGTTCAAACTGATTAATTAAATCAATCTGGATGCCAAATAAATGATTTAATGAGTCACTGAATCATTCACTCAACTGTTTTGTTCAAAATTCTGATTCACTCAGAAACGCCAACATTATATGATGCTCAGAGACACGCAAGTAAATTTGATCCAAAAATGGACAAAGTAAAAGGCAATATGTGACAAAACCAGTCATAAGGGTCATTTTTTTAAATTGAGATTTGTACAGATTTATAAATAAGCTTTTCATTGATGTATGGTTTGTTAGGACAGGACAATATTTGGTCTATTTAAAAAACAAAATATTGAGAAAATCGCCTTTAAAGTTGTCCAAATGAAGTTCTTAGCAATGCATATTACTAATCAAAAATTAAGTTTTCATATATTTACAGTAGGAAATTGACTAAATATCTTCATGGAACATGATTTTTACTTAATATCCCAATGGTTTTTGGCAAAGAAAGAAAAATGTATAATTTTGACCCAAACAATGTATTGTTGGCTATTGCTACAAACATACTTGTGCTACTTATGACTGGTTTTGTGGTCCAGGGTCAATCAATCAATCATAGGTCCTTGCACACCAAGTCCTGGATAATACACTCAATATTTTCTGTTTCTTTTTCTCTTTTTAAGAAGAGAGAAGACAACAAAATCATCACAGCTTGAAGACTCCATTTTGTATTGTTTTGCGAATTTATTTTTTTGCAACAGATTAATTAACACAAGGTTTCTGTGCACAACGAATTTTGAGGATGACGAATAGACCATTTCGATGTTTGCTAACAGTGATGACGTTTTTTGTGGGCGGAGCCTATCGTGTGGCAGAAAATGATGGTTTCCAAGTAGCGGTCTATGGAAGCCTAGGAATAAAATAATAAAAAAGGCAAATTTGAGTTTATATTTTAAAATTCTGACTTTATTCTCACAATTCCGAGATCATATCTCACAATTCTGATAAGAAAAATCAACTCGTCATTCTTTCTTTTCCCATTGGCTCAGAATCATGAGTTTATATCCCACACTTCTGTTTTTTTTTCTCAGACTTGACAAACTTGCTATTTTTGAGTTAAATCGAGGTATAAAGTCTGAACTAGAAGATATAAACTTGCAGAATTATGAAATAAAATAGGTAAATGTTATGTAAAATATTATAGGTTTAAATATTATTTCATGCTGTATCTGTAGGACTAATACAATATGTCCCCTATGAACTGCATGTAAAAATTATGTAGACAGATTGTTTAAATCAAATTTATGCTTCAAAAGTAGAGTAATCATAGTAGTTTCATTCATAGTCTGTATGCTTAAACATCTGCGTTTAGCTTCAAATGCCATTTTTGACAATAGTACTCTATAAAGATGATTTGCATTCTGATTCCGACATCCAAAGGCACGACAATTCATTTTTTCTCTTATTCCATGAATTTGACCTGATTCCCTCTACTTGTTACCAGCAGATGACGTAACTGTAGCTGCGTTTCCATTACAGATTTGCGCAAAACGTTGGCGCTATTTTATAAATGTCGATTAGAAAGTATCGCAAAATGACGGCGTTCCCATTAACCCGATGTTATGTGTCTGAAACTTAATTTTTTCCTCTCGCGATAAGTCATGGCAACGGATTTTTGGGATTTTGGCTATATTTAATCGAATGTGACCTGTAGATGCGAAAAAACAGTTTCCATTGCTGTTTTGCCAAATATTCCTTTTTCGAATTGCCTGAAAAACCACCTCATTTGAGCGTAAAAACTTTTTTACGATATATGGAAGTTGTTGAGCAATTTTTGCGTAATTTAAAGGGTAATGGAAACACAGCTACAGACATCTACTCCAAATGGGTCTATACAAAATAACAATTTTTTTTCCAAAAAAATTAAACTCACTATGCAAGGACTTTAACAAATCATAGAGCAATGACTGATTTGATATTGATAAGAATGTTGATCTATGAACATATCCTTGTTGTTTGAATCACATAAAGCATTTCTAATCACAATCCAGCGACTGGAAATTGAAAACAGGTGAACAGCACTATTTAAAACTAGAGACAGACTCAAAAGCAAACATGCAATTAGCTGGACTAGATTGATTAGCTCCACCAACGAATTAAATGCACTGCCTGAACTACACCTGCAAGCAATATTCCACTGTGAATGCTATACTTAAAAAATGCAGACAGGGTGTTAATAGATACACACTAATTAATCTGGATGCCATGATTAGAGGGGGAAATCAATTCTCCTGTGAGCACCAACGTGTATTTAGCTATTTTTGTTAAATTTTAGCATGCTTCAGGTCAACATAAGAAGCCTCAGATGTAATTAAAAGCTCTTATTAAGACGTTCAAGTCTCTGCAGCTTTATAAATACTTTCGCTTTGTATATTGTTTTCTGTTAATAAAGAGTAATGAGTCACTGAAGGATTTGCGAGATGTAAACTACATTTACATCAAAGATGAAATGTGACTCAGGGGGAAAGTAAGGACAATCAAAGCAAAACGTATACAGAAAGATACAAAAGAATGAAGCATGAATTCAATGTCAAGGCTGCAGACCTTGAGCATTTCAAACGACGTGCTGTTTCCTTCAGTGTCACATATTCCCAACTGCCAAATCTCCAGATAATTTAAACAACTTCATTATAATGATAAATGATAAATGCAGATAAACGTACATGAGTTGCATTAAAGAAGTACATGATCAGCAGGTTTTGCTGTCAGTGGAACAATCCTGCGGGCAAAATCACCTACCTGGAAAACCATTACAACTAGCCTGTATCTTTCCGAAGGAAAAGGACCATGAAGTGAACAGAAAGTACTACTCTATGTCCTTTTCCAGTTAAATGCCCATCCGAAAAAACGTAAGCGGCCTGGTACAGTTGACTTCTAGTGATCTGTAGTGTTTTAGAACTAGCCAAAGGTATTTCTAGGTCTCCATACAGGAATATTCAGCAATGTCCGTAAAAGCTTTCAGGTCCATTTAGTTGGAAATGCACAGGCGAACATTGCTTTAAGTTGCTTTTGACGCTAAAAATGTTAACTGCGCCTAGTATGCACACTTTCTTTACTTCATATCTGTGATCTTATATAACAAACAGAGATGAACGGCAGTCATAGGTTGCCGAAAGGAGGTTAAGTGTCTTGCTCAAGGGCACAATAGCTAACAAAAGTGGCTCTGGAAGGACTTAAGCCTTGGTCTTCCAATTCACAGTGCAGATGTTTCCGGACTGAGCCACCCACCACCACTAGAACCGGGATCAAGTTGGATTTTAACCCTGTATCTCTTCACCCGGGATAATACTTATAAAGTCGTGGCATAGACATCCCCTGCAGCAGCACAGTTACATCACATTTACCAAAGAGAAGATATTACTTCTGTCCGTTTCTTGAACTGGAGTTGACTTTAGTTGTACATCACAAAGCTTTTAAACTAGATTTGCAGCCCTAGATTTTCCTTTGTCTGAACTAGGACTAGAAGAACTAGGAGCAAAGGAATGTGAACAGGGGAAATAAAAAGAAATTGAGGATAATCATGATGGTGCATTATCATTACAAATCAAACAAAGCATATACACTGTACAAATTGGTTTGTCATGTTATCTAAAAAGTGCTAAATGTGGTAACAACTAATTTAACTGGTTTTATTTATGTCAAAAATACTATTAAAGAAGATATCGGATGACCATTTTCCACAAGTTGGATTATTTAGGGTCTTCATGATATGTCTGCAACATACTTTGGTTAAAATGGTTGTGAAAACACCCTTTTTACCGTTTCAGCGACTTGTTTCGATGCATGTCTCTTTAAATGATAATGAGCTACTGCTCACTCCGCCCCTCTCTTCCATTTATTTATGTATTTGGTGGTGTGTTACCATCAAAACCTAAACTGATCCTCTGCGTCCTTAGTGACTCTAATGTCAGGAGAAATTGAGACTCTTATGTTCACTTTTACATTCAACTACAAAACACCAGCATTGCTTATGAAACGTTGTTGTTACAGCTGCTCAAGTGCGAAGAAATGGCAGTTGGCTGAGGGCGGAAATATGCTAATATGAGACAGTCCGTCAGCAGCTGTGTGCGGAGCTTGAGCAATATGACGTCATACTGCTCAGAAAATCACAACGGTTTGATAATTGAGACTGTTTAGGTTTTGGGGGGATTAAAAAAAGCAGTGAATGGATTTTTATCATTATAGGGCGGTGGTAAGACACATTTATATGCAAAAACGATGTAAAAGTGAATTCAGCATCTGATGTCTCCTTTAAATGTGACTGAATCAACCTGCCTGCATGAGGTTACTCCCATGAAACTCATTTTTAAAAGGTCAGAGCAGGTAGAAATAGCACTTAGATAACTGTACAGTTTCATTTTGTGCAGTTTATATAGAGGATTGCTCAAAGGTTTGGGGTCACAACGATTTTGTAAAATAAATTATTACTTTAATTGAGCAAAGATGAATTCAACTAATCAAAAGTAGCAGTAAAGATATTAATAATGTTACAAAACCTTTCTATTTCAAATAAATGCTGTTTTTTTTTCTTTCTATTCATCAGAGTCCTGAAAAAAATTGACTACGGTTTCCACCAAAAATATGAATCAGAAGTGTTTTTAACATTTATAATACTAAAAACTGTTTCTTGAGCAGCAAATTAGCATATTAGAATAATTTCTGAAGGATCAGGTGATACTGAAGCGTCACAGGAATAAATTACTTTTTAAATATCAGAAAATATACAGTCAAACCGAAATGCATTCAGACACCTTCAACATTTCTCACATTATCACAGTTTATTCAGTATAGTTTAGAAAATGGTAATAAAATATGGCAAGAACTCAGACTTGAACTGTGTCAGAACAAATTTATCTTGATAATGTCAGATGACTTAGAAGGTTACATAATAGATTACAATCAACCAAAAATTCAGACAACTGTTAGTGTGACTATATTTACACAGCTAGCAATACTTTTTTGACCAATTACGAAGCAATGCTTAATTTTGTTCAGTCTTTGGTGTAAAAAGGTCACATTAGAAATGAAAGAAAAAAACACTTAAGCAAAACATGGCCAGGTCAAAGTGTCTGAATACTTTTGGTGCCGATTTTTTAAATCAGTTTTACTGATAGTCCACTGTATGAAGATTCTTGGGTATAATATGTCAAAGTTTACTTTATTTTGCTATCCTCACATACAGAGGTGGGTAGTAACGAATTACATTTACTTCGTTACATTTGAGTAAATTTTTTGGGTAACTAGTACTTTTAGAGTATATTTAAAGATTTACTTTTACTCTTACTCAAGTACATTTATAGTGAAAAAACTTTACTTTTACTTCGCTACATTTGATGGCGTTCCTCCGTTACTGTCCTCAGAAACGTGTCGTTGGAATTTTCATTTCATGTCTGATAAAACTGCGTTAATGCTGTTGTGTACAGCTGTTACTATGGAAACGTAATATTTCAGCACTCCTAAACAAAGACTATAGAATACCCAAGACATGTCACTCATGTAGTTTTGAATGGGGAAAAATGCAACGCTCATTATGGCCGCGAAGCCCTGCCTTCTTAGTGAAAGAGCCAATAGTTGATTAAAAAAGTCAGCGCGTCACTGCAGCTGCCGTTAGAAGTCCCGGTTGCTATAGAAACAGTCAGCGCTCTAAGACGTGTGCTCAGTACTGCGCATGCGCACTGGCTCATCTAGCCGGAAAAATAAGCGTTTTTTCACGCTATTGGAGCACAAGGAACCATATTTATGAGGCAGTTCTTGTTGGATTTCTTTGAAGATTTAAAATATGAAATTTAATCGTAAGCTTGGTGAACAGTTTTGGAGAATTTGATGTTTCCCCATTCAAACAGATAGGAGCTGCACTTGTATGCCCAAGAGGCGTTTCAAAGATGGCCGCCGAGTGACATGACCTGCCTTAAAGGGACTTTGTCCTAAAGCGCCCCCTCGTGACAGAGAATGAATTTTTCATTTCCAGTACATTTTTTTCAGCTGTTCATGGTCAAATGATTGCAGTTATCGACCCATGTTTTTATGCAGCAAACACAGAGTTGTAAATGTAAAAAGTTAAGGTGCCTTCTAAAAATCTAAACGAGTACAGTAATATTTATGTTTTAAATAAATATAATAAATTATATACTCAATTTATCCCTTTTAATGTTATAAAGGATGAAATGCCATAGTGTAACATATTTTGTTTTTGTGTGAAACTGTATCTGAATTTTAAATCATGCCATTTTATGGCTTAATATTCTACTTTACATTGTCCAATCCCATTACTGTTTATTTTACTTTTGCAGATCTTAAAAAGGGTCATGAATTGCTTTAAATTAATATTTAAAAATTCTGCAGATACACTTAATGAAATAAATATAATGAAATAAAATTACTTCCTTGATATTTGTTTATTTGTGTATTAAAAACATTTTGATTAGACTCCTATCTTTTTTTATTTGGGCTAGTTAAATTAATTTTCGGGCTACCAAAATCTGAAGAGTACCTGCCCGAAGGGCTACCAGAAAATTTGCGAGCCCTGTATATATATATATATATATATATATATATATATATATAAACACCTTTCTTCAGCCTATGTTTTCAAGGAGAGGTGTGTGGAAGCTTTCCAAACAGTTTGAAATTCAGGGTTTTCACTTCATATCATTCAGATCAGAAGTAACTAATAACTAACTACTTGAGTACTTTTTCCATAGGATACTTTTTTACTCTTACTCAAGTTAAGATTGTTACTTTTACTCTTACTTGAGTAAATATTTCCATAAGTACTTGTACTTTTACTTGAGTACAGATTTTGGGCACTCTACCCACCTCTGCTCACATACATAAATGAACTATTATTATTAACTGCACCCACTAGTAAAAAAAAAAAAAAAAAAAAAAATCAAAAATGATATCTGGTGTCTGAATAATTTTTGGTTTGACTGTATATTAGAACTTAAACAGGTCTTTTTGTAGAGTTTTCTATTTGAGAAAAAGTTTTCTTTTTAGCTAATAAAATATGGTCCACTTCTTATCGGACAGAAACAATACCCTGTCTGTTTTTTTCTATATAATTATTGTTATTGTTGTTATTATTATTACTTTTGTTGTTTCCATCCAATTCCATTTCCAAGTTCCAAAACAAATAAAGCCTTTTTTTCGAGCAAATTAACCGAGTACTATCTGTGCCAGAGGCTTCGGTAGCACAGGATGGGTTTTCACTCTCAGCATCTCCGCTACAAGCTTATCAGGTTGTGACATGTATCTGTCCCTTTGCAAATTCACATTAGCCTGCAAAAACATTTGATCCGACATCAAAACAGTCCCCTTTGTGAAAGCCATGAATGCAGTAATGGTGTAAATGGAGAAAGTGTTACACTGCCGCCATTGTCTTGGCATGCCCAAATGTTTCTCTAGACGCTTTATGCAGTTTTAGGAAATGAGTCTCTTCCTGCTCAACGCTTCGTGAAAAAACCAACGACAAAATGAAGTAAAAGACTGAGGAGCTGTAAGCATTTGCTCAACACAAGTCACTGCTTTACTGTGGCAGTAAAAGGAAATGCTCTGTAGCAAAAGCAAAGCTGCCATCCCCCGAGGAACAGCATTAAAAGTAACTCTGACAGGCTGGAGAAGTATAGTGTGCCCAGGATTATCAAGCTACAAGAGGTCTTTCCACTTGTTTCAGTCCTCTGAGGTAGGGCATGCTCGACAATTGCCAGCGTAAATTGATTTAGAAATGCACCACAAGACAACGATTTTATTTACTGCGATTTGAGCCGTACTAAAGAGAAAAAGCAACTCTCAGGGTAACTCTACAAATGCATATTTCCATTATAATAAGGCTTTTTATGGCTTAAAATAATTTGCAAAGTCCTCACTCTCATATTACACAATGCTTGAGAGATTAGAACTAAAACGGCCGCTTATACGGAGCCAGACGGCAATAAATCTCTTCTTTTCTGAGACGCCCACTCGGCGCAAATAGACCCAAACTTCTCGAGCCTGTGAAACGAGAGGAAGCCAAGTAATCAGCAGGTGGTGCTCGCTCAGGTAGAGGTGACAGACATCGAACTAAGCTGGAAGTGGAACCGCTTCCAGGCATGAGACGCACACAAACTCCCCCATCTACAGATGGGACGCTGATGACATCATTCCCACACACCTGCCTCCGATATCAGCGTTATCAGAGGCTAATAACTGCGGCGGCGAACGCCTCAATGACGAGCCACCCTCTTCCATCTCTTCAGGCTAATGTCTTCAGCTCAACGGGACAGCCTGTAATAGCTGCAGCTGGCGAACCGTTTGCGGTCCCGAACACAACCTGCTTTAAACAATAACAACACTTCAATTCTTCTATGGCAAAGCAAAGCTTTGTTAAATCCCAGGCTTCAAGTGCCACTGTCATAGCAATTATTGCCTGGGCTTTGAAAAATCCAGCTGTCAGCCCTTGTTAAGGATTAAACATGCACCGAACACAATGCACTTCCTGCGTTAATAAGACTAGTACTATGAAAACTCTCAGGTGAACCGTATTCAATAAAACAATTAACCCTCTATTGCATGCTTTATGAAAACAATGTTTAAAAAGACATTTCTGACTCACTTGTCTTGTACAAAATGGACCTCATTAGTAAAATCAAACACAAATAATAAAAAATAATTTGGGATGAGGGTAGTTTCCTTTTAGGTATGCTGTGCAAGACTTATTTAAATATTTTAATATTTGTGAATATTTTAAAGAGACTTTTCTATTACTCTATTTTCTATTACTATTTTTTTTACAGATGTCACAATGCTAAAAACAAAGCTATTAAACTATTATTACATTAAAAAAACTAATGCTATAAAGGCTGATACTAAAAAATCTAAAATAATAACTGCCTTATAGTAAATCCATATCCACTACATTTATATACATGCCACTGTCGCACAGCGTTGCTTCAGGGCAATAAACATATTTAAGCAATTCCTCAAAACATACAAATAATGTATGTGGCTCTAAATGTTTTAAAATAAAGCCTACTCACTAAGAAATATGAATCATGTTTTTGAAGGATGGAAAAAAAAAAATCAATACAAATAATGAAGGCAGCTTTCCAGAGCAAAAAATGTACGTCCTCTTCAAAAACATAACTTGTGTGACCAAAAACTTTTTAATATCAACTGAAGAAAACCCAGAGGCAACATCATGCGATAAAGGGTTAAAAGTTTCTGTCTTGAACAAAACACCAAGCTTCAAGTGGAATTTGAAAGCGTTTGCAACACAACATTGCACAGCTGTTTACATGTATAGACATCAAGGGTTGGTTGTCCAGACATAGATTAAGCCAGGATTTAGCTTCATATTGAAACCTAACCATTAACAGTGTCACTATAGATTTAACTGTCTGGGAAACTCTGCTCTTATGGATTGTTGTTTAAAGACGCAGATTAAGTTCAAGTACGTACCGTATACATAAAGGATGTAATCATCATAGGCTTCTCCCACTAAGTTAGATGCCACACAGCGGTACGTTCCGTTGTAGGACTTGTTAAGGTTTTCGATGAAGAGATCAGAGCCAGTAATCACGGCGTGGGAGGGGAAATCATCATCCACTTTGAGCCAGTTAATTTGATGAGGCCTGTAAAACATCAGAGTAATCATTTAGTGCTCAGTGTGAAAATGCTCAGAAGGAGGCAGAGAGAAGAGAATAATGCGCTTTATTCAGGACAACTTTAGCACTGCTGTAAAATCAGCACCTGTGCAAACAAACGAACATGATGCTATCAAAACTCAGCTGCAAAGCCTTGTTAATATGGACTGATTTCGCTTGTAAAATGTGTATGATTACTGGAATAATACAATAAATTGTATGCTTGTTTCAGTCTACTGGTTTAAACTATCTATCTGTCTGTCTGTAAAAATATAACGCCGTGTTCCACCTACAAGCGCCGCGACAAGTTTACCATCTTTGTTATGGAATACGATTGTTGGTTCGCATTGAGTTTTAATTTATATGTTTGCTTACATTTATTTTCAAGATCTGAGGTAAAATATCCGTTGTTGTTTTCAGTATGACTATAAAGGTCAAACAATATGATATTTAAACTCTCATTAGACACTTTTAATGAATAAAGCACATAATTAATATTTGAGATTATTATTGACATACTTTGTATGTTGCTGTTCCAGCCGCAACATTGCGGAAATAATCAAACAATCATCCCCTCCAGTGAGCTGTGAACACCGACCGGATCACTGAGTCGCACTGATTCAGGAACAAATCGTTCTTCGAAAAGAATCGGCTCACTAAAAATGATTAGTTCACCGATCTAAACTCAGTTATCAGGTTATAGCTCACTGGAGGGCAGGATTGTCAATGAATAATAACAAATTTCAGTGTGTTCCTCACATAAAGTTAACATATGACTCGAAATTATATCAGTTGATGTTGCTGTGCTACGTGGTCATAAAATCGTATCTTTTGTGCATTTTTAAGCATTGCGTTTTAAAAACAAGTGATTTTAAGCCGTTAAAGCGCAATCAGCAGCAAAAGAGAACTAATTTCAAGATATGCGGGAGAAGTAAAGATGGTGTTCATAGAGTGTGTGAGTATTGAGCAGAGTTATTTTTGCCGCTTTGTAGACATTGAACTGTTAAATACACACACTTGTATTTGTCAAAATGCCCATCTTTGCAAGTATCCTAGTAAATACAGTAATTTAGGTCTTAAGTGAAAGCAAACACTAAGAAACAAAACATGTGTAACAGTATATTGGATCTGGGCAGCTCTTAAAGTGATATCAGTCTGATATTCCTGCTGTCTGTCATTAATGTTAATCAAACAACAAAAGAGAGAAAATCTCTCAGTGCTTTTGATTAAATCACATTTGTAACTTTACTAAGAAGAAATACACATTTATTATACACAGTGAAGATTATGCAGTGCTTTTATGCATTTGATTACTACAAAGTATGTAGTATTTCTTATTTATTTGTTCCACAGTAGTTTTTTTGTCTCATTGTTTGAAATGATTCCTATCTATCTATCTATCTATCTATCTATCTATCTATCTATCTATCTATCTATCTATCTATCTATCTATCTATCTATCTATCTATCTATCTATCTATCTATCTATCTATCTATAAGAAACTAATGTATAGGAAACTATAGAATTTGCGTCTGTGTGTATCTATCAGAAACCCAAAATTCTAAATAAGTATGAAATATCATCACTAAACCACATACATATTTGTATACCAGTCTGTCTATACAAGTTATTCCTGTTATCATCTATTATTATCTGCATGATAAAGCAACCAAACCAATTCATAAGAAATGAGTAAATCGGCCTGAGGGGCCAGCGTTGGACTCACTGCGGTTTTCCTTTAGCTTTGCATGTCAGCTCGAGATTTTCCCCTTCTCTGGTCAAACCCTCAGGGAATTCCACCACAATCTGCACTTCTGGTTTATCTGTGCATTGGACACAACAAAGACAGCAACACACACTCATTTCCAGTTGCACTGCAGTATGTTGATTCAGCTTGGTACCCTTATTGTATCTATCTAATTATCATTCTAAGGCCAGATACCTGCCTCTCAGTCTGATTAGAAAACATCCCCGGCAGGTTTGGACATCATTTGTGCATTCACATTTATACGTTCATGTGTATTATGCATTCATGCTTAATACAAAGACCTGCATAATGAAGGCAGCAGATCTTCTGGGCTTAGCTCTTCACGTTACACTATATTAAGTCAACCCACTGAGCCTAAAAGAGTGCGAACATGACAGTACGTGATTTTTATAGCCTGGGTAAAGCGTGTGACACTGCTATGAATTTAAACAGTCAATTTAACAGTACTGTAAAATGTTTTTTTCTTCTTCTCTTTTATCTATGTTAGTCAAAATGTCAAGCTGTTACAGTTGAGCTGATCCCTCCTGCCTTTTCTTCTCAAAGGTCACCCTGAGCAGTCAGCTATCTGAATAAATTAATATTCTGCCAAGATTACAAAAGGGTAGGTTAACCTTTCCACGACTTCCCGTGCCACAAAAAAGCGTGCCGCAAACGCTCTTAATCAATGCATTATTTGGCGGACAGCATTTCATGCTTACGCATAACAAGAAAGGGTCTGTTTTAATTAAAGCAAATGCCTAGACCTCGGCTGGGTTAAAAGGAATAGTTCACCCCAAATTGAATTTCCACCATTATTTACTCACTTCATTTCTGTTTCATGGGACTGTTTCATCAGTAGAACAACTAAAAATGGATCTTCTGCCAACTAAAAATGGATCAAGAATCCATATGATTCATGCACTATATTCCACATCTTCTGAATCCACGTAATATCTTCGGGAGACATTTAACCTCTTTTTCACACAATCATCCCCTCCAGTGAGCTGTGAACACCGACCGGATCACTGAGTCGCACTGATTCATGAACAAATCGTTCTTCGAAAAGAATCGGCTCACTAAAAATGATTTGTTCACC
This sequence comes from Garra rufa, assembly GCF_049309525.1. NCBI lineage: Eukaryota > Metazoa > Chordata > Actinopteri > Cypriniformes > Cyprinidae > Garra > Garra rufa. Next base: position 25,099,379 of record NC_133374.1, read on the forward strand.
GATCTAAACTCAGTTATCAGGTTATAGCTCACTGGAGGGCAGGATTGACAATGAATAATAACAAATTTCAGTGTGTTCCTCACATAAAGTTAACATATGACTCGAAATGATATCTTGTATGAGTGTATGAGTTACACAGAGCACTTTAAAGCTGTTCATTTTTGGAGCTTAACAGCTGTGTGGTCACTATAAATTATCATTTATGGAAAACAGCTGCATGCAGATGCTTAAAAACATGAACTATAGACCTTAGTCAGGCTACATTTGACAGGAATGAAAACGAGGCTGTGAGGAACTGAAGTACAGTGCAGTCAATGGATTGTACTGTTGTTTAACAACATACCGATTGTTCATCAGATGGAACGACTTTCTGGAAAAACTTTGAATAGACAAAAACTTGGTTAAAATTATCTGGTACCTTAAAGGGATAGCTCACCAAAAATGAAAATTCTGTCATTAATTACTGACCCTAATGCCATTCCAAACCTGTAAGACCTTCGTTCATCTTCAAAACACAAATTGAGATATTTTTCATTAAGTCCGAGAGCTTTCTGACCCTGGATAGACAGCAATGCAAATGACACGTTCAAGGCCCAGAAAGGTAGTAAGGACATTGTTAAAATAATCCATGTGACATTAGTGATTCAACCATAATTTTCTGAAGCTATGAGAATACTTTTTGTGCGCGTAGAAAACAAAATTAACCATTTATTTAACAATTTGTTCTCTTCCATGTCAGTTTTTGACACACATTTATGAGAGTCGGCATATTGACGTAGCAGTGTTAATTTTAACATTAAATTTTGATTTAGTTTAGTCATAGTCTTTTGACTAAAATGGCATTTAGTTTTATTCATATTTTAGTAATCTGAACCGTTTTAGTTTTGGTCTAGTTTTAGTCGACTAAATATCATAAGAATCAAGAATATGGTCTTCTTTTTAATTAAATGCCAATGGTTATATAAGCTAATTATACTTTTTTTTTTTTTTTTTTAACTAAACAACCTTTTCTGTTTACTACATTCTTCATTCTCTCAAACAGACGGTTTATAAAAAAAAGATTAATCTTTATTAGGTCTACTAAAGTGATTCACTAAATTGATTCAGTCAAGAGCAGTGAGTGATTTGCTGTCTTTCTTTTGTTTCTTGATTAACATCAATGCCACAGACAACAGCAACCAAATTAAGCTGCTATCCCTTTAAAACTGAACGCACGGATGCAATGTACAGATACACGTCCAATATTCTCCAAACTGTTTACGTTCACCTGAGGCAAAACCGAGTGTGTTTACGTAAATACTCATCAAAACGGACAATTCAACATCATTTTGTGCATATTTCTCCGTTCATGCGACGCATTGTGCATTGTGCATTGTGTGAGGCGCTGCTTCCATGTCTGCCCAAAGAAAACCGGACCGAATTGAGTTCTCTCTTCTCATCGTCAAATTTATCCACATGCCTGCTCTTCTCTTACTATTATATTGACATTTTTGAACATTTTTTGAGATGTTCAGCAAGTGTTTGCTAGCTTACGTCCCGCTGGATAGATCAGTAGGCTAAGATACAGTTCAAATATAGCATCTATAGATTAGGTTATAAAATATGTATAGGTAATAACTTCCTAACCACACAGCAGATTCGTTCTGAATGAATCTCTTCACAAATCATCCCTCCCTAACATTTTCGTCTCGTTTATGACGAAACGAGATTTTTATGACGAAAATTCAACGAAATTAACACCTCACGGAACGACCATTGTGTAACGAGTTACACAAATCAAACAAGCTGCTTGTAGAGATATTGAGTTTAGACAGGAACAACTGGAGCTCAGGTTCGTATCGCACGGGTACTTCATTAGAGAAAATATGTTTTTGACGTGACTTACTTCATTTGAAAGTAGACATTTTCAAGGTTCCTATACATACATTTCTCATGCCTGTGGAGGCATTCACTGAGATTCAGGTTGTTTTATTTACCTGTCCGTGAAGAGAGGTGATGGAGACCGAGATGGTAGAGAGTGCTTTATTTTACAAAAGCACATTGCTTTGTTGTTATTATGACTATACACAAATATAAGTAGACCATTTACAGTTTCAAACGATACCTTACACTTATGTGTACGATCAAAAATAAAGAGTATTTTAGTTCTTTTCACGGTCATCAAGAAACAAACGAGACAGACCGCACCGATGCAGTCTTTGACCCCAAAGGGTTTAACAGTGTTGCCGCGTGTTGTTTTTCATGTCCACTGGTTGAATTGACCCCAATTATGTGATATCTAGCCCCTGGAAGGTGCCTCTCACATTGTCCCACATCAGCATTAAAATAGTGTAGATGCACCATGTTTTATTTATTTATATTTTCACTTAACATATTTAATATTTGAGGGAATCCAAGTTATTTGACATATTTTAACACAATAGTTACTTTCCCTGGTTACTTTCCCTGTTAACTCAGTTACTATTTGTGAGAGGTAACTAACTAATTACTTTTTTAAAGTAACGTGCCCAACACTGGTCCTTACTACCTTTCAAGGCCTTGAACGTACCAGTTGCGTTGCCGTCTATGCAGTGTCAGAAAGCTCTTAGATATCATCAAAAATAAATTAATTTGTGTTACGAAGATGAACAAAGGTCATACGGTTTAGATCAACAAGAGGGTGAGTAATTAATGATCGAATTTTCATTTTTGGGTAAACTATCCTTTTAATATAGTGTATTCTATTATAAAGACTGTAAGTCTATCCCTCACCGCCTCATTTTCAACCTTGTTAAATTGGTCTATGAGCTCACTCATGCTAATTTCTTAATAAACGGTCTAATTGTGAAACAAACGTCATTACAACGTCAGTCAAATTACCACTTAAAATGATTCCTTTTGTGTTCCACAAACAAAAACAAACGTGACATGAGGGTGAATAATTTCATTTTTGAGTGAACTATTCCTGTACAGCTAAAGCCTAGGCTTCACTTCTGTTAATTCCCTCATAAACGGTGTTCAAACTGACCCACGCATGCAGGTGCACTGTGAAAAAAGACAGTGAATTTAACGGTAAAAAACTGTAAAAATGCTACGGTAAAAACCTGTGAAATGGTTAACGGTAAGTTCCCCTTCTATATACGGTGAAAAACTGTGTTGGACATTGCATTTAATTTTACGGTAGTATACCGTTTTTGGAATTGAAAAAGAACGTAAAATTTACAGTGAATAACCTTAAATTGACATTCCCAGAATTGGAATGTTTTTTTTTTGTTGAAATACCTTTTTCATCTTATTTTTTTTCTTGGCAGTTTTGTACATTAGGGTTGTATGTTACATCTAATGTTGTTAAATTAATGTTTTTTGCATTATTTCAGTTTTATGTGTGTTACCATGATGCTGTTTAGTGTTTGTGTGAATGACAGTGCTCCTTCTATATGTGTTGTTATTTAAATCCTCCATGCGATGGGCTTTGGTTCATCATGTGATGTTGTCATCACCACCTGCTTTTGGTGGTTATCATTGTATTACAAAGGTACAAAACAGATTTCAGTGCTTCAAAAAGTTGGTACATTACCATTATATGAGTTACGGTTTTAGTATGAAATTACGGTATTTACCTGTAAATTTAAGTGAAAACCTTAAAATGTAAAACATTGCTACTATATTTTTTACGGTAAAATTCTGGCAACCACAGCTGCCAGTTTTTTACCGTAAATTTTACAGATTTTTTTTTTTTACAGTGTGGGAAAATTAAACCGAGACAATTTTACACAGCTGAAAGTTTTCTCCTCATCTTGAGATGACTCACACTGCACTTCCAGGTATTTCTGGGCCTGGAAGTCCTTCACGGCTGGGTGGTCAATGATGCAGATGACGGCCACTCCATCGTCCTCCTTAGAGACGGTGAGCCTGAGCCGGCTGGTGACAGTGAACATCCTGTCGTATAACTCCTCGACAGTCGCCTCACCTGGGAACGGCCGGAAGAGTGACATGTCAGCCATAACAAGCGAGCTCTCTCCATCCCGGCCTGCTCATAATAACACAGTGTCACCAAGAGAGGGGAGGAGGGTCACGAGGAATGATACCATCACCTCCAGACAAATTTCACATTCATTTATTGTGGGAGACAGGTCTTTTGAGTGCACACTGAGCAGTCATGCTTAATACAGCGTGTGTAGGGCACACTCTCAGCCACGTGTGTGACGTCCAACCATCACAACAGGACACAAAACACAGGGTTGCATGACAGTTTGGTGACCATAGGAAAATTAAATGCTTTTTATTGGGGGGTTGCCAGTTTTATGGATTTATCGATGACAAGAGCCAGACAACTTTTAGCCTTGCTGGCCTTAAGCTGGACTCAATGTTCCAAGCTGGTGTTTTACAACATAAAAACTCAGTTGAGTCTTATTTACAAGACACAGTGCTAAATTTACATATCTTAAAATATTCTTTTTAAAAATGTCAAGGTAATTTCTGATACTGTTGGTGTTTTCGTGCACCTGCTTCAGTACTTTTTTTGGAAATGTCTTTATCTGCACTACTGAGGCATTCACACGCTGCAGGTGTTGAACTTAATAAAGAGCTTGTTAATCGCTGGCAAACGATAGGATGCATTTGCGGGTTTGGCTCCGATTGATTGTAGGTAAATATTCCGCTTCATCCAGTGCTCTTTTTGTCCTCTGTGTTTTAAAATATTCCTTTTGCTGTTTTCATAAATGAGAAACTGCTTCAAACGTTTCAGTGTGTGAGCAAACTGTCTGAAACACGACTTGATTGTTCAAATATTGATAGGGAAAATGTAACAGCGCTACCTTGCTACTTAAAAATATAGCTTTGATACTGATAATGAGCGATGCTACCATCTTGCTACTGAGAAATGTTCTTCAGCTAATTGCTTAGCTATTTGTGGAGCCTACTGTTAAAGTAAAAATAAAAAAATAATCATTTTGGGCAAAGTTTGGAAATAATATAAATATTAGATGAAAAACGTCTAGGTTACGAAGGTAACCCTCGTTCCCCGAAGGAGGGAACGGAGACGTTACATTGGGATCTCGCCTGAGAGACCGATCACCTCTGAGCCTTATTAAAAAGGCCAATTGAAAATTGGCGAGTGGACGTGCGCGCCGGCCACGCCCCCGTACATACGGGTATATAAGATGGCTGCGCGCACCACTCAGTCAGGCTTTTGCTGAAGAGCCGGGAGAGCCCGGCGTCAGCGCGACGCCAGGGGCGTGGCAGGGGAATGTAACGTCTCCGTTCCCTCCTTCGGGGAACGAGGGTTACCTTCGTAACCTAGACGTTACCCCTTCAGTCGAATCACTTCGACGTTACATTGGGAACAAACCCATGGAAAAGGCCACGACCCTGACGCCGCGTTACGCAACAGCTTCACGTGCTGACAAGTATACGTGCCGGCAGGCGAAGTGTAACGTAACCTTCCCAACGCCCTGGGGCCCAATAAGGGGGCCCCTCCAGGGATGCCAGTTGTACTGAAGCATGGGTTGGGGGGGCGGAGCACATGAAATTTTACATGTGGAATAAGAATAATTCAATATATCCATAAAAAGTTTTTTGGGGATATACGAGGGAAACAGCGGTCTCCTCCGCTGGAATAATAAAAAACTAAGCCACAACCTGCGGGGCGAAGGAAACCCAGGCAGGATCACAGTGCAGGACTACTCCGCGCCTAGCCCTGACTGCGGGGCAGGAGGACCCAGGGTTCGCCGGAGGGAACATACTGGGAAATAGCGCACGGATCCACGTGGGAATGGCGCAGCAAGCCGACACCAGCCGGTCTTCCCGCTCGCCTGAGAGTCCCTAAGTTAGGACACGGGAGAACGGCCTCTACGCAAGGTTGGAGAACCAAGCGAAGGTAGGGTGTCGCCCAGCCCGCAGCTTCCGATTTTTACATCTGCTGGTGAGGTGCCATGAACCAAAGATCACGGCTGTCCCTGGGTATAACAGGGAGGGGCATCTACCACCATTTAGCCAACCTCAGTTCGGGGAGCATTCCCTTTCTGCGAATCCCGAGGCAGATGAAGCTGCTGGTGCGGCTGAAGTGCCGAGTGATTCAGTCTCACATATTTAACGACACTACATCGCACGACTGGGTCTGCCTCCTCCAGAGCAGAGCTTGCAGGTCTACCACCTGGTCGCGGAAAGGCGTGGTGGGGACCTTGGGCACCGAGCCGGGGTCTCGACGGTAACGTGGAGAACGCCGGGCCCGAATTCTCGACACACTTTGCTGGCAGAGAAGCTTGTAGGCCCTCTTGATGGGAGCCAGGGCAGTCAGGAGCGCTATCTTAATGACAGGAACTTTAGCTCGACTGAGGCCCGTGGCTCCAACGGAGCGACCCGCGGCCCTGAAAGGCGACGGGGAGGCCCACGAGGTATGAGGTGCGTGCTAAGCACCTCTGAGGAACCTGAGCTTGTCGGTAACTTACCCTCTTAAAGGAAGCCGGGGCAGTCAGGAGTGCTGTCTTACTGACAGAAATTCTAGCTCGACTGAGGCCCGAGGCTCCTGAGGAGCACCCCGCGGCCCCGAAGGGCGACGGGGGGGTCCCAGAGGGTATGAGGCGTTACTTGACAGAGAAAACTTGTAGGTCTCCTGCCCTCTTAACGGGAGCCAGGGCGGTCAGGAGCGCTGTCTTAATGACAGGAATGCTAGCTCGACTGAGGCCAGTGGCTCAATTGGAGCGTCCCGCGGCTCTGAAGGCGACGGAAAGGCCCCAAGAGGGTGTGGGGTGCGTTCTGGGCACCTCTGGGAAACCTCACGGCCAGTGAATGCTTACCTACTTAGCTCCATCTACTGCATGTGATATGCGGCGAAGCAGCGGCATATACTTAGAGTGAGGGGACAGTCTGCGCTCAACTCTCCTGCAGGAAGGGAAGCATACTGCAACCGTGTAACTCTGTGGAAAGCCAGCAAATAGACCTCATCTCAGTGCGAGCCTGCCTAGTCAAGGGAGCTCGGTACTGAGTGATAATTGTATCACGGCCTGCGAAGGCCGGAGAGGTCTGGGTGTCATCCCGTGCCCTACAGGGAGGGACTGCCGCGAGGGAACGGTTACTAGACCTGAGCCTGGGTGGGCCATTCTTGTAGCGCAACCAACAGACTTACTCCTCGTCCTCCCTGGACTTGCACAGAGTCTGTGCAAGGAGGCTCGCTGGGGAAGGGCGTACTTGGGCCCCGGAGGTCAGCTGAGTGCCAGCGCTACTCTGAAAGAGGCAGCTGGTAATGAGAGCAATCGGGGGCGAGCGGATGTGGCTGGCCTACCGATATGCTCCAAACTAGCTGCGTCACGGGGTGGAGTCGCCATCCTGCAGGTGGTGGACTGCCGTGAGAGCCGATAGGCTGCACGGTTGAGTTTACCTGCTTCAAGTGAATGGCAAGTAGCAAAATCTGCCACGTACTCCCTGGGAGCAGATGGAGAGGCTGTAAGCCTCTGTCGTACATGGCAACCCAACCCGCGGTAAGCCACGGGCTGGCTTGTCGGCCAAACTGCGGGAAAACGCCAGTCCGGAGTGGGCCGAGATGCCATGCCCATCATGGGACTCGATCGTGCTGAAGCGGTCTCACATGAACAAGCTTAGCGGCTCTTAGCGGCTAGAGCTGTCATGTGCCCCAGGAGCCTCAGTTTGAGAGAACCGCTGTGTTGTGCCTGATTGACTCAGGAACTACAGCACTGACTGCGCGCTCTTGGTAGTAAGGCGGGCTGTCTTGAGGACCGAGTCGGGCTCCCGACCGAGGAAACGAATTTCCTCGGTTGGCCTGAAGAACCAGATGGCGGGGGTGCCGAGGCACCAGGTCCCAATGTTCGCACAACGGAACTCACGAGTGGGCTGGTAAAGCACCAGTCGAAGAGACGGTTGAAGACGCGAATACCTGTCTGCCGAAGAGGGGACAGGGGAGCTCCCATGGCCTAAGAAGGCAGGAAGGAGAGGGACTAGCCAAATGGACGCACCTCGCGCTGAGCGCTCGATCCCCGGGGCAGACCGCCGAAGGGGTGTGCGCCGGGGAAGATCGAGACGCGACAGCGGGTGCCCTTCAGGCAGATGGCTGCAACCCAGCCCTGGAGACGGAAACATACTTGTATGTGCGTCGTCGTGAGCATGTGTGCCGACAGCCTAAGAAGGGATCGGAACAGAGCTCCATCCAGGGCGGATGTTAACCCACCACTCTAACTGGACACGTGAAGTCAGGACACTTATCAAACCCCGACCTCGTCCCGGCTGGAGAGACAGGCTGGATCGCGTCCTTCGCCAGTAGGAACGCGACCTCCGCAGGCAGAACAGAGGCACACCTGCTTCTGAATAAAGAATGTAAGGGGTACCTGTGAGTCTGGGCGGACGCCTGGAGCCGGGCCGTACCGTCCGTATCAACCAGTGTAGTGGTATCAAGGGAACGTTGACCGGCGTGACCGTGGTGGGGCAGCCTGGGGAAAGACAGGGAAGGAGACAAAACCCAGAAGGATAAACGTCCTGGAGAAGTGTCTAACTGCACTAAGCAGTGCTTACCTACTTCCCTGGTTCCCGCGCTGGCGACATCTGGTCCCGAGTCTGGTTCCGAGGAGTGGAAGTGCTGCTCAGGAAGGAAACTCGGGGCCGGGGCCCCAGAGGTGAGAAGGCTGGGTCTTTCTGTGATTTCAAATGACCGGCTAAGTCCCGCTTCCAGCGGGAGTGCCGACAGAGTAGCTCTCTCCACCTCCGGGGGTGCTCGCATCAGGGACGCTTCGAAGCTCGCCTGCGAGGGTCTTCCGTCGCAGGACCCTGAGAGGCGAGCGGCGTCCCTCTCCCACGGGCGGCTCGACGTCGGCTGCGAGCCTGGATCGTGTGGCTCAGCAGGGGACGGAGCTGCGGGGGGACGCCCTCGGCGACGGGCAGGCGGAGGCGGGGGCCCAGGCGGCGGAATGGTAACTTCGCGGCGGGGCAGGATATGTTGGACGGCCTCCGTCTGCCTCTGGACCGTTGGAGCGCCAGAGGAGATGCCCAGCCCGAACGACGGGGAGGCGTACTGCTCTGGCATCTCGACGGGGTATGCTGATGGGCGGAGGATCGCAGGCTTTTGGGGGCCGGCGATACGTTCGACGCCGCTGAGCAAAAACCCTTCACGGTGTCGCCGAATAGGCCGCTCTGGGGAATGGGAGAGTCGAGAAAGCGAACTTTGTCGGCCTCCGCCATCCGGGCCAGAGTCAGCCATAGGTGGCGTTCCTGGACCACGCAGGTGGACATCACCTGACCAAGGGGACACGCCGCGACCTAGTAGCCCGAAGGGCGAAGTCAGTGGCGGCGCGGAGTTCTTCAAGTACCCCCTGGTCAGGACCACTCTCGTGCAGGCCTTAAGGTGCTTGCACCTGGCACTTTTGCAGTGTTGCCATGGCCTGCAGTGCGGGGCAGCGTGTCGGGGGGCGCAGAAAAGGCCCAGCCGATGAGGGCGGAAGAATTTCACATGCCCTAAAAGGGAGACGCGGAGGGCCCCACCAGGCGGCCGCGCCCGCGGGCAAAGGTGCACCGCGATGGCGCGCCCGACCCGGGGGACCGCCACGTACCCCTTGGCTGCCCCGCCATGGAGAGTGGCGAGGGGAGAGGAGCTGGAGAGCGCGTCAAATGAATAGGGCGCCATAGATTTTGTCAGCTCCTCATGCACATCCGGTCAGAACGGGACCGGGGGGGAGCGCGGCGCTGCCGCCGGGCCCCCCCCAGGAACCAGTCGTCCAGCCTAGAAGGATCGGCCGGGCCCCTGAGGAACCTTCAAACCGATCCCCCCCGGCTGCCCGGAGAAGCATAGCCGGCAGTTCGACATCAACCTCCAGGGGGGCAGCGACCAAGGGTGGGCGCCGCGCCGCGGGAAGAGATGTGTCACCGTCTGACTCTCCCTCTGATGCTGTGACAGACATCTCATCCTCTGCAGGAGCACCGAAGGAGACGCTCAGCCCGCCAGGCGGGGAAGCGTCTGCTGCGGAAACTCAACGGGACCGCGCTGAGATAGAGAGGTCCGCAGGGCTTTTTGAGCCGGCGGAACGCTGTCTATTGTAATTTGAATGTCCCCCCCCGCGCTCCACCGCGGTGGCCGAAGAGCATAGGCGGCTCAACGGCTGACCACGGGAGGGAGGCGGGGGGAGCCAGCTCGCGAACGAGCGGCGGGACTTCAGCGTGGTCATGGTCATGCTTTCACCGCATGAACCATTCATGAGCACCACCCCAGTGTGCTCAAAGCCTAAACACGTGAGGCAGCGCTCATGTCCGTTCGCTGAGGAGAGGAAACTACCACACCCAGAAACGCACGGCCGAAAAGACATCCTGAAAAGAACGTCTAAAACGGCCGCTAGAAATTGCTCTTTTGTGATCCCGGTTTGCCCAGGGAGGCGCCGCGGGGCAATGCACTCGCCGGGGCTGCTCGCTGGAATGCAAAAAGGCTTTATATGGCCGTGAAAACGGCCGCCCGCGGGACCGCGCTGGCGGCTGCCAAACAATGCTCTTTCTGTGAAACACTCTTTTAGTTATGGCAGCGCAGCAGCAGGAGGGAGCATGAACTCTGAAGAACTCTTCTCGGCTGTTTAGAGGCTCGACACATCGGCTCTGAAAGCAAAAGTCTGACTGAGTGGTGCGCGCAGCCATCTTATATACCCGTATGTACGGGGGCGTGGCCGGCGCGCACGTCCACTCGCCAATTTTCAATTGGCCTTTTTAATAAGGCTCAGAGGTGATCGGTCTCTCAGGCGAGATCCCAATGTAACGTCGAAGTGATTCGACTGAAGGGGTAACTAAGTTTAAATAACTTTAAACTTCAAATAAGTTTAAGTACTGAAATGATTAAAACTGAAATTGAAATAAAAAAGGTAAACAGAGAAGCACAACAAAATTACTAAATTTAAAAATAAAAGCTAATTCAAAATGTCAATGAATACTATAATAATATACAGTGGCATGCAAAAGTTTGGGAACCCCTGCAGAATCTGTGAAAATGTGAATAATTTTAACAAAGTACTGTATTAGAGATCATGCAAAATGCATGTTATTTTTATTTAATAAGATATTTTGCATAGAAGATGTTTAAAAATAGCTGAAATTATTAAAATAACCGTTTTAATTTGAAACTCAAGGTAAATTGTACTTAATTTGTCTTCCGGGGAACATGCAAGTATCTTATGTAGCTTCTGAAGAGCAGTACAAAATGGAAAAAAAAAAGATATTTCAACAAAATAAGAAAAATTTGGACATCTTCATCCTGTTCAAAAGTTTTCACCCCCCGGCTCTTAATGCATCGTGTTTCCTTCTGGAGCATCAGTGAATGTTTGAACCTTTTTAATAGTTGTGTTTGAGTCCCCCAGTTGTCCTCAGTGTGAAAAGATGGATGTCAAAATCATACAGTCATTGCTGAAAAGGGTTCAAATATGCAAAAGATACTTGAAAACCAAAGAATCTGCAGGATATGGAGGATTTTTAGGAAGAACAGTGCTCAGTTTAACTGTTCAGAACAAACAAGGGACTCATAAACAACCATCATAAAACAAAAAAAAACAGTCGATCATCCAGGTAACCACACAGAGTATTAAGAACCAAGGGTTCCCAAACTTTTGAAGGGGGTTATTTTAATAATTTCAGCTTTTTTTTGTCTTGTGGACTATATGTAAACATCTTTTATGTAAAATCTATTATTCAGGACAGTACTAAAAAACAAAACATTTTGTATGATCTCTCTTCTTTTGTTAAAATTATTCACATTTTCACAAACTTCCCAAACTTTTGCATTCCACTGTATAAATAAATGTGATGTGATATTATAATAGTAAACAGTATAATTCACATTATTAGCTGTACTTGATGATGGAAGGTCGGAACATGTGACCATGATGAATTCATATGAAGCCGCTCAGAGGTCAGTCGCTGCCTGTAGGGTTACTGCCCATCATGTTAGCCCTCATCCTAAGACAATTTCTAGACTCAAGGGCATTGAGCTAATTGCAGCACCGAGTATGACGGTTTACTTGGACCTAATGAAGTGGGAAATAATTACAGCTCGGCTCTGACCTATAGCTCATCTCCCTTCTCTTCTGTCAGTGCATATGAAGACACTCTTACAAAAAAAAAAAAAAGGAAAAATGAGTTACTGTACGCCAAAGACACTTTAAAGCCTATCAGGGTGAGTTTCTTTCAGTCAATGAACACACAAAGACCTTTCATCAAGGATCATAATAATTTTGTAATTGAATAATTTAAAAAAATGAACATGGTAACCATCATTTCACAATTATAGGAAATTATACGTCCCACATATTAGGGATTGAGAGAGTCTTGCCTTGCAGTTTAATCACACTGTACTGCAAGTGATATATACAGTATATATATATATATATATATATATTATATATAACTCAATTATTCATTAGAATTATGATCATTATATGTTAATTTCAGTGTTTTTTGTTAATTAAAACTAAAACTAGCAAAAAAAAACATCTTCGATAACTGGAATAAAAGCTAAAACTGAAAACAACTAAATAAAAATATATTTAAAAAATATAAATTACAGAAGAACATAAAATATGACTACAACTTTAACTAGAATAAATAAAGAAAGCTGTAAAATTAAAAGCTAATTCAAAATTCAAAGCATTCTTAATATATTATATATATATAATACTAAAATAACACTGGTTATATTATGGCAATCAATAAATCAATAAATACATAAAAGTAAAATGCACATTTTGTTTATTGATGTAAAATGTACATTTTGTAAATAAAAAAAATACAATTTAGAATGAAATAAATTAAAATTCAAAAAATTACAAAAAAACTAAAATTGAAATACACTAGACAAAGGCACTAAAAAATACACTACAGGCACTACAACTTAAACTGAAATGAAAAAGCTGTAGAACTAAAAAAAAAAAAAAAAAAAAATTAAAGCCGATTCAAAATACTTATTAAATACTATTAAATACTAAAAACTATTAATTATTAAATACTATAATCATATATAAATAATACTAAAAAATAACACTGGTTCATACTGCTGCAACTGCATTTAAATTTTTAGAGAGAAGAGCTTATTTAAATTAGTCAATAGGGTTTTGTAAGGCACTATTTTTGCAGAGCTTCTCTGGAACAAAATGTGTTATTAAAAAGTGATACACAAATATATAAATATATAAAATTTACATTTTGTAAATAAAAACTACATTTAAAAATGTTGCCTCGGCAGCGAATTGAAATAAATTTGTTGAAGTACTAAAATTATTAAAACAAAAACTGAAATAAAAATTAAGCTAACTAAAAATATATTAATAAACAATAAAAATGACAAAAGAACCACAAAAAAAAAATACTACAACTTAAACTAAAATGAAAAAGAAAGCTGTAAAAATAAAAGCAAATTCAAAATATTATTAAATATTATAATGATATAAATAATACTAAAGTAACACTGGTTCATATTGCGGCAATAAATAAATAAATATATTTACATTTTGTTTATTTATGTAAAATGTATGTTTTGTAAAAAAAAAAACTGAAATAAAAAATAAAGCAAAATAAAAATATATTTAAATAAAAAAAATCACTACAACTTAAACTGAAATGAAAAAGTTGACACTGGTTCATACTGCTGCAACTCCACATAAATATATTTTTTTTAGAAAGAAGAGATTATTTCAATTAGTCAATGGGGTTTTGTAAGGCACTATTTTTGCACAGCTTCTCTGGAACAATATGTGTTATTAAAATGTGCTGCACAAATATATAAATATATAAAATGTACATTTTGTAAATAAAAACTAAATTTAGAAATGTTGCCTTGGCAGCTAACTGAAGTACTAAAATTGCTAAAACTAAAACTGAAATAAAAATTAAGCTAAATAAAAATATATTAATAAACAATAAAAATGACAAAGGAACACAAGCTTAAACTAAAATGAAACAGAAAGCTGTAAAAATAAAAGCAAATGAAAAAAATATCACTAAACACTAAGCTAAATAAAAATATTTAAAAAAAATAATAAAAATGACAAATGAACACAACTTAAACTATAAGAAACGTAAACTATATAAAATTTTTATGATATAAATAATACTAAAAAACACTGGTTCATATTGTGGTGACTGCTTATATATATATATATATATATATATATATATATATGTGACCCTGGACCACAAAACCAGTCATAAGGTTAAATTTTACAAAACTGAGATATATACATCATATGAAAGCTCAATAAATAAGCTTTCTATTGATATATGGTTTGTTAGGATAGGACAATATTTGGCCGAGATACATCTATTTGAAAATCTGGAATCTGAGGGTGCAAAAAAATCTAAATACTGAGAAAATCACCTTTAAAGTTGTCCAAATTAAGTTCTTAACAATGCATATTACTAATCAAAAATTACATTTTGATAGGTTTACAGTAAATCAATAATTTTGACCCATACAATGTATTTTTGGCTATTGCTACAAATATACCCCAGCGACTTAAGACTGGTTTTGTGGTCCAGGGTCACATATATATATGATACAATGACTAAAACTAAAATAAAAATAAAGCTAAATTCAAAAATAAATTTAAAATAACAATGATAAAAAAAAACACACAAATGACTACAACTTAAGCTGAAATTAAAAAGTTGTAAAACTAAAATTAAAAGGCAATTCAAAATATTTTAAATACTATAATTATATATGAACAACACTAAAACCTGGGTTCATACTTGTGCAACTGTATATATATTTTTATAAAGAAGAGATTATTTAAATTAGCAGACCAAAGTGGAATGATAAGCTCTTATTTAAACATTAAATATAAAATGCATGGCAAAACATTCACATACAGTATATGATATCTGGTAAACAAAGTGATTCTATTCTAAGGTGAGTCAAAATTCTCCTCTAAACCTAATAATACTTCCCTCCAAAGCTTGTATGTAATGACAAGAGAGTTCATGCGGTTCAGAGTAACACTTCATAATTATAAACCAGCCATTACTACCTAAATGTGTGTTTTTCGTGATCCTTACTGCGCACTAGCTAGCATTTGATCCATTTAGCAGACGAAATCTCTTGCCTTAGGCCACTGTCTGACTACTTTCACTGCAGTTAATGAAGCTGTGATGTTTATAATCCATAAACAGTTGACACATTAAACTTAGATTCTGTTAAAAACGCGCCATATCATCTGCCATGTTTGCCTCTGTTTCCCCAGGTAGTCTATCTGAATGTTATTCAACAGTCCCCACCCTGCTGTCTAATGGAGAAAAGCTGTTTATAAGCACATTAACCAGCCTGCACATTCACTCCTTTCTGCCAGCCCGCACTGCCTTAACCAGTGAGAACTAATATGTGGGCAGCATTTGCTGAGTGGGAGGTAAACAGTTGGAGTTCATTCAAAGCTACTTATTTAAGCTCGACAGAAAGCACCAAAAATAAATAAATAAATAAATAAAAAAATCTTCTTGTCAATTCACCGGATACACCTTTTGAAGGCTTAATTAAAAGTCATTACCAAGTCAGAATCTAGACCGTGGTGTGTTGTGTGCAGATCAGAGGCATCAGTAATCACAGCAGACTTATCTGAACAATCTTCCTTGGATCTGAGTCAGACCTTGCAGTGGTTGGTCTCCTTTCATCCATTTGATGGTGGAAGCAGGTTTGCTGCCCATGGCGGTGCAGGTTATCTCGGTCTCATTCCCCTCGCTCACGATTTCCTCGCGGGACTCTAAGATTGGGTTGCCTGGTGGAACTGGCAGAAGATCAACAGCGGGATTAGAGATGGTGCGACAGCTCTTCAGCATTGGATCAATGTTTTTTATCTGTTCACTCGCTAAAGGACAAACTGTTATTTTACTAAGATCTGCCGATGACTATCGAAAACTTCAATTCGGTAATAAAGCGCGCTGTGGTGGAAAAGACGTTGTTTTGAGACAATCTTCTTGTTTTTTTATTTTTATTTTATTTCTCATCGTTCTATCTGAAAATACCCTATAGTCTGTGTTTTGGTTTGGATGCTGGTCTCCAGCATTGATTGCTGGTGTGCTGGTGTCCCCACCAGGCATTTTAACAAGCTAAACCAGCAAGACTTCCCTGGTTCCATGCAAGGTTTCTACCTCAAACCACCTAACCATGTTAGGGGGTTGCCACTGTCACCTGTGGATTCCTCAGTGGGGTTTTTGTAGGGCACTATTTTTGCAGAGCTTCTTTGGAACAATAGGTGGTGTGCTACACAAATATATAAATATATAAAATGTACTTTTTAAAATGTTTTTGAAAGAAGTCTCCTATTCTCACCAAAGCATCCTGTGATGGCAAAGCTGAATTTTCAGCATCATTACTCCAGTCTTTAGTGTCACATGATCCTTCAGATATCATTCTAATATGCTGATTTGCTGCTTTAGAAAGATTTCTTATTATTATTAAGGTTGAAAACATTTTTTGTTCTTATTATTGTTTTAAAACTCTGATACTAATCAAAGACATGAGGTAAGCATAAAATGATTACTTTTATTCATTAATAATTTTACAAAAGATTTCTACAGTATTTCAAATAAATGTTCTTTTAAATGTTCTATTCAAAAAATCACGAGTTCCACAAAAATAGGGGTGTGTGATAATGACAAAAAATAATATCTCAATATTTTCTGGAATTTTGTCGATAACGATAATTAGATGATATTTTGATGATCGTGTTATCGTGCTGGTATTTAGGCAGGTTAAGGACTGTCGTAGACTCACAAACTCACAAAACTTTTGATATTCTTCATATTCTGTGCGAAGATTAGTTTCCACACTGTAAAAAGTTTTCACCAGATTCAACTTAAAAACTTAAGTTCAGCAGCTGCCTTAAAATTTTAAGTTAAATCAACTTAAAACTACAAGTCATTTTAACTCATTACAATAAAATTAGTTGATTTAACTTGTGAGTTGAAATGACTTAAGTTGATTTAACTTAAAATTTAAGGCAGCTGCTAAACTTAAGTTTTTAAGTTGAAACTGGTGAAAACTTTTTACAGTGCAGGAGTAATTAACTTTTAAGTTTAAGTTTACCTTTATGAGCATTTTTATGTTCATAAGGCCATTTTTTTTCATTTTTTTAAATCAAATTTAATCAATAAATTCAAATAGTAAGACACTATAGGGCTGATACTAATCAAATTAAATCAGTATCAGCTAATTTTCTTTTTGCAATGCAAAGATGGCACATAATCTGTCAGAAGTGGCATTTAGATGCATTTACACTGTTTAATGCTGATAGGA
This sequence comes from Garra rufa, assembly GCF_049309525.1. Taxonomy (NCBI): domain Eukaryota; kingdom Metazoa; phylum Chordata; class Actinopteri; order Cypriniformes; family Cyprinidae; genus Garra; species Garra rufa. The sequence continues at coordinate 25,116,615 of NC_133374.1, forward strand.
ATGGTTTAAACTGCAGTTACAAATGCATAAATAATGTTTTGATGTTGAAAAAACGTTAAATACTGACATTTGAAATGATTTTGGAAAAAAAGGACAATATACTTTAAATATAAACCTAAAATCGCCAATAGGTGGCAGCAAATCACTGCATGTGTGAGTCATTGAGTCATTCATTCAACTGATCCGTTCAAACAGCTGATTGATTTAGTAATGAAACATTGTGTTTTGTTAGGAGATGCAAAACAGCTCTGCTGTGGCTTTATTCGAAACTATTTTCATTAACAATAGAGCAAAAAATAAGAACTTGTGTCCAAAATGTAAGTCAATTAATATTGTCTTAGTTATTGGGCTGTTTTGTAACAATATCACATTTCCAATCGTGCTGATATTTGGAGAAAAAACTGTACTCTATGTGATATTAACTATATCAGATGATAAAAATATCTGACCCTGCACCACAAAACCAGTCATAAGTCACACAGGTATATTTGCAGCATTAGCCAATAATACACTGTATGGCATAAAATAATTGATTTTTCTTTTATGTCAAAAATCATTATGATATTAAATAAAGATCATGTTCCAGGAAGATTTTTGTACATTTCCTACTGTAAATATATTCAAACTTAATTTTTGATTAGTAAAATGCATTGCTAAGGCAATTTTCTCAATATTTAGATTTTTCTTGCACCCTCAGATTCCAGATATTCAAATAGTTGTATCTCACCCAAATATTGTCCTATACTAACAAACATACATCAATGGAAAGCTTATTTATTTAGCTTTCAAAAGATGTAAATTGACCCTTATGACTGGCTTTGTGGTCCAGGGTCACATAAAAGTCATACTGAAAGATTTCTGCCCCTTTATCTTGAATTCTGGGGGAATTCTAAATGTACTTTAACAGTCTACAGTAAGTGTAGCCAAGTGTATGTGTGCACTCTCTGGGTGAGTTTATGTTTGGTATTTGCGATATACTCAAAAATGTCAAATCGCATATTGTTTAAACAACATTTACGATATTATTGTAGACAATATATATCGCACACCCCTTTAAACAGCATTACTGTTATTTTAAAATGTAATAAATGACCCTGGACCAAAACCAGTCACGAGAGTCATTTAAAATTGAGATTTATACATCTTATGGAAGCTAAATAAATAAGCTTTCAATTGATGTATAGTTATATGTATTGTTAGGATAGGACCATATTTGGCCGAGATACAACTATTTGCACATCTGGAATCTGAGGGTGCAAAAAAAAAAAAAAAAACAATTGAGAAAATCGCCTTTAAAGTTGTCCAAATTAAGTTTTTGCAATGCATATTACTAATCAGAAATTAAGTTTTGATATATTTATGGTAGGAAATTTGCAAAATATCTTCATAGAACATCCTAGTGATTTTTGGAATAAAAGAAAAATCCATAATTTTGAACCATTCAATGTATTTTTGGCTATTGCTAAAAATATACCCGTGTTACTTAAGACGAGTTTTGTGGTCCAGAGTAGGGATGTTAACCGATGACCGTTTGACCGGTGGTTGACCGTATCAACGTTAACCGGTCAAAGTTGTCGGTAGTCGGTTAAAAAAAAAAAGTGCCGGTGCGTCTTTTACGCATTCTGAAGGTGCCTGTTTTATCCATTGGTTTTATCATGTTGCAGTCTATTAGGCAACATTCCGCATAAGATGGGCTTAGATTTGGAAATACATTACATCTACATTTCAGTGGTAACCGATAAGGTGATGATGATCATCATCTTTCTTTAATATGGTTAGCACTACCTCAACTAAAGCGGCGTCTCTTCGGAGCTGTCATTTTCTTAAATGAGCCGTGGCAATGTTTCAAATGAGCTTCTAACCTAGACAAACGCCTTTATTTTCAAAGCGATCACCTTGTACCCAAACCATTTGAAACTAAGGAGCCATTTGTCCTACGATTACATACAACAAGCTCTTCGGCGCCGCGTTTGCGGGACTCATGTTTCGCGCTGTAGGGGATTTTTAAAAAGTGACGCGAGTGGCAGTGTGTGTGTGTGTGTGTGTGTGTGCGGGAGGCAGAGCGGCAGAGAGAGGCTGCGATCACACCGAACGCGTTTTTGCAGATGGAGGCGCCTCTTTTGAATGGTTTTCTGTTGGCAGTGAGCGTTCTACGCGCTGCTTATGCGTCCCAGGCGCCTCACGTTTTTGCAGGAGCGCTCTGAGCGCGTGAAGTTGAAAAAAAAATCAACTCTGAGCGGAAAAACGCCCAACGTCATTCGCGTTCTTTTCCATTGTCCAATCGAATGAATGGAGAGGCGGGCCTTCTGTTGTGGTGACGGAATTTTACGGTTGCTTAAAAAGTCCGGAGACTGCAAGAAATAGAGGAGAAACCTTTTGTGTCTATCGTGGGTAACCCGGAGCGGAGCTGTATTATTTAGTGTTTCTGCTAATATGACAGTTTACTTAACAGCATAAAACTAAGATTTTAGAGCGCTCGCGCTATAATCCTTTGATTTGACTGACAGGACAGCTGTTTTGGTCGTTGCTTAGCAACATAAAAAAAACGCAGCACGCTCTTTTATTAAAAGTCACCAAAAAAGGGCAGTGCTGTGCGCCTCGCGTTTTTAGAACTAAAAGACGCGTTCGGTGTGATCGCGGTCAGATGCGACAGAGTTGCGAAATTGCAGGCGCGGCTGGAAATGGCTGTTATTTCAAATAGCGTACCATATTTTAAACTAATCGGTTAACCGGTTTCAACCGGCTAATGAGGCTCGGTGGTCGGTCAAGAAATTTTTTAGTTTTCGCCATCCCTAGTCCAGAGTCACATATTTTACTGTTTTACTGTATTTTTTAACAAATAAATGCATTCTTGTTGAACACCAGAGACTTCTGTCAAAACATTAATTCTTAATTATTACAAGCTAGTCACCATGCTAAACCAGCTGAAGACCATCATAAACTAGCTAAGAACCATCTATAGCTGGTTTTCTTCAGCAGGATAACAAGCATAGGTCAAGCTGCTCTTTTGGCTGTGTTTAGTGGGTTTTTGGGTGCTTTTTAGCTGGTCAGGATAAAAACATCTAGCCAGTTAAATACCATCTTAATCTTGGTCAAGCTGGTCTGCGCTCATTTTATAGAGTGTTTGGTTACTTTTGGTTTTGGACCAGCTCAATTAGGCTGCTGAACAGCAGGGCTATATTAGCAACAATCCAAACGGTTCAAGCTATCTCTAAAGGATTCAGAGGCACATACAAAAGCATTTCTATGTTTTGATGGCGTCATTGTGTATTTGGACAGTGCCCGGACCCACTCAAGCAACTGACAAGCTGTTTTACTCATGTTTCACTTTTTCATAGCACATTAATTCATATGGTGCTTTGCTGATGGCACTAAAGCGTCTGTCGCAACGAGAGCTGCCGTTTGAGGGCTCTTTTTCTAATATCTCGCCTCATGCTTTCATGTCCTGTGGTTAAGAGTCCATGCTGTGACGAAACGCATATCCTCATAAAACTCATGCTACTTTAGAGAGCACTCAATAGCATTCAGCTCTCCAGGATGTCCAAATATGCCGCATAATAAACCTCTAATGTTAGTGTCATTCAACGCAAGAGGCGCACAAAGCTAACTCCCGAATCGCTCGATGTAGCCTTTTCAACATCTAAGAGGAATTCAGTCAATACGCCTGCCAAAAGCGATCTACCAATATCAATAGCGCAACATCTGTTCCTTTTTGTTTGGCTTGTGTTATTGGAAACGGCATGAGAGTAATTGGTTGATATTGTGTCATGGTGAGATTCAATTAGACAAGTTCAATTGAGTGAACGAATCAATGAGGTAAATCGATCAATAGGATTTTAGCATTCTGAAGGTAGACGTCATACCCAGCACAGTGATGTCTGCGTAGGCTTCTTGAGGGGGATCCGTGTAGAGCTGGCACACGTACCGGCCCTCGTCCGACAGCGACACGTTGGACAACGACACCAGCAGCTCGTTGTCGGAGAAGTTAACCAGCTGAAACCGACTGTCCTTCAAGGCTGGGAAAACATAAGAGTGAAGCATGCAAACGTGGATGAGTAGGAAGTAGACGAATCAGTTGTGAGTGTGATATAACAATAGCTCAATAAACAAGAAGTTCACATTGAGAAATCTGGCCAGTTTGTTTGTCTTCTTTTATCCGCCCACTAAAATAGCTCCATTAAAAAACGAAATGCTCAGCTTTTTCACTCTGTACTGCTCAGTTTCATTCTGTATATTTCAATGCTTTGTGTTTCGAACTTCTTGTGTTTTGAACTTATAAAATGCAGTTTAAATGCAGCTTCGAAGGGCTCTAAATGATCCCAGACGAGGAAGAAGGGTCTAATCTAGTGAAATGATCGGTTATTTTCTAAAAACATTTACAATTTATATACTTTTTAATCTCTACACAGAGTACACACAGAGCTAGACAAGATGAGCATTTGAGGTTAAAAAGTATATAAATTGTATTTTTTTTTTTCTTTTTTTAGAAAATAACCGATCAGTTTGCTAGATAAGACCTTTCTTTCCTCGACTGTGATCGTTTAGAGCCATTTGAAGTTCATTTTGGAAGTTCAAACTCGGGGGCACCATAGAAGTCAATTATATGGAGAGAAATCCTGAAATGTTTTCCTCAAAAATCATAATTTCCTTACGACTGAAGAAAGAAAGACATGAACATCTTGGATGACAAGGGGGTGAGTACATTATCTGTAAATTTTTGTTCTGAAAGTGAACTACTCCTTCAAGGGCGTTTCGTTACTAGGAGCAATTTTAGCCTTGTAAAGTTGAATAAAAAAAAAAAACTTGTTCATAAGTCTCACAGTTAAATAATTTGTCTAGTTTTAAGGTCTGTAAGCAAAACATTTACTTTGTGTTTGCATTTAAATGTATTTTACCTCTCATCTGATATTTCCCCTTAGGGACTTTTTGCTTATAAAGCAAATTTATAATTTTTAGATAATAAAAACAATAATGTAAAAACAATTATGGCTTATATTGGATTTTTAAAGCATCATATTGTTTCAAGCCCCTCAAAATAGTTTACTAAAACCTTAAATATGATTTAAGTTTACTAAAATCTGTTTGTTTGTCTTCTTTTATCCACCCACCAAAACAGCTCCTAACAAAATCAAAATGTTTCAATTTTTTACTTTGTACTGCTGTATATTTTAATGCTTTGCATTTTGCAAAACTTTCGCATTTCCCCTGAGAAACTTTGTGTTTGCACTTAAATGTGTTTTTCCTCTCTTCTCATATTACCCCTTAGGGGCTCCTTATAAAGCAAATGTAAAAATTTTAGATAAAACAAACAAACAAACAAACAAACAAACAACAACTATATATATATATACAAAACAGATATTTTTTTTACAGCACCATATTGTTTTAAGCCCCTCAAAATAGTTTACTAAAGCTCTCAATATACAAAAAGTTTATTTGTCTTCTTTTATCCACTCACTAAAAATAGCTCCAAACTAAATCTAAATGTTAAGCTTTTTCACTCTGTATTGCTGTATATTTTAATGCTTTGTGTTTTGCAAAACTTATGTGTTTCCCCAGGGTTTTCCCTCTCATCTCATATTTTCCCTTAGGGGCTCCTTAAGCAAATTTATCATTTTTAGATTAAAAAAAAATGTATATATAAAAACAATTATGACTTTTCACCTTTCAACATGTTATGTAGCTTTTATTATTTTATATAAATAAATATAAATATTTGATATACATGTACAATATTAAAAAAAAAAAATTATATAATTTTTTTTTTTTTTTTCTAAAGGACCATATTGTTTCAAGCCCCTTTAAAATGGTTTACTAAAGCCTTCAATATACAAGTTCATATCAAGAAATGTTCTGTTCTGTTCTGGACAGTTTGTTTGTCTTTTTATCCGCCCACTGAAATAGCTCCTAAGAAAATCAAAATGTTAAGCATTTTCACTCTGGCAATGCTCAGTTTCACTCTGTATATTTGAATGATTTGTGTTTTGCTAAACTTTTAAATGTAATTTTCCTTTCATCTCAGTTTTATTTTTCTATCACCATTTCCCCTTAGGGACGCCTTATAAAACAAATGTATAGTTTTAAACAAAAGCAAAAAAACAAAACAAACAAACAAACAAATATATCTAAAAATACTACATAAATAAATAAATAAATAAATACACACACACACACACACACACACACACACACACACACACACACACACACACACACACACACACACACACACACACACACACACACACACACACACACACACATGTTGGGTTTACATGTTTTATGGGGACATTCCATAGGCGTAATGGTTTTTATACTGTACAAACCGTACTTTCTATCGCCCTACACCTACCCTACACCTAAACCTAGCCCTCACAGGAGATTGTGCATACTTTTACTTCATCAAAAAAACTCATTGTGCATGATTTATAAGCCTGTTTCCTCATGGGGACCTGAGAAATGCCCCCACAAGGTCAAAATCTACTGGTATTCCTATCCTTGTGGGGACATTTGGTCCCCATAACGTGATGAATACCAGGTACACACACACACACACACACACACACATATATATATATAAATAAAATGACTGAAGTTTGGTCAGTTTGCTTGTCTATTTTTATTCCACCCACTTGTTTTGCAAAACTTTTGCATTTCCCCTAAGAAACTTTGTGTTTGCATCTAAATGTAATTTCCTCCCATCTCATGTTTTACCATCACCATTTCCCCTTAGGGACTCCTTATAAAGCAAATGTATACAGTAGTTAAAATAGCAATAGTAAAAATAATAATGTTTTACATAAAAATACTTTAATAAATGATTTAATAAAAAATACACTTATAAAGTGTTCTATTTGATGCATCCTTAAAAACAGGTATGACTGTTCAACTTTTAATCCATGAATCAAATTTTAAATATTTGATAATATATTAAAAAAAAGTCTTTTCTATAATAAAAATATAAAGTTTTTTAAAGCATCATATTGTTTCAAACCCCTTAAAATAGTTTGCTAAAGGCTTCAATAAACCGAACAACAAAATAAATAAATAAATAAACATGTCACATCAAAAAATGCTTTAGTAGAGCTGTTTTGAAATAAATGTGGTCAGTTTGTTTGTCTATTTTTGTCCATCCACAATAAATAAATGAATCCTAACAACAAAAAAAAAATACTCTGTATCGCTCACATACTCCGGTCTGATAAAGTTGCAAACACTGTAAAAAAATATTTTTAGAGTATGTTTTACAAGAAATGACTATTTCAGTCTTTCTACTTCAAGATTTCACGTTTGTATTACTTAGTACAGTTAAAGTTTGAATAGAAGCACTTTTGGAACTCCACTCGAAGATCAGAACTAACGATCTAATACTATATGATGAAGTTCTGGTGAGTTTCATTTAAATGAGCAAACTCCAAAATCACGCTCAAAGTTCAAGAAGTCAAAGCTCTAATTGAGCAACTCCATCAGAAGTTTAAGACCTTTGATGGTGCATTTTAAGGGCCTCCTCTTAATCCCAACCCTGAACCTGGGAAGCATTTGTAAGTCTCCTTCCTAAGAATAATGATGAGACCAGCTTGTTTTTGAGCAGAAAGATGGTGGGCGGGGAACGAAAGGCCTGATTTTCTTAGTGCTCGGACTGAATTGCAATTGATATGGGGAGTTTATGCACTATGCATCAAACAGATCTATGACTTCAGACTTAAGGTAATGCCGGAGGACTGTAATTTTTCTACATCAGTACAGTACGTCTGTAGAAGTCTGGGAGAATATGAAGGATATAAATCTCTGCAAAGCAAACCTGCGCATGAATGGGGCTCATTAGAGCGCATTATAAATTCTAAAGCATCAGAGTCCGTAAGAGGTTGACAGTGAGTGAATCTGATTGTTCTGCGTCCCAGCTGGCTTGAGATGCTCTTCAGCTGTCCTAGTCTGCTATCTCAAATTGACACACAGATTGGAGAATGAAAAGAGAAGGGGTGCAGGAAATTACATGTAGCATGTTAGATGAAACAAACACAAATTGGATTGTCTTGCAAAATCGCATATATCTTCTTATATTGATGGAAATACAATGGGTAGAACATATTGTCTGTAATGAGGGTATAAGGCCACTTAAGAACCCTTCTGTTGTCTTCGTTGTCTACCTGTTTTCCGAAAGGATTGCATTATAAATACTGCATTGTTTTTGGACAAGATTTTGTGACATTGTCAAAAATATCCAAATAAGCACATTTAAAGCTACAGAGCTCAATTGACATGGTGACAGGAATAAAATGCAATGACAGGAAAACTATATATATGCACACACTCCCGCTCAAAAGTTTGGGATCGGTAAGATTTTTAATGGTTTTTAAAGACATTTCTTATGCTTATCAAGGCTGCATTTATTCGATCAGAAACTGTAATATTGTAAAATAAATAACTTTTTTATGTGAATACATTTAAAATGTAATTTATTCCTGTGATACAAAGTTAAATTTTCAGCATCATTACTCCTGTCTTCAGTCCCACAATCCTTCAGAAATCATTCTAAGATGCTGATTTATTATCAATGTTGAAAACAGTTGTGCTGCTTAATATTTTGTTGGAATCTGTGATACTTTTTCAGGATTCTTTGATTAATAAAAGGTTAAAAAGAACAGCATTTATTGATAATAGAAAGGTTTTTTAACAATATACACTACTGTTAACAAGTTTGTGGTCAGTAAATGTTTATTCTTTCTTCTTTTTTTGGAAGAAATTAATACTTTTATTCACCAAGGATGTGTTAAATTCATAAAAAGTGATAGCATAGATTTACATTATTAGAAAAGATTTATATTTTGAATAAATGCTGTTCTTTTTAACTTGTTATTTATCAAAGAATCCTGAAAAAAAAGACTCACAGGTTCCAGCACAACACAACACACAACTGTTTCAAGCAAAAACGCACTTAATTTTGACTTGTTTTTACTGAAAACGCCTCGGGTTTCGTATGAAACCCTAGTTCCTCGAGGGAACGAGACGCTGCGTCACCACGCTTTGGGAACGCCCCCAGCGTGACCACGCTCTGAAACACGTGTCTAATCAGTCCAATAGGAAAACGCGCTGTGACGTCACGGGCGGGGTGACGTCATGAACCAGGAAACTATAAAGCACATGCGGTGAATGCAGCCGGCAGCTTCTGCCACCAGGAGCGCTGCAGGGATGCCGAAATTGTGGAAGGCGACGCAGCGTCTCGTTCCCTCGAGGAACTAGGGTTTCATACGAAACCCGAGGCGTTCCCCTTCGGGAACGTCGAGCTGCGTCACCACGCTTTGGGAACGATATACCCACGCCACCAGTATTTCAAAGACCTGCTGAATGTGTAGCAGAAAAGGGGGGCAGTATGCCCAAAAAATGGCTGCCTAGTAGGCAGAAAGGCGAAAGTAGCCTGAGATATAGTGCCCTGAGGCAGAGTAATAGCGAGCCTTCGCTCGTAGAAATAAGGGCGAAAGTAGCCCGAGATAACAACTGCTGATAAGCAGGATAGAGAGAGAGCCTTAGCTCGTAGATAAATAGGGCGAAAGTAGCCCGAGATAACAACTGCTGATAAGCAGGAAGAGAGAGAGCCTTAGCTCGTAGATAAATAGGGCGAAAGTAGCCCGAGATAACAACTGCTGAAAAGCAGGAAAACAGAGGGGGGGGGGGAACCCCACATTAAAGGGCCCTACTCGTGGTAGGGGCTTCAGAAAGTAAGGCCTGAGAGCCTGGGGTATGAGGGAGGTCTAACTCGTAGAACCTCACAAACGTGAGTGGCGTGGACCAGCCCGCAGCGTTACATATATCCTGCAGGGAGACACCTGACAGGAAAGCTTTGGTGGCCGCAACTTTGCGGGTAGAGTGTGCCTTGGCTTCCAAAGGAGAGGGAAGGCCTAAGGACTTGTATGATAAGGAAATGGCATCCGAGATCCACCGACTTAGAGTTTGCTTAGAAGCTGGAAGACCCTTGTTATGAGGACCGAAACAAACAAACAATTGGTCCGTCTTCCTCCACAGGGCAGCTCTGTGGACGTATGTGTCCAGTGCTCGCACTGGACACACACAGTTAAGCTTCCGTTGTCCCGGTTCTTTAAAGGGAGGAGGACAGAAGGCCTGAAGCACTACAGGCCGCGGTACAGCAGAGGGCACCTTGGGCACGTAGCCCGTCTTGGGGTGCAGAAACGCTTTGACCATTCCAGGTGCAAAGTCTAGAAAAGAGGGGGCCACTGAAAGGGCCTGAAGATCACCCACTCTCTTGAGGGAAGAGATGGCCAACAAAAAGGCTGTTTTAAAGGACAGCAACTTGTCCGAGATGTCCTCAATAGGCTCGAAAGGGTGGTTAGAGAGAGCCTCAAGTACCACGGCCAAGTCCCAAGTAGGGACACGAGAGCGCATCGGGGGCCTCAGCCTCAGCGCACCGCGGAGGAAGCGTGATACCAGGGGAAGTCTCCCGAGGGAGGTGGCGCCGAAGGGAGCATGGAAGGCATCTATAGCCGCCACGTAGCCCCTCAACGTAGAGTGTGCATTACCGGCCGAGAGGCGGGCTTGCAAAAAGTCCAGCACTGAGCCTACTGGGCAGTGAACTGGGTCAATGTGGTGTTGCGTGCACCAAAGGACAAACATATTCCACTTCCCGGTGTATAACTTCCTCGTCGAGGGAGCTCTGGATTGGAGTATGGTCTCAACAACCTCGGTTGAGAGACCTGAAGCTAAGAGATGTGCCCCCTCAGGGGCCACACCCTCAGCTTCCACAACTCCGGGCGGGGGTGAAAGATCGTGCCGCCCGCTTGTGAGAGAAGGTCCCTCCTGACAGGAATTTCCCACGGGGGGCCGTCTAGGAGGGAGACTATGTCCGAGAACCAAGCTCGACCTGGCCAGAATGGGGCCACTAGTAGAAGGCGAATTCCATTCCGGCGTACTCTTTCCAGAACTCCCGGGAGCAGAGCGATCGGGGGAAAGGCGTACAGGCGGAGCCTCGGCCACGCCTGTACCATAGCATCCAGCCCCAGAGGAGCTGGATGAGTCAGAGAGAACCAAAGGGGACAGTGTGTTGTCTCCTGGCTCGCAAATAGATCTACTTGGGCTCTGCCAAACTTGTTCCAAATGGCCTCCACCACCTCTGGGTGGAGTCTCCATCCCCCGGGCCTCAGCCCCTGCCTCGACAGGGCGTCTGCTCCCAAATTGAGATGCCCAGGAATGTACATTGCTCTTAACGAGAGAAGCTTTCCCTGGGACCACATGAGGATCTGGTGTGCCAGCTTGTTCAAGGGGCGCGACCGCAGACCTCCTTGGTGGTTGATGTAAGCGACCACCGATGTGTTGTCGGTGCGTACCAACACATGGTGATCTTTGATGTCTGGGAGGAAGTGTCTCAAAGCTAGAAACACTGCCTGCATCTCCAGGCGATTGATATGCCACGACAGTTGGCGTGCGCTCCACAGACCTTGGGCCGAGCGGCCACTCATGACCGCTCCCCAGCCGGTGAGGGAGGCGTCTGTAGTTAGTGTCAGACGCTGACATGGAGCTCCCAACACCGGGCCCTGAGACAGGAACCAAGGTTTCTTCCATATGTCTAAGGCACGAAGGCAGCGCCGCGTGACCTTGATCATACGGAACGGGTTGCCCCTCGGGGAAAACCCTTTGGTCCTGAGCCACCACTGTAAAGGCCTCATGTACAGCAGGCCAAGAGGTATAACGTTGGACGCTGCTGCCATGAGACCTAGCAGAACTTGGAACTGCTTCACAGTGAGTGAGTGGCCTAGTCTGACTCTCGCGACTGCGTTGAGGACTGACTGTACCCGTGCGGGAGACATTTGTGCCCGCATCGTGGTCGAATCCCAAACTACTCCTAGATAGGTGGTTCTCTGAGATGGAGAAAGAACGCTTTTCTTGGAGTTCAGCCTTAACCCTAGAACTTCCATGTGGGCGAGAACGACATCTCGATGTCGAACCGCTACTTCTCTCGACTGTGCCAGGATGAGCCAGTCGTCTATATAATTCAGTATGCGGATGCCCTGGAGTCGCAACGGAGCCAGTGCCGCATCTACACACTTGGTAAAAGTTCTGGGTGAGAGTGCTAGACCGAACGGAAGAACCCTGTACTGGTATGCTTTGCCCCCAAAAGCAAACCTGAGGAACCTCCTGTGCTGAGGAAGGATGGAGATATGGAAGTATGCGTCCTTGAGATCTATTGTGACAAACCAGTCCTCGGACCTGATTTGTGACACGACCTGCTTGACAGTGAGCATTCTGAACTTGAGCCTCAGTACTGTACGATTGAGCAGCCTGAGGTCTAAAATCGGACGCAAACCTCCATCCTTCTTCGGAACAATGAAGTAACGGCTGTAAAACCCGGACTCTCTGAGATCTGGAGGGACCACCTCGATGGCCCCTTTCTTTAGAAGAGTGTCTACTTCTTGTTCTAAAACCAGAGCCTGCTGTGGGGCCACCGTAGTGGCTAGAACCCCTTGGAAAGGTGGCGGGGAGCCGCCAAACTGAATTCTGTATCCTTTCTCTACTGTTCGCAGGACCCATTGAGATACATTTGGCAGAAGTTTCCACGCTGCTAAATGATTTACTAAGGGAATCAGCCTCTCGAGGCTGACCTCTGGTGGTCTTAGAGATGATGAGCCCCTCTGCACCGCGGTACAGACGGGTGGAAGTAGGGGCTGCTGAGGGACCGCTGCGCCCTGAAGCACCAGAGGTGGCAGGGTTGGCAGACCGGCCTCTCGAGAGCACTGGGGGGAGGATATTCCCCCAGGGGGGCTTGCTCTCATCGGCCCTGGGCCATAGGCGTCAGGGCTTCTTCGAGGACCTCTTTGCCTGAAGGACGGCCCTCAAGTCGGCCTTCGGCTTAGAGGCCCCCGACCTGGAGCGCCTGAGGGTCTCTCCCTGATCACCTTGGGGAGGAGCACGCCTCGCGACGCTCCGCTTCTGTTGGTCGCGGTACGAGGAGCGGGTACTCGGATGGGGCTGCTCCCGTCCAGCAGCCCCAGAGCCTGAGCGGCGAGGAAGAAATCTCTGGAACGCCGCCGCTTGTTGCCGTGACTGTTGGAACCTGTCGACGACAGTCGCAACTGCATCGCCGAACAGGCCGGCAGGGACAAGCGGGGCGTCTAGCAGGTAAGCCCTATCACGGTCTCTCATATCGGATAGGGTTAGCCAGAGATGTCTCTCTGCGGCCACCATAGCTGCCATGGACCGCCCAATGACACGGGCGGTTTCCTTGGTGGCGCGCAGAGCGAGGTCAGCGGTGCGGCGGAGCTCACTCACGTCGACCGCTGCCCCGTCCTCACCCTCATCAAGCTCTTGCAGCAGGTCGGCTTGATATGCTTGGAGCACGCCCATAGTGTGTAGACATGCTGCAGCCTGACCTGCTGCCGAGTACCCTTTCCCCAGCAAGGACGAGGTGGTTCTGAGTGCCTTACTGGGGAGTGCCGAGGCCTTCAGGGACGATGCCGTGCTAGGGGATAAATAACTGGAGAGCGTCTGCTCAACCTGCGGCATCGTCCCGTAACCGTGCTCACGAGCCCCCGCCACATTAGAATAGATGGCAGCGGTGGGGGAGTGAACACGGGTGGAGAATGGTTTTGACCACGATCTCGACACCTCAGTGTGGAGATCGGGAAAAAATGGAAGGCCTCGGCGTGGAGGTGTGCTTTTAGATGACAGGAATCTTTCATCTAGCTTAGATCTCGTATGTGCTTGCACTTTAGTCACAACGTCTGGCCATTCAATGTTAAGCTTGGCGACAGCACGTGTGATCACCTCCACTAACTCCTCGTACTCGACAGGCTGGGTGGGCGTGGGACCAGCCTCCTCGACCATCTCCGCGTCCTCCTCCTCAGAAGAAGACAAACGGAGGGTCGAGTGCTCCTCCTGGAGGGAAGAAGCCGCAGAGCGGGCTTCCACACCAGAGAGGGGCAGTGATCTAGCAGAGGAGGATGGAGAAAGGGGTTCACCCGTCTCCAAACTCGATACTAGATCCAACTGCGAACCCCACGAATGCAGACGCCGCTCTGCCTCGGCAGCAGCGGGGCCTGATCCGCGGGGAACGCTAGCGAGGGCTCCTTCCTCAAAAAGAGCCCTCCGGGAGCGAAGCGTGCGGAGAGGAAGCCGCAAACAATGCACACAGTCAGCCTCCTCGAAGGCTGACTGGGCATGCTTCGCCCCCAAGCAAGATACACAGAGCGTGTGTGTGTCCTCAGCCGTGATGTATCTGAGGCATGGAGGAACACAACGCCTAAAACTCTTGCTTTTATCGCCCATATTTCTTTTTTTTTGCTTTCCTATCTATCTCAGTACTCAAAATAAAGTAGAGCAAACTGGCTCTGAAAAACAGCACTGAGAGGACAAACACATTCAACACAGAGCGCGACTGAAAGACAGAAGCTGCCGGCTGCATTCACCGCATGTGCTTTATAGTTTCCTGGTTCATGACGTCACCCCGCCCGTGACGTCACAGCGCGTTTTCCTATTGGACTGATTAGACACGTGTTTCAGAGCGTGGTCACGCTGGGGGCGTTCCCAAAGCGTGGTGACGCAGCTCGACGTTCCCGAAGGGGAACAAGAAAATAATTTTTTACTTGTCTAGAAAATCCTTCTTGATTTAAGAATTTTTAGATATTTTGGCTGGAAACAAGACAAATAAATTAAGTAAGAAAAGCAGTGAACTAGACAGTAAAGTTCTTGAAAAACTTTGGCTTAAGAAAGCCTAGCCTGAAAGTTTAAAGCAGTTGTATAAGCTTGAACTTTTAGATAGATTAGATAGATGCTGCTAGCATGTTTCAAGCATGATTAGCATGTTGCCAGCATGTTATTAGAATGTTTTAAATGTGATTTAACATGTTGTGAACATAAATGAAAAAATCCAGCTTAAAAAAACAGCTAAACCAGCTGATTTCTGCTGAAAAAAATAGATAAAAAAACTGCTAAAACCAGCCTAAGCTGGTTGGCTGGTTTTAGCTGGTCATCCAGCCTGGCCTTAGCGGTCATAGCTGGTCTTCAGGCTGGTATTAGAGGGGTTTTGGCATGGAAGACCTGGCTGGAAGACCAGCAGGAACAACCAGCTAAAACCAGCTTGACCAGCCTAGCCAGACTGGGAGACCTGCTAAAACCAGCTACTTCCAGCTTAAACCTGCTAAAACCAGCCAACCATCGTAGGCTGGTTTTAGCTGGTGGTATTTCAGCAGGGTAAGCAAAAACATGTTAAACACCACCTAAAACCAGCTAAACCTAGCTTATTTAGCAAAAATCCAGGTAAAAAACAAACAAACAAACAAACAAACAAACAAACAGCTGATTTAATTTAGCAGAAAAAAACAGCTAAAAAGCAGCTACTTCCACCTCAAATCAGATAAAAAAAACAGCAGATTTAAAAAAAATCTAAAACCCTAAAACCAACTAATTTAGCTGAAAAAAAAAAAAAAAAAAAAACACACCTAAAACAACCAGCTGGTTGTCTAGTCTTAGTTGAATTAAAGGGAGAGTTCACCCAAAAAAGAAAATTAGATTTTTATCTGCTTACCCCCAGGGCGTCCAAGATATTGGTGACTTTGTTTCTTCAGTAGAACACAAACTAAGATTTTTAACTCAAACCGTTGCAGTCTATCAGTCATATAATGGCAGTCAATGGTTACCACATCTTTGACAGTAAAAAAAAACATACATAGACAAAACCAACTCAAGAATGTTGCGGTGGATCAGAGGTAAATAATTATATAAATACTGTTCAGTTTCTTGCACAGACCAATCGTTGTGTGTCTTTACACCTCAATGTATCGTCACGAGCCGCAGGGTTTATTTGGGTTTTGTCTGTGTATGTTTTTTACTATCAAAGATTTGGTGCCCTTTGACTGCCATTATATGACTGACAGACCACAATGGTTTCTTTGTTTGTGTTCTACTGAAGAAACAAAGTCACCTACATCTTGGATGCCCTAGGGGTAAGCAGATAAACATCCAATTTTCATTTTTGGGTGAACTATCCCTTTAAGCTGGAAATAGCTGGTTTGAGCTTGGTTTGTCTTTTAGAACAGCTTAAATACACTAAAAGTCTCACTTGACAAAAGTTTTAACCCCCTCAATAAAGTATATGCGATTTTTGGTGGTTTTGATAGTCTGGTTTCCAAAAACTGTAAGTTGGATCAGTTAGTAAAGATATAGCATACCAAGTCAGACCAGTCTGAAAGTTTGCCCCATGTTTGGTTGTTGTAGCTTTAAAGCTCTAGGAGAAGCTAGGTGTTCATTTTGGCTCAGATCATAATAGTAGGTCAAATAGATCAGTAAGTTGGCTTTCTCAAGCCAACATAAGTGGTTTGAAACTATATAAAATATTATAAAGTGCCAAATATGATTGAAATAAATGAGAAATGGGACAAGTTGTGTCCCAAAGTTCTTTAATATTTAGGGGGAAAAAATAATAAAAAACACATTTTCCTTTAGGTGAGACCTGTTGTGCCCTAATAATGAAGTCATGAAATTTTAATGCCTGCAATGTGGGTTACATTTTACCCGAAGATCCCAAGTGAATAAAGAGAACAGAAAAATAACAGTATGCTATACATACAGTAGCCACTATAACATGACACTGAAACAGTCATCATCCTCTTGGCATTAATAGTATTATAATTTAGCTCACTTGAGTGTACAGAAAAGAAGTTCACAGAAAAAGTGACAAAAATATCTTTGAGCGAGGAAATGTAATTTGTAGCGAATATCATTAAGTCTTGAGAAAATGAACATGACAATTCCTCCGACCGTCACTGTTAAAGTCACTGTTTAATTCTAAGTTGCTCTTAAAAGGCTTATAGAGCAGCTCTAGCGTAAGTGACAGGAAATGAGAATAGCGGTCTGAATGTAATGTGATAAAACCTTAGCCGTTGCTCCGCAGCGGCAACAATAAACCGCTGCCGAATCATAATGCTAACATATAACGAAGCACACCGTGCAATATATCATCGGCCGGCATCCACAGGTGCATGCTATATACGCCAAGACACATTCACATTCTCGTGTCATTCTGAATGCACAGTGCCAGCCATCTGTGCTGAAGGGATAAAACTATGAATTGTTCAAGTGGTCATACTTTTCACAAACAGAGCTGGCAGCCCAGTAAACATTAGACAGAATAATACATTACAGCATTAAAGAGATTGAAGGCTGAGCATCCCTCCAGTCACATCCATAGAAATAATGTCAGAGCTTGCGGCAAGAACGCTCACTCTCCCTCTCTTTCTGTCTATCTTCCTCCCCTAAACCCCAGTCCGTATTCTGCCTTCCCCTCTCTCGCAGAACGCGCAGATCGGAAAAGGTATAACCGTCGCTAAAATATGCCCACTAGGAGAATTAGGTACCGCTGACACATTAATTAAATTAGATAAAGTCACGACAAAATCCCAACCTGACCTTTCATCAACGCCTTCCTTTCTCGTCGAGACGAGAATTATAACGCAACGTAAATGTGTTTCTAACTCTAACATTCAATCACCGTGTTTCTTTAAAGAAAGCGAGTGTAAAAATAACCTGCTTTCCCCTGAAGCTATGAAATCTTGGCCAAAAGGTCGAGGAGAACTGGAAAAAAGCATTACCGACATATGGCCATGCATAAATAAAGAACGAGCATTAATCCCAATAGCAAGCGAGAACATAAAACGTCTGTTTTCACAATGTACGACGCTGTTATCAGAGTATTACTTCAACATTTACTTGTCAAGAGGAACAAGACGTCTACAAATACTTCAAACGTCCTTGAATATTTACTCAAACCGCAGGATACGGGATCCTGCAGAGAGACGGGCACGGCGCACGTGTAAATTGCATTTGAAATGTCCTGAAATACCTCTTCGATTACCATAGGAGTGATTCGTATGGAGAACGCTTCATAGGAGGTTATTCCCACACATTAGCTAAACTAGGTTCGGATCACGGGTCACACCGTCACTTAGCAGCTCATCAAGGCCCTTATTTAGCAGGAAAGGCGAGATTATATGCTTTGCATGCAGAGCGCCGTCGAGCTTCTAAACAATCTCAAGGCTGGAATCTAAACGGTCCGCTCTGAGGACTCTAATCAGCCTGACACAATTACACTCTGTCACTCAATTATTGAAAAGGACCTTGTCAACAATGCAATGCCTTGCTGCTCTTTTAAACGATAGGAGTCGGGCCGAGGTCCCTGATTATGAATTTGCATGGGGTTGCGGGGTCGTTTTTTGCGTAAAATCAAAATGTTCTACAAAAAAAAAAAAAAAAAAAAAAACAATGCAGGCTTTGGGCGGATTATGACATTTTTTGCTGGGAACATGAAAGAGAAGTCAGTACTGCTTACGTCTAACGTCTCTGAAGTAGATGGTCTGTCGGTTGGGGTTGAGCAGTTGGATGACGGAGTCGTCGTTGTTTTTCACCCGGCAGCTGATGATGGCCGTCTCGCCCTCGACGACTGAGACATTATTCGTCACCAGGTTCTGACCCTGCACTGTAACCCAGAGAAATCAAATTTGAGACTTACAATACAGAGCAACAGAGGTACAAATCACATTCATTTTCATCATCGTAATAAAATGAAAACCTTTCGAGAGAGAGCTTTGAAATGGTTGAGCGATGACATAAATCAGTGTGATTTTGACTCTTTTTGAATAAAAAAAAAAAAACCCAACCTGATTACTAGTGAAGAACTACACTACCCATAATCCTGGAAAGAAATCCACCAATCAGAAAAAAATTAATACATTTCATATATTCTTATTTTATATTTACATTTGAGGTCAAAGGTTTTACATACACCTTGCAGAATCTGCAAAATGTTAATTATTTTTACCAAAATAAGAGGGATCATACAAAAAGCAAGTTATTTTTTATTTAGTACAGACCTGAATACAACATTTCACATAAAAGATGTTTACATACTGTGTAGTCCATAAGAGAAAATAATAGTTGAATTTATAAAAATGACCCTGTTCAAAAGTTTACATACACTTGATTCTTAATACTGCGTTGTTCATGAGTCCCTTGTTTGTCCTGAACAGTTAAATGCCCACTGTTCTTCAGAAAATTCCTTCAGATCCCACAAATTCTTTGGTTTTTCAGCATTTTTGTGTATTTGAACCCTTTCCAACAATGGCTGTATGACTTTGAGATCCATCTTTTCACACTGAGGACAACTGAGGGACTCATATGCAACTATTACAGAAGGTTCAAACGCTCATTGATTCTCCAGAAGGAAAAGATGGATTAACTTTTGAAGAGAATGAAGAATTTATTATTTTGCCTAAATATCATATTTTTTCATTTAGAACTTTGCCCTTCAGAAGCTACAGGAGATACTTACATGTTCACATGTTCATGTTTTATTACATAATACTTTGATTTCTTTTATGTTTGTTAAGTATACAGCCTCATACCTTGCACCTATTTCATATTCTTATTAGCTTTCAATTCAAGTTTGCCATGTTGTGATTCATTTCAGAGGCCACTGCTTTGGTTCATTGCTTTTTATTGCAGAACTTTTGAAATCCTTACGGAGAAAATGAATAAAAAAAAAATCCACTTCCGGAGCCAAGGCCGCTAAAAAAAGTGAGCATCACTGCCATACCTGAATAAGGTTATTACATTTGGCATGTCTTATCACAATCTGGATTGTAATTACAATGCATCCACTGAACACAATTTTTCTCATTTGGCTGTTGCCTTGCTATTCATTCAGAGAGGCAATCATGACACTCTTTCTTTAAGCACAAAAAACCTCCGAAAATACTATTACAATTCAGATCCTGTTTCATTCTGCTCTTGTATCATGAAATTGTAAAAGTTGAGGCTGAAGCTGAATAGATGACTGCAATGATAATGCGAATCCTCATGAGGAATCCTTTGAATACTGATGTTTTTGCATAACACGTGCATACATTTGGAGGGCGTAAGAGAAACGAAGAGTGACACGCAAATAAATGTAACAGCGTTTTGGAGAAGCATGGAGATGTTGTGCACGCCTGCGATGTTAAGATGTACCGGCTGGGTTCTCGCTTTGGACGTATTGATTTTACAGCGTTGTGTGTTTGTGGTGTGTGTGGAACACCCCAGCTACAAGACTGCAGCTCTCAGCAACCGAGAGGGGAAAGCTGGTAATTGCTGCTCACGGCAGAACTTTATCAAACCTCTCCATCTAAACACAGGCTGATGGAAGCTGGCAATCAACAGCGGCTCTCAACAGCATAATACCCGGACCCGAACGGCAAGCTCTGCAAACACACAGGCAAGCACAAAGTATCTGATACACTTCACTGCAAGCCAGTAACAGCTGATAATTAGAGGCTGCATCACTCCCTTATGGTTTACATTCAAAATGGGGATCCATTATACCTTGCAGGTGAAGACAGCAGAAAAGCAAAAGTCACCTTGCTCTATATTTATATCCGCAGAGCTGAGAGGCATAAAAAAATGACCAAAGAATGCTTTTAAACACTTTATCCTCGCACGCCGAGTAAAACACTACTTTTAGCGCCGCCGCGAGACAACACCCGATGCAAATTTGTATGGTTGAGCAATCAGACGCCTTTAAGCGCTCATGACATTTACAGAGACCCGAAAAACATCTTAATTTCCCCACTACAACAGTGGCCGACTCAGCCCCGCACGCCCCAGTCAAGAACAACAAATCGGCGTGGAAAAACAACACATTTCGCTTGTCCTCCCGAGTTGTGAACGTTAGGGATGATAAAGCATCGTCCACTCCATGAAGGAGCATTAGCAGACAGGCATGCTGGGAGTGTTTGTGAGACCATAGAGGTGCTGTGCTGCCTCAATCTGCGGCCATGGCCGACGCTAAACATCCGTGAAGCCAAGTTTCACGCTGCCACAATCACGCCAAACAAAAGAAAGGGAAAAAGCACTAGCTGGAAGGCCTGGCTGAAATAAGAAAGAGTTTCACTGCGTGTACATCTAGGAAATGTCACTTTAAATTCAGCTGTTTTGGAAATGTTATGAAGCTGTCATAAATGATATTAGGCTGTGGAAATGCATAATTTAGAAGGTTTTTACAGATTAATGCTGGAACTTCTATCCACCTTATTTTTCAATGCAGAAGTAAGCCGTTTTCTGTGAATGTGCAAGACTTCCGGTTCATTAGCCACTGTAGGGAAATAATGAGAAGAACAACAACGTGCAGTAAACTGTAAAACTGTTTGCACTACAAACCAGTGTGTCATAATTAAGGTAAAACATTAAAATAATATGGTAAGACACATCAATTTGCATGATAAAGCAGCAAAAAGAGCTGTTTTGTGCAGCTAAAAATACCTGGAGGCGGATGAGACCGGAAGCCAGACCCATAAGATTTACAAATAGCAAGAAAAACAATCAATAAATACTGTTATGTGGCTCTTTAATGTGTCGTGACAGATCGATGTAGTGCCTCGATTCAAGCTTATCTCTTCCTCTTTACTAGTCATAGCACGATTAAACATGAACATCAGAATCTTGTTTCAACTGCGGAAAAACTTCAATGTACACCATTTTTCAAGTTTAAGTCCACCAACGTCAATCTACACTTTCAAAAATAAAGGTTCTAAAAGGGTGTTTTTGCAGTAATGATATAGAAAGACCATTTTTTGGTTTCCCTAAAGAACCTTTCGGTGAATACGTTCTAAAAGAACCATTTCGAAGAACATTTAAAAAAAAAATCTAAAGAACTTTTTCTGCAATTGAAGAGTTCCATGGATGTTCAATGTTCTTTATAGAACCACTGATGCCAATAAAGTACCTTTATTTTTAAGAGTGTACTCTCCGGTCTGGTTTGTTTGGTGGATTCTGCGTTATGATTGGTCAAATCGTCTGTCAATCAAACTCCCTTCGAAGGGTCAATTCCAGAATATTCCAGAATAAACATTCTGTCATCATTTACTAACTGTCATATACTGTATCTTCTTTTCTTTTCATCATGACTTTTAACCTACTAGTCTCAAGGTGGTTTTTAGTGAATGTATGTATTGTTTTTTTTTTTTTTTTAAGAAGTCTTATGCTCAAGTAGGCTGCTTTATTGGTTTAATAAAAAAAACAGCATTATTGTGAAATATTATTACAATTTAGAATAAGGGCTTTATATTTTGATATATATTTTAAATTTATTCCTGTGAGAAAGTGTCACTTCAGTGTCACATGATCCTTCCGAAATCATTCTAATATGCTGATTTTATCAATTGTTCTCAGTTATTATTGGTGCTTGATTCTTATTATCAATGTTAAAAACAGCTGCTGAACATTTTTTTTGAAAACTGTGATCCATTTTTTCAGGATACTTTGATTAACAGAAAGCTCAAAACGAGAATTTATTTGAAATATAAATCTTTTGTAACATTATAAATGTCTTTCACTTTTTAATCATTTAAATCATTGCTTAATATTTAATATTTTTTATTACTATCATGGTTTCCACAAAAATGTTAAGCAGAAAAGACTTAATAATAATAATAATGAATATTTCTTGAGCAGCAAATCAGCAAATATTCAGAATATTTTCTTAAGGATCATGTGACGCTGAAAACTGGAATAATGACGCTGATCACAAGAAAAAAAAAACATTTTAAAATCTATTTAAATAGAAAACAGTCATTTTAAATGGATAGTTCACCCAAAAATGACACATTTTTACTTTTTGCACAAAAAGTATTCTCTTAGCTTCATACATTACAAAGTCTTTTCTACCTTTCTGGGCCTTGAACGTGGAATGCATTGCTGTCTATGCTGGGTCAGAAAGCTCTCAGATTCCATCAAAAATATCTTAATTTGTGTTCCAAAGATGAATGAAGGTCTTACAGCTTTGGAACGACATAAGGGTGAGAAATTAATGACAGAATTTTCATTTTTGGGTAAACTATCCCTTTAATTTGTTTTAATTTTTTTTAACAGTATGATCAAATAAATGCAGCATCAGTAAGAGACTTTAGTGTTTGCTTTGGACTCGATATCAATAGATGAACTACCCCTGTAGTTACTCCCCTGACAAACACTGACTTCATACATTCACTAAAAATCACATTGAGACTAGTAGGTCAAAAGCCAAAGAAAAAAAGAAAAAAGAAAAAAAAGAAAAGAAAAGTGAAGTTGTGAGAAATAGACCAGCATAATCTGACATTTCCATGTGGTGGCTTGAAATTCATTAATTTTCAAGTGTCAAAAATGACAGAGCCCAAAAGCCAAAACAAAGATATGGATAACTTCTTTAATTAAAACACACACTAAAATAGCCAAGTTAAAAAAAAAAAAAACTAAGCTAAGTCTATGCCATTACAAAGAAGCTCAGAGGAACCTGTAGGTGAACATGACAGATAGACTGCAGTCACACGAACGTGTTTTATCTTTGCAATTGCAGTCTACCTCATCTACAATGTCACCTCAAGCAAGTCGAAATGTGATTGGCTAAAAGACTGATTGTGATTTAACTCATTCATTTAGCCTTCAAGGCCGTGACAGTCTGGTTCAGTTCTGCCCCATAACCCCACCAAGGTGTCCATCCCTCACGTTTACAACAAGCTCTATCTCTGACCTCTCCTCAACAGCACTCATTATATGATTATTCCCAAAAACCAAGTGCGCTGCCTATCTAAACACTATTTTCGCCGTCTAGGTAGGCAGCTCACTAGGTTTTGGCACGCAGCCACATACATGAATGGAAAATTTATTACGAATACGCTATACAATAGACGCTCGGAGGATCGGAGCGCTCTACAGGTTGAGTCACATGACTCGGAAATGTAATTAACGCATGTGAAGTTTCATGATAATAGCATATCTTTCATTCTCAAAGCCTTTTTTAAGAACAGATCCCATGGGTAATATGCACGTTTCCTGAAGCGAGAACTTTTCAAGGTTGATACACATGAAAAGGTACTCTGGGAATGTGTTTTATTAATTTTAGATTATATTAGTATTAATAATTATTATATATGCATTTTAATGCGAGACTTGGCTTAATAATTAATTTAAAGAAGCTGTTTTTTAGAAGGTTATTAAAAGCTTGGTCACATCAAATATTAATTTTCATTTGCACTTCCAAGTCATGGCTGCTCGCCAACAGGTTGACGTGAAACTGTCTAAAAACAGAAGATGGAACGCAGTTGTTAGGCAAACATAAACCTGTCCAACAGCTGTTCAGACAGCATCCTTTCCACTGTCAGCGAGAGAAATTGGAGTGCAACTGGGAAAGGAAATAGCTACTTTTCTGTTGAATGCACAACTTTACCATCTCAGACGCAGCTATTCGCACGCATGCCGTAGGTTTGAACCATGCCCCTATTAAAGGACGTTTTGAACTGGCTTTGTCAGAATGGCATAGGCATGAAAGAATTACATTGACTGCAGAGTGTGGAGGCGTGCAAGTGCAGTAGTGAACGTTTTTCATTGTGAAGAAGTCATCTGAAATAGATTACATGTCTGAATTTAAATCCATCTGTATGACTAGAAAATAGAGGTCGACCGATCTATCGGTTTTGCCGATTAATCGGCACCGATAGTTGATTGGCCGAACTATCGGTCATCGGCAAAAAACCCTGCCGATAGTTTTTCCTGGTTGCGTTCCCTTGCTGAAGCGCTCATGCTCTGCTGCCTTAGAGTAGAGGTTAAGCCCCAGACCAATGTTAGGATTGTTATCATATATTTGTATTGATTTATAGTCATATTTTTAGCCAGCAAAGTTGTAGATTTAAAGACCTGATGTGAGAAAGCAAACCGTGTTCATTCAGCCGACAGAATCCTGCCGAGTCACAGCGTGCTATAGTTTTACGTAACATCATATAACATCATCTGTCCAAAATCATTGTTAATAATGTCTTTATGCTTCATAAAGAACTATAATTCATGTTTTAGCCTTTTCTTCAGGCCCTTAAAGCATAGGCTTGCATCTTGTTACGCACTTTATTTCACAATGCCAATTTTCCTGTTCTTATTTGATTTTAATAACTGATCAACAAAAATATATATTAAAAATTAAGATAAAAATTATACAAAACGAAATTCGTTTAAGGAGGGATTTTCCACAAATAAAAACGAACGAAGTGATCAAAAATTGTGTCTTAACCTCTCCAATTCTCCCGGCGTATTTCGTCCAATTCATACACGTCCGACATTTACAAATAACACAAACTTCTTTGGTAATTAATATATTAAACTGAAACAAAACACAAACAAATAATATTTAAACATAAATGTAAAACAGAAAAGAGATTGTTTCTGAAATGGCTGCAATTAACAATATAGATCGCACTTTCTCTTTCCGTTCAATCTGACTAGACCTTTGCTGGTTTTTGATCTTTCTGGAGGTAAACATTTGCCCGATTGGTGATTAAATAAACTGTTTTAGATTTTTGCTTGAACTACACGCGACGCGTCTTGTGTGTGTGTGTGTGTGTGTGAGAGAGAGAGAGAGAGAGAGAGAGAGAGAGAGAGAGAGAGAGAGAGAGAGAGAGAGATACCTGCGAGTTGTCCGCGCAACGCAGCGCTGCACTTTTGTCCGGTTGAGCTTGTGTTTTTCCTGCACATGACACGTGTGCGCGCCAGAAACGCGGCAGGCTTCGTTGCACAGAATTTGCACTTTGAGCTACGTGTGCATTGTTTGACAGTGTGAGCTTTCAATCGCAGTGTTTTACTTTAGATATGCCTTAATTTCTGCCGTTTGTAAT
>NC_133374.1:25142781-25172263 GCF_049309525.1 Garra rufa
AGTTTAGACCCAGCTCCCAACCCAACTTTGAGAATAGATTAACAGCGATATTTTTTTTTTATCGCCCGATAAGAGTCTCACGTTAACGCAGCACGTTAACGCCGATAACGGCCCACCACTAATATATATATATATATATATATATATACTTTTTACAATTTCTTTCCAAATGCAATAGCTTTGGAATCTTGTTACAGAGACTTTGTATTTTTATTTTGTTTTATTTTATTTAAGCCTAAAGCATCAAAAAAGGACAATAAGGCACTGTCCCCACTGTAAATGATGCTTAGAAATTACAATTATTATTTTTTATACTTTTTATTTTTTTTTTACAAATGCTATAGATTTGGAATCTTGTTACAGAGACCTTTGCATATTTTATTTTATTTTATTTTATCCTTAAAGCATCAAAAAGGACATTACAGTTTTTCTCAGTTGCTTTGGTACATTTCTCAGATCAGAATTGAAATTTGCAAGTGCATTTCTCAAAACAATTTGTACAAATAGCAAAACACCATGGATTACCTTCAAAAGCCAGTCTCTTGCACAAAATCCTTAGTTCATCTCTCAAAAATAAATATCTGTGTCAGTGAACATGTCAGTGCCATCAGAATGACAAGTCATTTTGTCATTGTGTACAGATAAGACAGTCAAATTGGTTAGTCACGTTGTCAATATAACAGTGTACTCTGGAGGGATGTTCTGATGTAAACTATTGCTAAAGTTTTGATGACAATTAGTTTTTCTGAATTGCTAAAACACATTTTTGAAACCATCACTCATTTTCTCAAAACCTTAAACACAAATATAAATGTTCAAACCAATTTCACAGAACCCATGACTCTTCTGGCAAAATCAAACAATCCCTTAAAAACCATTTCACCTGTACTCAAAATCAAACAAAGCTTTCAAATCATACACACATTAGTCAATACTATATGCACTACAGGTCATTCATTAGACACTATGGTGTCAATGGAGAACACAGTGTCCAGTGCATGTAGTTACAAAAAAAAGAATGTGTACTGTATATAGTAATTATTTTTGCAAGATACATAAACAAACACTCAAAAAACATACACATACTCGAAAGAAATCACCCCTTAGTTTGAAAAAAAAAAATACACACACATATATGTATGTGTGTGTGTGTGTGTGTGTGTGTGTGTGTGTGTGTGTGTGTGTGTGTATTTTTGGTATATTCACCAAACTTCTGTGTGGTTTCTTTTGAGTGTGTGTATGTTTATATATTTATTTTATGGTTAAATAATTACTATATACAGTATATCATCTAACTACCTAACATCTTGTACAAAAGGATAAAGTCTTAGAGCTAGGTCAGAGCCAGAGAACTTCAACTACATCAGCAAAAAAAACAAAACTTGTGGTGTTGTAATCTTGCAGTTCTACACAAGAATATACTGAAATGACCACACAAAAAAAAAGTTTAGGCTATTCAGAGACTGGGGTTTAGTGTCTTAGTAAATGTGAAAAACTGTATTGCAAATTGTAGGTTACACCTTGTATGAGGGAGTTTAATTGCAAGACACTGGACAAGAGTCACATTTACGCTTTTACTGTCCGTACTGTAATTTGTTGACAGACCATGTCATTGCGATACACACACACACAAAAAAGTAGAAATGTGAACATACAGTAGGACATTCTCTTTAGTGAAAACTGTACATGCAGTGCTGTAAGAATTACAGTGCAGTCTTCCTACACCTGTTGGGCCACAAATTCTCATCCACATCACAACAAATATCTTCTCTTGCGATGCAGCGTGGAAAGAATCACAGGACAGATTTAGAAAAAAAGTCTAATGGAAAAGTATAGAAATATGCTTGACATATTATGACAACTTGTTCAACCATTTTGCATGTAAAGACTTATGCTATGAACCAATGCCTACAGTAAATGTTGTGAGGGGTAAGACTATTCTACAGAGACTAAAATAATCCATTTTGATCAACATGACATAAGCAATTGATAATGTAGGAAACAGCAGAGAATTGTACATAATCATTTGCATGGATGTACCAAAGCATTTGCAACTTGATCAAAGAAATAAAAAAACTGCTTTTTTGATGTGCACAACTGACACAATGATGTGAAGATTGAACAAGTAGTTTTGAGAATTTCAATTCTGATCTGAAAATTGTACCAAAGCGACTGAGAAAAACTGTAAAGCACTATCCTCGCTGTAAATTATGCCTAGAAATGACTTTCTTATATAATTGCCTTTCTAATAACCTTTTGGCAAGTTTTGTCTTTATTTAAAATGTATTATTTATAATATTACTCATTTATTATTGTATTTTAGCCTAAAGTATCAAAAAAGGACACTAAGGCACAGTCCCCACTGTAAATGATGCTTAGAAATTACAATTATTATTTTTATATAATTTTTACTATTTCTTTACAAATCCTATGAATTTGGAATCTTATTTTATTTTATTTTATTTTAGCACCAAAAGCATTTGACATTTTTGTATAATTTTAACTATTTCCTGGCAGGTTTTCTATTCATTTCTAATTTATTATTTATAATATTAGACATTTATTAATTTTACCTACAATTTTAGTATTGCTAGTACCATATACTACTACTCTTGAAATGCTTCAGAATAAGCATTTGGGTATTTGACAGAAAGGATGATTTTTCTGTTTTGTTTTGGTCTTGAAAACATTGTTAATAGGTTAAAATTATGAACAAATCAGTATAGTTTTTTTTTTGTTGTTGTTGTTGTTTTTTTATTGAGATTTTTTTTGTAATTTATTTTAGATTGTTTTTTTTTAATGCTATAATATAGACAGTAAAATAAATAAATATTTTATCAAAATCTGTTGTTAGAAAATGTAATTTACAATTTTTGTTTGTGGTGCAACCAGGTAAATGA
The DNA here is from genome assembly GCF_049309525.1 of Garra rufa. NCBI lineage: Eukaryota > Metazoa > Chordata > Actinopteri > Cypriniformes > Cyprinidae > Garra > Garra rufa. The sequence goes on from NC_133374.1 coordinate 25,145,682, forward strand.
CGTGCAAAGCAAAAATATAAACTTATGTCCCGAAAGGCCCAAAAGGCCAGCAGGAAGAAAGAGTCCATCGTTGAGCCCTTGGCCATGCAAATATTATTTCACAGACGTCACCTTGAGAAACAATTCCCCTCAGAATAGTGCTTATGTCTTTGGCTTAGCAATCTGATCCACTCAGAAAGCAGAGAGAGATATGAAAGACAAACATCCCCAGAGGAAATCCCTCAACCTTGTTTTCATCAGCACCATCGTGAACACAGGGACTTATTCTTATTTGAAATGGCATTCGGTACTGAATATGCTAAAATTAATAAGTCAATATTGGGAGAGCCGTGATAGAACCGACTCTATTCTTTCTTTCCTTGGCGAAACAGACGGCATGACGCACACAGAGCGCAGCGGAGACGTGTCAGGTGTTCCCATGCAAATCGTCACATCAGATGCAGCTCTAATGCACTGATAATGAGTTGGCTCCATGTTACACACATGCATCAGAAATGCGGCCTCATTTCGTATTTCACCTGTAACCTCATACCACATACCGAGTGTGGAATACATTACTCAGAGCTGAACTCCCCTAATAAAAGAGCACTGTGTGCTGCCGGGTTTGTTGTTGCCTGAGCGGAGCTCCTCACAGTGAGCGTATGGAGCCTCTCCCCACCTGTCAGATGTGTATACGGGCGATGGGTGGCCCCCTGGGGAGGAGGCACTGATGTGCCAGGTGACGATCAAAGGCCCGGTTTCCTGCCTTTCACTGCGAGCTCATATGGCTTCCTCACTTTAGACCTTTTTCTGGGTTTAAGCGCTGAATAGCGGTAACACCGAGACGAGCACTATCACCGCTTGCACTTTTCTCTCACTGATTGCCCAGGGTCTTTGCTGCATAGATGTAGATTTAGTCGAAGGATGTGAGGACCTTTTTTTCTTTACATTTTTAAAACTGGCTGTGGCCCTGACCAAATTACACCACAAGTGCAGTAATACCAATAAATGTTGACCTTGCGTAGTTGTTACTTTTCTCAGAATTGAGAATATATCTTGCTGCGACTTTTTTTCTTAGAATTGTGAGTTTCTATCTCGTAGTTGATTTTATTTTCAAAATTGTTAGTTTTTATCTCGTACTTGACTTTCTCTCAGAATTGTGTTTATATCTCGCAGTTGTGACTTTTTTCTCAGAATTGCAAGTTTATATCTTGCAGATGTGACTTTTTTCTCAGAATTACGATTTACATCTTGCAGTTGTGACATTTTTTTCTTAGAATTGTTGAGTTTTTATCTCATACTTGACTTTTTTTCTCAGAATTGTGAGTTTTTATCTCATAGTTGAGTTTTTTCTCAGAATTGTGAGTTTTTATCTCATAGTTGACTTTTTTCTCAGAATTGTGAGTTTACATCTTGCAGTTGTGAGTTCCTACCTCGTAGTTAATTTTATTTTCAAAATTGTTCGTTTTTATCTTGTACTTGACTTTTTTCTCAGAATTGTGAGTTTATATCTCGCAGTTCTGACTTCTTTTTCAGGATTGTGAGTTATGACTTTATTCAGAATAGAGTTTATATCTCGCAGTTATGACTTTATTCAGAATTGAGTTTATCTCGCAATTGTGACTTTTTTTCTCAGAATTACGAATTTACATTTTGCAGTTGTGACTTTTTTCTCAAAATTGTGAGTTTCTATCTCGTAGTTGATTTTTTTTTTCAAAATTGTGAGTTTTTATCTCGTACTTTACTTTTTTTATCAAAATTGAGAGTTTAAATTTTGCAGTTATAATTTTTTCCCAGAATTGTGAGTTTTTTTCTCGTAGTTGTCTTTTTTCTCAGAATTGTGAGTTTATATCTTGCAGTTGTGACTTCTTTCTCAGAAGTGAGTTTTTATCTTGTAGTTGACTTTTTTCTCAGAATTGTGAGTTTATATCTCACAGTTGTGAATTCTTTCTCAGAATTGTGAGTTTATATCTCACAGTTGTGACTGTTTTTCACAGAATTGCAAGTTTATATCTCTGGCTTTTTTCTTAGAATTGTGAGTTTTTTTCTCATAGTTGACTTATCTCAGAATTGCGAGTTTATATCTCGCAGTTGTGACTTTTTTCATAGAATTGTGAGTTTTTATCTCGTAGTTGACTTATCTTAGATTTATGAGTTTACATCTTGTAGTTGTGACTTTTTTTCTTAGAATTGTGAGTTTTTATATTGCAATTAGGACGTGCAATTGCAAGTTTATATCTCACAATTGTGACTTTTTTTCTCAGGATTGTGAGATTTAAACTCACAATTGCGAGAAAAAAAAAATCACAATTACCTTTTTTATTTTAATTTTTATTCTGGCTTCCATAGAAAACAGTTTATAAATCATACAGAATTACGTTTTTTGAAAATATAAAAATGCAGAAAGTTTAGTTTGAGGGTTCAGGGATAGGGTCAGGATAAGGGGATAGAATTCCCCCCCCCCCCCAAAAAAAATTTACATAATTTCCTAATTTATTTAGACTACTGTTCCGAAGTAATTTTTTTATATACTTTGTACATTTAATTTTACATAATTTCCTAATGTATTTATATAATTTGTATTTTTTATATATATTTTTAACCCAAAATCTTACATCTTTGTTTTTTTCTATTTTTCTTTTGCATGTACATTTTAAGTATCTACATAAGAACCATCCTTTCATATGTATATACTGAATCATCCTTTCATTTTTAGTTCTTCTCTACAAACATATAAAATAGCGATTTTCAAGAAGGAACAGAAAGAAAAATTACAGTAAGTGAAACCATTTTTGTTTAATAACCAGAACATCTATTAAAGTGGGACTTTAGTCTGGGGAAAATATGTTTTGCGCCTCTTCACTTCAGAGCATTTTCTCTCTCTTTTTTTTTTTTTTTTTTCAAGAAAATATGGTCTTGTCTTGTCAGAGGGGGTGGTTATATACCTAAATGAGGCTCATTTCTTCTATGGAATATTTATGATTAGCATGTGAAAAACATGACTGAATAAGCACCAAGTGGGAAAAAGAGAAAAACATGAACGGTAGTTATAGTAGACAACACAGACATTATGTTATTTACAAGATGCAACCGTAATAGAATAAATACATGAATGTATCCATACATATGAACTAAATCAGTATGCATAATATGTGTGTGAGCCATGCTACATCTGATGCTGAAAGCCAATAAAAGAAAGCGCTTGTGTGTAAATTGCCGTGTGCTCTCAGGCAGCAAAGATGTATATCACACTTCCTGCATGTCAGAACCTAAATGACAAACCACGGATAACACAGTTTTTTATCTTAAACGTGGCCCACTTGCCATGTCGTCGTCAGGCGTTCTGCAGCACTTCAGTGATCGCCCAACCGAAGCAATGAATTCTGGCAGACGCTACTGACTTTATGGACCAGGCTTTAAAACCTTATTTTAGTGCCATGGCTTTTGCTTAGACATATTTCTCAGTCACACACACTCACACACACGGCGATGCAGAAGCCAGATGGAGGATAAACACTAGCTGCTGAGCACCAGGCTTCTCGCCAGTCAAATGTGATTGCCATCAGTGGCAAATTAACAACAAATTAAGCAAGCGAGTTGGGTAATTACACAGTCAATCAATAAGACATACTTTACACTGGCAGCAGGTAAAATGGTGCATAAATAGCAAACTGGAATGAATTAATATTGATTTGTATTTCCTCCATAAGGACGAACGACTGTTGTATCTGCACAATTTGAACTACTGGTAAAATTGTGGATTTTTGAACATCGTACAACATACGGCAGACACACTTGAAGAAACAATTAATCTCAGAATGTACGTCAGAACACAGAAGGAGTTTAGGGTCAGTAAGATTTTTTGAAAGAAATTATTCATTTTATTTAGCAAATATGTATAGAGGGCACTTACGTCACAATTTGGTCAGTTATCCGGATGCGCAGCCATACTGGCGATACTCAGATGTGAACAACAGCATGGATTGCACAGTTAATGTACTACTGAATATGTTGTTCTGCTAATTTATGCTATCTAAACCACGGAAAAAAACATGTGGAAGCTAAATCATATAGAGAAGGACTTAGAAAGCAGGAAAGGGTGCAATATTTTGACAGACTAAAGTTAATAGGTGGTAAAGATATGCACAAGCAGTATTAACTATGATATTAGGCTAATATTTCACCAATGAAATGATGAGAACAAAAACGAATGTTGTCAAGATTCTTGCCCGGGAAATCCTGGTTCAGTTTGTCCAACCACAAGTGCCTTTTGTTCCTCAGACAGTTTTTGCACTCTTCTCCTTGATTTGTTATAACTTCTGGCAGTCTTCAGTACTCCAAATGTTTTTCCAAATGGTCCGACCGATTAGTACAGCCCAAAACATGATAATAATTGACCATTTTCAGCAACAATAATCAGGAAAATATGCCAGTTTCATTCTATTTAGTGGCACTGTTTACGTTCAGTGCTACCAATATGGCCGATTGATGACGTGTCACAAAACATTCTATTAAAATTAGGGATGTGCCTGAATCCCAGTACTGTATTCGCAAAGAAAATGGCGTGTTCTACAGAAACCCTAAAGGGAATGAATACGAGATAGGAGTAAAAATATATTTGTGTGCTTTCTCTTGTAATTATACTGTATATTATACAATTGTATATTGTACATTATAAATACACAAGGCAATAAAAGCACTTTTGAATGCGTGTTCGCTTTTTACAGTACTTTCACTTTCAAAATTTGTGATCACACATACTACTACGGAGCGGCAGTACTTAGTGTCCCAGTTGTACATTTTACAAGATCAGATGTTTGTCAAGGGTGCTCAAGATCCGTAAATTATTCGCCATCGTCCTATCAGTTATCTCTCCATACTCTTTTTATGGTAAGTGAAATTTTATGTAATGTAATGTAACAGCTACCGCTAGTAAGTGGCTAACCATGTCCCTTCAGTGGCTCCGTAGAACTAGTTATTCGTTTTCTTTGCCTTTCTGAATACGGATTTAATATTCGGGCACATCCCTTCAGTAAGAATACATTAAAATTGACAGTAAAGGCATTTATGTCACAACGTGTTTCTCTTTTAAATAAATAATGTAGTTTTGAACTTTCTGTTCATCAGAGAATGTTAAAAAATTCAGTTTACAGAAAAATATTATGGAGGAAAAACCATTTTCAACATTGCAAATCAGCATATTAGAATGATTTCTGAATCATGTGACACTGAAGACTGTAGTAATAATGTTGTATTAAAACAGTCATTTTAAATTGTAATAATATTTAACTATAGAGTGTTTTCACGACGCATCATCAATCGGCCATACTGGCGGCACTGAATGTAAATAATGCCACTGAACTGCACGAAGCATGTATATTTTGCTGATTATTTAGTCTGAAAATGGTCAATTATTGTCATGTTTTGGGCTGTACTAATCAGTTGGAACAGGAATACATTTGGAGAACTATACTCCCACAGCGATGCCATAGAAGATCCATCTTCGGTTCCACAAAGAACCATTCAGTCAAAGGTTCTTTAAAGAACCATATCTTTCTTACCTTTTTATAATCTGAAGAATCTTCTTTCACCACAGAGAACCTGTTTTGAAACAGAAAGGTTCTTAAAATATTAAAGGTTCTTTATGGAACCATTTAGACAAAAACGTTCTTCTATGGCATCGTGAAGCACATTTATTTTTAAGAGTGTACTAGGCCCTTCTCTATATGATTTAGCAGCTTCCACATATTTTTTCTGTGGTTTAGACAGCATAAATTAGCAGAACAACGTATTCAGTAATACATTAACTGTTCAATCAATGGTGTTGTTTACATTCAAGTATCTCCAATATGGCCAATATGGTAACTGACCAAACCGTGACACCGTGAAGTGAAAACCCTCTATATTAATATTAATCACTGAAAATTTTGAATCAAAAGAACAATTCATTCACAAACCAATCATTGTTACATTACATCTTTCAAAACATCTGATGTATGTAGAAACTATTTTTATTCAGAAATTGATAGTAAGTTTCCAACCTAGTCTCATGACGAAAACTTGTGGGATCATTTTTGCAAAATGCAAAATACGTACCAATAAATACTGTTTCCAACAGTTTCCTCCAGAACAGATGAACAAACAGGTTCATCCCAAGGATTCCGCATCCTAAGTCCGTTTCCGTGCCGGCTGAGATACCGAGCAAGCTTGTTACGTCCGGAAAGCGAAACATATGGAGCTGTAATCATAATAACCACCTCTAGTGGGCATTTCTGTTGGAAACTGCAGTGATATGTACCTACTGGTACATATTTCGCAGCTAGTTTTGATGTTACACAGAAGAAAATGAATCATACGGGTTTGGAACACCATTAGAGTGAGTAAATGTTTAAAGCAAACTATATCAAATGTGACTTTAATGTAATTATTTTTAGTATTCATGAACTAGTTTTAAAGCCATAACTATTTTGAAGTAATGATATTGATTTTAGTCCCTGAAATATGAATTATGTTTCCCCAGAGGGTTTTTTAGCATGAGGTCCCCACTGCACAAGGTGAATCATTAAGCTGACACACAGTTTGTCAGGCAACTTGTTTGCGTCATCACGTCCGCTATGATGCATGGAGAATGGAGCTCGCTCCCACTCTGGAAACGTTAAGTGACTGAGTGTCATTTATTCTTTTAATATAGCACAACATTTCCAGCCATTCGTTACAAGTGGAGGAGCATTGCAATACTAGCCTAGTCTACACATCATTTAGTCATAACTCAAAATGATTATAATTCAGACACAATGCAGCGTGCCACTGTTTAATATGCATATGCGTCCAAACCGTAAGCCTTTGAGACATGGACTCAGGTGTAATATAACAGTTGTGGTTTGCTTGTGGGAGGGAAATGCCACTCAGTCAATGAATGCCTTCGGTGAGGAAACATGTTTTGGAAATATGAAAATTGTTTATTGCTTTACGGATCCTTTTGTATGCTCACTACATAGCAATGTGCGGTTTAATGTCAGATGTGAGGCCGAAACAGCCCACTTCTTCTCAGGTCATCTGAAATGCTTTAAAGGCTCTTTATGAGACACATTGGTAACAACACATGATAATTAACAGTCTGGTCCCCCATCATTTTCTTGTCATTTTACCAGTTTCCTTCAGGAGCATGACAGCAAATGCATGTAATTGGGTATGTATATATAGATGGGACTATATAGTCTACCATATAGTACTATATATCAGTATATTTTAAAATGTAATTTATTCCTGTGATGCAAAGCTGAATTTTTAGCATAATTTCAATCACATGATCATTCAGAAAGCATTCTAATATACTGGTTTGCTGTTCAAGGAACATTTCTTATTATTATCATTGTTGAAAACAGTTGTGCAGCTAGATATTTCTGTGGAAACTGTGATACGTTTTAAAATAATGGTTAAAAAGAACATATAAATCTTTTTAACATTATAAATGAATGCATCCTTGCATCTAATATTATATTACATTACATTATATTATATAAAAATGATTTCTTTTTTATTCTACACAGCTTTTGTATTCCACATGGATGATTTAGGCAATGGTTAAATAACATCTAGTGTTAATTAAATAAGCATGTTTGCTTTCCTTTTGATAAGTAAACATATTTTACCGTTTTATTTGTTATTCTGGTCAGTAATTTGTGTGGAGCTGAACTGGTGTAGACACACGTGGAGAAATCTCAAGTCGCTTGTGAATAACAACAACTAATCAAACACTTTATTTTGCATCTCCTCAGGGGTGAGACTTCATTTTGAGAAATGGAAGGAAAAGGAAATTAAAAGAAAGAAAGTGTCAAAACAAATACTGTATATGTTTTGCGAGGGGAGAGGTAGGAATTTATTTTTTTATGCTATGATTCATGTTTTGTAATGTATAACAAATACTAAAGATAAATGTTACATTAGCTCCACTGGGTTATGACAACCCTGTGTACTGTACAGGGTTAGAAATGCTTAGCTCAGCCACCTACATGAAGGATATTATCCAGTAAAAAGATATTATCCACTGTCAAACCAACATACTGGAAAATTATTTTCCTGACGCTCTTGTTTTGTTTGTGACCTGCAAAAATTCTGTTTGCTTGTTTTTTCGCTTATGTTTTGTGAGTGCTTCCTAACCCATGCAGCAAATATACAGTTTTGGTCGTTTGAGTCCAAACATTAGAACACAAAATGATAGTCTAGAATAATGTGACTATTTAGTTAGCACATTCCTAGCTACTATGAATTAATTCATTTATAAATTATCTGGCCAAATTTAGTTTGAAATGTAATGAAATATATATATTTTAAAAGCAATATCACACTCTTATGAAAGCTAATTTGTGAGGCAAAATAAAAAAGTAACACTAATAATAATATCTGACATTTCAGACTTTTTTTGCAATTTTTTTTTAGGGGGGAAAAGTGAGAATTGCTACTTTTTATAGCACTTTTTTAATTTTTTTTTATCTTCGCATTCTGGTCTCTTGTTTATGGAAGCCCGTTTCCGACACTCAATAAAAAATAAACATTTATGTCACAATTGTGAGTTTACATCTCACAATTCTCGCAAGTTGTTTTTTTTCTCAGAATTGAGTGACAAAAACTTTTTTTCATGCAGTTGCAAGAAATAAAGTCAGAATTGCGAGAAACAAAGTCAGAATCGTGAGAAATAAAGTCAAAACTGCAGGATATAAACTTGCAATTGCGAGAAATAAAGTCGGAATTGTGAGAAATAAAGTCGGAATTGTGGGATATAAACTTGCAATTGCAAGAAATAAAGTGAGAATTGCGAGAAAATAAAGTCGGAATTGTGAGAAATAAAGTTGGAATTGTGGGATATAAACTTGTAATTGCAAGAAATAAAGTCAGAATTGCGAGAAATAAAGAACTGCTAGAAATAAAGTCAGAATTGTGAGATAAAAAGTCTGAATTGTGGCATATAAACACATTTGCGAGAAATAAAGTCAGAATTGGGGGATGTAAACACAATTGTGAGAAATAAAGTCAGAATTGTGAGAAATAAAGTCAGAATTGTGAGAAAATAAAGTCGGAATTGCAGGGCTCTAGACTAACTTTTTGCACTGGTTGCACTGGTGCGCCTAACTTTTTTTCTTAGGTGCACCAGCACAAAAGTTAGGTGCACCCAAATTTTCAACCGCATCACATTTTACACCGTAGTTTTACAAGTTCACTTTTTTTTTACTTTTTTATTTTATTTATTTTTTAATCCCTGTCCATATAGGCAATATTGACTTGTAAATGATTAACTAACAATCTGGTAAATATAAAGTTATTTATTTGAAGCATATTTTTTTCCCAGTACTTTACCCTACTTTGTGTAATAACGAAAACATTTCAGTGAAAAAATAAGTCCAAAACTCTCTATTTTAACATTTTGAACAATAGGGCTCTACAATTTTTTTTTTTTTAATTCTTGTTTTAATTTTTCTCATAATCAAATGAAAGCATAAACATTTATTTATTTTTAATCAAATGAAAAATAAACCTTTTTAATTTTTGGCAAACATATATATGATTTATAAATAGGAATATATAAACACCTACATTATACTGTACAAAAGTAATACAGGACTAATATTGTTCTGTTTCATGTTAAACCGTACTTTTATTTTGACAGATTGCCGTGAAGTTTGTGTGTACAGTATGATACGATGCTTTCTCAAATGAAACGGTAAAAGTGACACAGTAGGTTTGGAGATTGAGTTTATCTGTTCATGTAAGATGCAAATGCCAAAAATTAGCGGGAGCGTCACGCGTGCTTCAGTAGCCTATACACGTGTAGTTAAAAAAAATACACGTCTCCACCATTAATACATAGAGGCAAACGGAACATGCAGGATTCATTTTAAACGGTCTTTTTGCCTTTCAGTTTTCATAGACACTAGTGACTAGTCCATATCGCGATTTGAATTAAGTCACAGACCAACTTTTGATTTATCAATCCAGAAATCAACGTATTACGTGTCATTCCGCGCCATAGTAAATTCGGTTTTTATGAATGGAGTCCATGATCCAGTCCGTGTTTTTGCGGAGGAGGCATTGTAAACGCTTGACAATGTAGAGACATCCTGACTGCATCACATGCATTTTCAAACGTACACACACGTACAGGAATATCTGGACCACGGCCAATCAGAGGGGGCGCGGGATCTGTCCTTATTCTCTGATTGGTTTAGACCACGATATGGGTCTAATGTGTGTCTGTTGTTGAGCAACAGGGAGACTTTGTGACGGAGTTTCGTTTTTTTTCCCCTCGAACGGCTGGTCGCACCGGTGCAACCTTTGATTTTTTTTTAGTCGCACCATTGAGAAATTAGGTCGCACGTGCGACCAAATTGGTCGCACTCTAGAGCCCTGAATTGTGAGAAATAAAGTTGGAATTGTGGGATATAAACTTGTAATTGCTAGAAATAAAGTCAGAATTGTGAGATAAAAAGTCTGAATTGTGGCATATAAACACATTTGCGAGAAATAAAGTCAGAATTGGGGGATGTAAACACAATTGTGAGAAATAAAGTCAGAATTGTGAGAAATAAAGTCAGAATTGTGAGAAATAAAGTCAGAATTGGGGGATGTAAACATAATTGTGAGAAATAAAGTCAGAATTGGGGGATGTAAACACAATTGTGAGAAATAAAGTCAGAATTGGGAGAAATAAAGTCAGAATTGGGAGAAATAAAGTCAGAATTGGGGGATGTAAACATAATTGTGAGAAATAAAGTCAGAATTGGGGGATGTAAACACAATTGTGAGAAATAAAGTCAGAATTGGGAGAAATAAAGTCAGAATTGGGAGAAATAAAGTCAGAATTGGGGGATGTAAACATAATTGTGAGAAATAAAGTCAGAATTGGGGGATGTAAACACAATTGTGAGAAATAAAGTCAGAATTGGGAGAAATAAAGTCAGAATTGGGAGAAATAAAGTCAGAATTGGGAGAAATAAAGTCAGAATTGGGGGATGTAAACATAATTGTGAGAAATAAAGTCAGAATTGGGGGATGTAAACACAATTGTGAGAAATAAAGTCAGAATTGGGAGAAATAAAGTCAGAATTGGGAGAAATAAAGTCAGAATTGGGGGATGTAAACACAATTGTGAGAAATAAAGTCAGAATTGTGAGAAATAAAGTCAGAATTGTGAGAAATAAAGTCAGAATTGGGAGATGTAAACATAATTGTGAGGAATAAAGTCAGAATTGTGAGAAATAAAGTCAGAATTGGGGGATGTAAACAATTGTGAGAAATAAAGTCAGAATTGTGAGAAATAAAGTCAGAATTGTGAGAAATAAAGTCAGAATTGGGAGATGTAAACATAATTGTGAGGAATAAAGTCAGAATTGTGAGAAATAAAGTCAGAATTGGGGGATGTAAACAATTGTGAGAAATAAAGTCAGAATTATGAGAAATAAAGTCAGAATTGCGGGATATAAACTTGTAATTGCAAGAAATAAAGTCAGAATTGCGAGATAAAAAGTCTGAATTGTGGGATATAAACACATTTGCGAGAAATAAAGTCAGAATTGGGGGATGTAAACACAATTGTGAGAAATAAAGTCAGAATTGTGAGAAATAAAGTCGGAATTGCAGGATATATAAACTCACAAATTGCGAGAAATTAAGTCTGAATTGCAAGATATAAAGTCAGAACTGCAGAATATAAACTCACAATTGTGAGAAATGAAGTCACAATTGCAAGAAAGAAATAATTGCGAGAAATAAAGTCAGAATTGCAGAATATAAAGTCAGAATTGCTGGATATAAAGTCAGAATTGTGAGAAATAAAGTCAGAAGTGCGGAATATAAAGTCAGAATTGCTGTATATAAAGTCAGAATTGTGAGAAATAAAGTCAGAATTGTGAGATATAAAGTCAGAATTGTAGGATATAAACTCACAATTGCGAGAAATAAAGTAAGAATTGTGAGATATAAAGTCAGAATTGTGGGACATAAGCTTGCATTTGCGAGAAATAAAGTCAGAGTTGCACAAAATAAAGCTAGAATTGCAGGATATAAACTTGCATTTGCGAAAAAATAAAGTCAGAATTGTGAGATAAAAAGTCAGAATTGTGGGATATAAACTTAAATTCGGACTTTTTTTCACATTTATAAGTTTAAATCCTGCCAAAAAAAAAAAAGTGAGATATAAACTTGCAACTGCAAGTTATAAAATCCATTTCTGAGGGGGGAAAAAGACTGCTCTTGGAATTGCGAGTTTATTTCTCACAATTCTGACCTAAACAGTTGTGTGTTATAAAGGCAGAGCTGTTAGTTTATATCTCGAAAAAAGTCACAATTGTGAGATACAAGCTTGCAGTTGCGAGAAATAAAGTCAGAATTGCAAATTACTAACTTGCAATTGCAAGAAAAAAAAAGAAAAAAATCTTAATTGCAAAATGTAAACTCAAACTTATGAGTTCCTAACTTGCAATTGTGAGAAAAAAGGTCTGAACTGTGAGATATACACTTGCAATTGTGAGAAAATAGGCTTCCATACACACTTGCTTATGTGCTGTTGCTTAAACATTGCTTAACGATCAATAGGAACAGGAGACCAGGACCACCACGTGAGAATGTTGTAAATATTGGTTCTCAAATGGAAAGTCAGCCAGAGAGGGACCTTGACCTGCCAAAAGTTGAATAAAAGTAATTATTAGCGCTCCTCGCGGTGCACATTTCCTCTGATGCTAGACAAATGAAGGCTTGGTTAGCCGAGATGTTTGCTTCATCATTCATTCCCCCCACCAACAGCTGATTGATTGCTGTGATTTTATTAAGAAAAGGAGAAGGGGAAATTGAAAAATGCTGGTTGCAGTGTGGAAACACAGCGTTGATTATAAACTCTTAGGCGAGACAAAGGGGCCACCTTTCCATTTTGTAGCCCAACAAATAGACAGCAGGTGTTTTTGACAGGTGTCTGATTGCGTGCTACAAAAGACATTAAAAAAGCAAACAAATTGATGCATTTTTGTGCCTCTCATGGTAAATGGAGTTGGGCCTGATGGATGCCATTACCCAGGGATCTGATTGGCGGGACGCAGTGACTGAATAGCACAGGTGTTTTGCGGAGAACAGTTTGTGTATCTGTTGCGCTGAGCGTTCTTGCTTAAATCGGGATCTTCTTAAGTGTAGAATGGTTCACTATGGCAGTGTAATTAGTTTAACCTTTTAAATGGATAGATGATTTCCCATAGTATGACATGTATGATTGAATTATAATATCTATATTGAATGGAGCATATGCAGCCTTCCTTGCAAATTGGACAAACCTAAATCAGCGGTTCTTAAATGGTTTCGCTTCAGGACACAGATTGGTCTGAACACAACACAGTACCAAAATTGTTTATCACACAAAGGAAAACATAAATGTTTTTAAAATCAAATCAGACAAGACTTGGTACTGACACACATTTCACAAATCAATTCCATTCCAAATCACAAGGTGTTGATTCAAGTTGATTCTTCTGAAAAATTGTTAGGTACAGTACTTTTTTTTTTAAGGAAAGCAATCTCTCAACTAATGCTGTAAAATATACAAGGAAACATTGGTACATTACTAGACTATTAAAACTGAATGGTTCTGATTCACTCAAAAGAACTGAATCAGTGGGAATCAGACTATGCTTATTGTGCTGTATGTGTATGATTCATTAAAAAGAACTGACTCATACTGTAAGAGTCATGTTTGGGAATCACACTAAACCAGTTGCGCTGAACTGAAGTGGTGTGATTCATTTGGAAGTCAGACTTCACTTTTTGTGCTGTTATGTGTTTAATTCCCTAAAAAGAACCGTCTCATCCTGTAAGAGTCATATGTTCAGGCATCACACTAAACGGGTTGCACTGTATGGTTCTGATTCACTTAAAAGAACTGAATCAGTGGTGTTATTCGTTTGAGAATCAGACTATACTTGTCGTGCTATATGTGTATGATTTACTAAAAAAGAACAGACTAATACTGTAAGAGTCATATGTTCAGGAATCACATGACACCGGTTGCATTGTATGTTTTTGATTCACTAAAACAAACTGAATCAGCTGTGTTATTTATTTGGGAATCAAACTATACTTGTTGCCCTATATGTGCGATTTGCCGGAGGGGTATGGGGGATTTCCCCCCTCTGGTCTATGCATTCCCGGTGGGGATAAAAACATCCCGCGAACCCTCTCATAAGTCCCGATCTAAATCAAATGATTTGCGATACGCGCTTTAAAGTCCTTTCTGAATCAACTGATTTGCGATACGCGCTTTTAAGTCCCATTCTGAATCAACTAATTTGCGATACGCACTTTAAAGTCCTTTTCTGAATCAACTGATTCGCGATACGCGCTTTTAAGTCCCATTTTGAATCAACTAATTTGCGATACGCGCTTTAAAGTCATTTTCTGAATCAACTGATTTGCGATACGCGCTTTTAAGTCCTGTTCTGAATCAACTGATTCGCAATATGTGCTTTAAAGTCTTTTACTGAATAAACTGATTCGCGATACGTGCTTTAAAGTCCTGTTCTGAGTCAACTGATTCGCGATACGTGCTTTAAAGTCCTGTTCTGAGTCAACTGATTCGCGATACGCGCTTTAAAGTCCTGTTCTTAATCAACTGATTCGCGATACGTGCTTTAAAGTCCTGTTCTGAGTCAACTGATTCGCAATACGCGCTTTAAAGTCCTTTTCTGAATCAACTGAATCGCGATACGTGCTTTAAAGTCCTGTTCTGAATTAACTGATTCGCGATAGGCGCTTTTAAGTCCCATTCTGAATCAACTGATTCGTGATACGCGCTTTAAAGTCCTTTTCTGAATCAACTGATTTGCGATACGCGCTTTTAAGTCCCGTTCTGAATCAACTGATTTGCGATACGCGCTTTTAAGTCCTGTTCTGAATAAACTGATTTGCGATACGCGCTTTTAAGTCCCGTTCTGAATCAACTGATTTGCGATACGCGCTTTTAAGTCCTGTTCTGAATAAACTGATTCGCGATAGGCGCTTTAAAGTCCTTTTCTGATTCAACTGATTCACGATACGCTCTTTAAAGTCCTGTTCTGAATCAACTGATTCACGATACGTGCTTTAAAGTCCTGTTCTGAATCAACTGATTCACGATACGCGCTTTAAAGTCACGTTCTGAATCAACTGATTCACGATACACGCTTTAAAGTCACGTTCTGAATCAACTGATTCGCGATATGAGCTTTAAAGTCCTGTTCTGAATCAACTGATTCACGATACGTGCTTTAAAGTCCTGTTCTGAATCAACTGATTCACGATACGTGCTTTAAAGTCCTGTTCTGAATAGGGATGGGAATCGAAAACCGGTTCTTGTTGAGAACCGGTTCCCAGTGTTTCAATTCCATCGAATCGTTTGCAAAATTTGCAAACGATTCCCTTAACGATTCCAGTGGGCACGAATGACGTCATCACGCGCATTGCGTAACTTACGCACGTTGCGTAGCTTACGCTCAGTCAATAAGCATTGGCGCCTAAGCGGAACAAACGCTCAAAAGTCTGGTTGTATTTCACCAAAAAAGACGAAAATAGGGCAACTTGCAATACTTGCAGCGTAGATATTTCCTCAAAGGGAGGAAATACCACTAACATGCTAAAACATTTGCGCACACAGCATGCAATAACAATAAAAGAATGTTGCGTTTTCGATCCGCTCCGGACTAACAGTTCTCAACCCAGCAGCGGCAGCAGCAGCAACAACGTTAGCATGTCCTCGGCTAATAAAGCTGCAGGACTCATTCATTCCCATTATATATTTTCTAGGGAGATGACAAAGATTCTCAGGCCTAAGTACAAAGCCCCAAACAGAGACAGTTTAACTATGCTAATCAACAATTTGTTGTCCGTTTTCTTCCATATGAGAATCGATAAGGGAATCGATAAAGAATCGAATCGTTAAGCAGAATCGAAAATGGAATTGGAATCGTAAAAATCTTATCAATTCCCATCCCTAGTTCTGAATCAACTGATTCACGATACGCGCTTTAAAGTCCTGTTCTGAATCAACTGATTCACGATATGCGCTTTAAAGTCCTGTTCTGAATCAACTGATTCACGATACGTGCTTTAAAGTCACGTTCTGAATCAACTGATCCACGATATGAGCTTTAAAGTCCTTTTCTGAATCAACTGATTTGTGATACGAGCTTTAAAGTCCCGTTCTGAATCAACTGATTCGCGATACGAGCTTTAAAGTCCCGTTCTGAATCAACTGATTTGCGATACACGCTTTTAAGTCCCGTTCTGAATCAACTGATTCACGATACACACTTTTAAGTCCCATTCTGATTCAACTGATTCACGATATGCGCTTTAAAGTTCCGTTCTGAATCAACTGATTCGCGATACGCGCTTTAAAGTCCTGTTCTGAATCAACTGATTCACGATATGCGCTTTAAAGTCCTGTTCTGAATCAACTGATTCGCGATACGTGCTTTAAAGTCCTGTTCTGAGTCAACTGATTCGCGATACGTGCTTTAAAGTCCTGTTCTGAGTCAACTGATTCGCGATACGCGCTTTAAAGTCCTGTTCTGAATCAACTGATTCGCGATACGTGCTTTAAAGTCCTGTTCTGAGTCAACTGATTCGCGATACGCGCTTTAAAGTCCTTTTCTGAATCAACTGAATCGCGATAGGCGCTTTTAAGTCCCATTCTGAATCAACTGATTCGTGATACGCGCTTTAAAGTCCTTTTCTGATTCAACTGATTTGCGATACGCGCTTTTAAGTCCCGTTCTGAATCAACTGATTTGCGATACGCGCTTTTAAGTCCTGTTCTGAATAAACTGATTTGCGATACACGCTTTTAAGTCCCGTTCTGAATCAACTGATTTGCGATACGCGCTTTTAAGTCCTGTTCTGAATAAACTGATTCGCGATAGGCGCTTTAAAGTCCTTTTCTGATTCAACTGATTCACGATACGCGCTTTAAAGTCCTGTTCTGAATCAACTGATTCACGATACGTGCTTTAAAGTCCTGTTCTGAATCAACTGATTCACGATACGCGCTTTAAAGTCACGTTCTGAATCAACTGATTCACGATACGTGCTTTAAAGTCCTGTTCTGAATCAACTGATTCACGATACGTGCTTTAAAGTCCTGTTCTGAATCAACTGATTCACGATACGCGCTTTTAAGTCCCGTTCTGAATCAACTGATTTGCGATACGCGCTTTTAAGTCCTGTTCTGAATAAACTGATTTGCGATACACGCTTTTAAGTCCCGTTCTGAATCAACTGATTTGCGATACGCGCTTTTAAGTCCTGTTCTGAATAAACTGATTCGCGATAGGCGCTTTAAAGTCCTTTTCTGATTCAACTGATTCACGATACGCGCTTTAAAGTCCTGTTCTGAATCAACTGATTCACGATACGTGCTTTAAAGTCCTGTTCTGAATCAACTGATTCACGATACGCGCTTTAAAGTCACGTTCTGAATCAACTGATTCACGATACGCGCTTTAAAGTCCTGTTCTGAATCAACTGATTCACGATACGTGCTTTAAAGTCCTGTTCTGAATCAACTGATTCACGATACGCGCTTTAAAGTCCTGTTCTGAATCAACTGATTCACGATATGCGCTTTAAAGTCCTGTTCTGACTCAACTGATTCACGATACGTGCTTTAAAGTCACGTTCTGAATCAACTGATTTCGCGATAGGCGCTTTAAAGTCCTTTTCTGAATCAACTGATTTGTGATACGAGCTTTAAAGTCCCGTTCTGAATCAACTGATTCGCGATACGAGCTTTAAAGTCCCGTTCTGAATCAACTGATTTGCGATACACGCTTTTAAGTCCCGTTCTGAATCAACTGATTCATGATACACACTTTTAAGTCCCATTCTGATTCAACTGATTCACGATATGCGCTTTAAAGTTCCGTTCTGAATCAACTGATTCGCGATACGCGCTTTAAGGTCCCGTTCTGAATCAACTGATTTGCGATACGTGCTTTAAAGTCACGTTCTGAATCAACTGATTCGCGGTACGTTCCTTAAAGTCCTTTTCTGAATAAACTGATTCGCAGTACGTGTTTTCTGATTCGTGATACGCACTTTAAAGTCCTGTTCTGAATCAACTGATTCGCGATACGTGCTTTAAAGTCCCGTTCTGAATCAACCGATTCACGATACGCGCTTTTAAGTCCCGTTCTGATTCAACTGATTCACGATACGCACTTTAAAGTCCTTTTCTGAATCAACTGATTCACGATACACGCTTTAAAGTCCTTTTCTGAATCAACTGATTCGCGATACGCGCTTTAAAGTCCTGTTCTGAATAAACTTATTCGCGATACATGCTTTAAAGTCCTGTTCTGAATCAACTGATTACTGATACGCGCTTTAAAGTCCTGTTCTGAATCAACTGATTACCGATACACGCTTTAAAGTCCTTTTCTGGATCAACTGATTCGCGATATGTGCTTTTAAGTCCTGTTCTGAGTCAACTGATTCGTGATAGGCGCTTTAAAGTCCTTTTCTGAATAAACTGATTTGCGATACATGCTTTAAAGTCCCGTTCTGAATCAACCGATTTGCGATACACGCTTTAAAGTCCCGTTCTGAATCAACTGATTCGTGATACGCACTTTAAAGTCACGTTCTGAATCAACTGATTCGCGGTACGCTCCTTAAAGTCCTTTTCTGAATAAACTGATTCGCGGTACGTGCTTTGAAGTCCGGTTCTGATTCAACTGATTCGTGATACGCACTTTAAAGTCACGTTCTGAATAAACTGATTCGCAATACGCGCTTTAAAGTCCAGTTCTGAATCAACTGATTCGCGATACGCACTTTTGAGTCCCGTTCTGATTCAACTGATTCATGATATGCGCTTTAAAGTCCCGTTCTGAATCAACTGATTAACGATACACGCTTTAAGGTCCCGTTCTGAATCAACTGATCTGCGATACGTGCTTTAAAGTCACGTTCTGAATCAACTGATTCGCGATACGCACTTTAGTCCCATTCTGAATCTGATCTGATTGGAGCGCTTCGAAACTGAATCATTTTGCAACGCAGTGGTTTACTGATTCAAAGTTTCAAAAAGCTCCCTTGATACTTTGCTTGCTTTATCTATATAATTTATTTGTTGTTTGAAATTAAATCATTACAATTAATAGGCCTAACTTACGATGTTTTTTATTAAATTGTGATCACGTTAGACAGTTTTTGTTGTATTAAAAACGTTTTATGACGTAACACTCATTTTCTAGTACTTGCCTAAAAAGACGGGTATATAATGTACGTTGTTAACAGATTAAGCTAACATTAGGTTACTTAGGCTATAGCCTTACTGGAGTTTGATCAACCTCCGCCTATGAAGAGAGAAAAAAGTTTTCAAAAGCAATTCTTCAATTCTGCTATTTTCACAAATCGCACCCTGTGTGTATGATTTACTAAAAAAACAGACTCAAACTGTAAGAGTCATTTGTTTGGGAATCACACTACAACCACTGTGCTGTATGGTTCTGATTCACTAAAAAGAACTGAATCAGTGGTGTTATTCATTTAGCAATCGTACTATAATTGTCGTGCTATATTTATATGATTTACTAAAAAGAACTGACTCATACTGTAAGAGTCATATGTTTGGAAATCACTACAATTGTTGTTCTGTATGTGTTTGATTCACTAAAAAGAACAGATTCAAACTGTAAGAGTGTGAATCGCACTAAACCAGTTGCGTGGAACTGAATCAGTGGTGTGATTCGTTTGTGAGTCAGACTTTACTTCTTGTGCTATACTGAATGTGTTTGATTCACTAAATACAACCGATTACTTCTGTAATGAGACTACTGGTTGTGTTTTCTGCTTAACCAAGTGAATTCGTGAAATAGTTTTACTACAATGTTCCAGCTGTCAAAATGCACTTGTGAGAACCGTCATGGATGTCAAAACCAAAAGCTCTGTAAAGCTTTTTCTCCTCCTCGTGAAAAAAAAATTATAGTTTTGCTATGCTAAAGAGGCTTAGTTGCATTTTTAAATATGGATTTTGAGTGAGGATCCTCTTCCTGAATTATTACATGCAAAGTGAAGTAATTATCTTGTGATTTTGGAGATAAGGCAGCGGTCAGTGCCACGGATTACATTTTCTTAGTATTTGGAGAAAGTCAGAGCAGACCTGGTCCATGGCAGGGAGATTTTTAATGTGAAGTCCAGGTGGGTGAGCGCAGGTTTAGTGACTGTTCTGTGACCTGTGTTCTGTCGGTCGTAGTGGGAGGATGATGTCCCTGTCAGCTCCTCTCACCCTTATGTTCTCATTATCCACCTCCTGTCCCCATGCTCCAAATGACAGACTCAGGGACAGGAGCACACAGACTTCCACCACAGACAATTATATAAAGAAATAGTACATTATGGGGGAAAAAGGAGAATATAATCTAATAGATGACCTTCCGAAAAATAAGCATTTCATCAGTGTGGGTTCAGTTAGAGTTAAGTCGGAATAAATATTAGCGTTTATCTTGTATCCAGTGGAAAATGGCCAGCAACAGAGCAAGAATAGGTTCTTTTCACACTCTCTGATAACTATTCACACATATCTAAGAGGCTGGTATCAGTACATATGCCGTCTGGTGAGAGAAGCGCTTTCTGCTTGATCTCATGGAAAGCATATACAAATGTTTCTTAAGTGTAGTGAACATATGACCATAAAGAACACTTACAGACAGCTTGAATAGTGCTTTCATTAGTTTTTCCTAATTTATGCTCAATGGCCATTAAACACACTTGGCGTTGGTAAAGAAAGAGATTGTGAAATGACAAAACATGAAAGATCATAGACAACGTGACTATTAAATCATCTTGTTTTCATTTAAATTTTTTTGTTTTAGTTTATTTTGTTTTTTATTTATTTAGTTTTATTTAGTTTTCATGTTATTTTGTTTTTTTGTTTTGTTTTGTTTTGTTTTATTTTTATTTTATTTTTATTTTTGTATTTTGTTTTATTTTGTTTCTCATTTTCTTTTATTTAGTTTTTTTGTTTTTTGTTTTTATGTTATTTTTTGTCTGTTTTGTTTTATTTCATTATTTTTTCTTTTCTTTTCTTTCATTTTCTTTTATTTTGATTTGTTTTGCATTTTGTTTTATTTAGTTTAGTTTTTGCTTTATTTTATTTTATTTATATATATACAGTCAAGCCCGAAATTATTCATACCTCTGGCAAATTTTGACGTAAAGTTACTTTTATTCAACCAGCAAGGTTTTTTTTTTTTTTTTTTTTGAACGGAAATGACACAGGCTTACATACATGTACAAGAGGCATCATTGTGTAAAAAAATATTTTTCAGCTTTTATTTACATTTAAACAAAAAGTGGCACGTGCAAACTGTCACAGTCTATGTGAAAATCCAAAGTTCTATACCAGTGATTCTCAACTCCAGTCCTCGGGGCCCACTGCTCTGCACATTTTGTATGTTTCTGAATCTGACACAGTTCAGTTCATGGATCTTTCTCCTAACGAGCTGATTATCTCAATCAGGTGTGCTTAATGAAGGAGACATACAAAATGTTCAGAGCAGTGGGCCTCGAGGACTGGAGTTGAGAATCACTGTTCTATACCATTCCAAATAGTCCAAGGTGTTCTAAATCATCCTAATTACCCTGATTCATTAGGAACAGTTGTTTTAATCAACTCAACAGGTGAAATACAGAAGCTCTCTGCTGTTGGTTTGTGAACAGTAAAGGCTGTTTTTTTGCAGGTCTCTTCATATAACAACAGTTCATAGAGACCAAGGGCTGTCAAAGGACCATGAATTAAGGATTTGTTTCCAACTAATTTGTTTCCTGGTTTTAGATCAATTGTGGCTGATATTTAACTAAATTAATTCCTGCCTTCATTTCAGGGAAATCATGGACATGTTGTAGTATTTTGTTCCCTCATTTTAATTGACTTCAAAGAATAGTTCACCCAAAAATGAAAATGTGCTGAAAATGTACTCACCCTCAGGCCATCCAAGATGTAGATGAGTTTGTTTCTTCATTGGATCAGATTTGGAGAAATGTAGCATTCACTTGCTCACCAATGCAGTGAATGGGTGCCGTCAGAATGAGAGTTCAAACAGTGAATGGATTGGTGAGCAAGTAATGTAATGCTAAATTTAGAAGAAAGTGAATTATCTACATCTTTGATGGCCTGAAACTAATAAAAAGTAGCTACAAATTAAGTTGTGAAAACAATAATAAAGTAACAAGTTTTAATGCATAAGTGTTGATGAACTATTGCATTAGTGCTTTAAATGTAGCGTTTTATTAATATAATTATTACCTTGTAATGAAAGCGATGGGTTAGAAGTCTTTTTGTAGCATCATATAAACTTTTATAAGACGCTATTAAAGCACAGAATCACTCTCACAAATGGTCCAAGAAAGAATGTCATTGTTTTCCAGCCGGGAGCATTGGGGTGGTCGTAGGACCTAATCGCGTGTCCTTGGGCGCACATGGCATGCACAGATTTTTCCATCAGATCCCCGTTAAGGTACACTTTGAATCTCCACCCCTACCCTTTTAATTAAATGAAAGCACAGCAGGTCACATACAAGCTCAAAGTCACACCACAGAAATGGACAGAAGCACATAGCATTGGGCTCATGGTCGGAATACGCAAATATGGCTGCTCAGCGGGGTAACCTGAAATATAACTGTGAAATTAAAGGGGAAATGGGGCTGAATATCTGCAGGGCACAATTCAGAGGTCAACTTTAGCTGCTAATGTGATTTACTAATGTAGATACTATATATAAACACTTCGCTTGATCTTAGCTACTTAAAGGAATGGTCTTCAATTACTCACCCTCATGTTGTTTCAAATGTGTATGACTTTCTTTGTGAGACTTTTTGAAGAATGTACTGCTTTCTGTTGTGCAAGTATTTACAATGAATGGTGTCTAGAACTTCAAGAAATATCATGAAAGTGGCCTGAATGGCTTGTTACTCACTGGTATCTTTCTGATATATGTGTACTGTTGTGAGTAATTTCCTGATCATTTACTCACCCCCTCGTCATCCAAGACATCCATGTCTTTCTTTCTTCAGTTGAAAAAAGTAATTTTTTTTAAAGGAAACATTACAGGATTTTTCTCCATATAGTGGACTTCAATGAGGATCAACAGGGTTGAAGGTCCAAATTGCAGTTTCAAGAAAAATCCTGGAAAGTTTTCCTTAAACCCTTAAATTATCAGAAAGTTTTGATTCTGGATGTGAACTAAGCCTTTAAGTTGAAAATTATTCATTCAGATTTTTTCATGAATTATTACAAACCCTCCAAGGAAAGTTATGGCAGATTTTAAATGAATAACAACTTAAATAGCCATCTGTTCCTCACACAAAAGTGTCATATAGCTTCAAAAGACTTGAAATATGCCAAATAAGTAATATGGGCAACTTTATAAGTCTTTTAAGTATTTTGTTTGAGGTCAAAAGAAGTCTCTTATTCTCACCAAGCCTTCATTTATTTGATAAAAATAGTAAAGTGACAAGTGAAAACAGTAATAGCCAGAACATTTTTATGGTTATCAGTATCAAAAACTATTCTTTTTAAATTATTTTAAAGCATTTAAAGAAAGTTTGTCAGAGCCCTTGTTATTCTTAATTTTGACGTTAATTTCCATTTTTACACCAGACAGTTGAGGTCAAATGTTTACATACACATTGCAGAATGTGTAAAATGTTAATTATTTTACCAAAATAACAAAGATCATACAAAATGCATCTTATTTTTTATTTAGTACTGACCTGAATCAGATATTTCATATAAAAGATGTTTACATATAGTCCACAAAAGAAAATAACTGTTGAATTTATAAAAATTACCCTGTGGAACCTGAAAAGTCCTTCAGGTTCCACAAATTCTTTGGTTTTTCAGCATTTTGTGTATTTGAACCTTTTCCAACAATGAGTGTATGAATTTGAGATCCATCTTTTTAACAACCGAGGGACTTATATGCAATTATTACAGAAGGTTCAAGCGCTCACCGATGCTCCAGAAGCAAAAATTATAAATTAAGAGCCAGGGTGTAAACTTTTGAACAGAATGAAGATGTGTACATTTTTTCTTATTTAGCTAAATATCTTTTTTTTTTATTATTTAGTACTGCCCTTCAGAAGCTACAAAAGATACTTATATGTTTCCCAGAAGACAAAATAAGTTCAATTTACCCTGATCTTCAAATTCAAAAAGTTAATGCATGTTTTTTCCTTCTGGAGCATTAGAGAGTGTTTGAAGCTTCTGTAATAGTTGTATATGAGTCCCTCAGTTGTCCTCGGTGTGAAAAGATGGATCTCAAAATCATACAGTCATTGTTGGAAAGGGTTCAAATACAAACAAAATACTGGAAAGCCAAATAATTTGTGGGACCTGAAGGACTTTTCTGAAGAACAACAGGCTGTATAACTGTTCAGGACAAACAAGGAGCTCATGAGCAACTACCACTGAACAAAGAAAATAAAACACAGCTGTGGATCATTCAGGTAACAACACAGTATTAAGAATCAGGTGTATGTAAACTTTTGAACCGGGTCATTTTTATAAATTCAACTATTACTTTCTCTTGTGGACTATATGTAAACATCTTTCATGTGAAATATCTTATTCAGGTCAGTACTAAATAAAAATAGCATGCATTTTGGTAAAATAATTAACATTTTGTATATTCCGCAAGGTGTATGTAAACTTTTGACCTCAACTGAATATATCGGTTCAAATTATCGGTTATCGGCCTACTTTAGTAATCGGTAAACTCATATCGGCCAGCCCCTATCAGTAATATTGTAAATATTGTCTTAAAATAACTGTAAATTTATTTGATTTTATTTATAAACATATTTACTGTTACATTTGATCAAATCATTGCATTCTTTTTGGATAAAAGTATTAATTTCTTCCAAAAAAACATCACCTGATCACAGGCTTTTGAATTGTTATATTTATACACCCCCATGTTGTTTCAAATGTGATATTTTGTTTAATTTTTGAATTCTTGGCCACTCTTTTCAGTGAATAAAATTGAATCTGGGGTCAAATCTCAAAGCAAGAGAGTTAAAGAATCTTCATACAGGTTTGGAACGACATGAGGGTGAGTAAATGAGGGTCCCCAAAAAGGTGTAATGTGATTTACTGTAGCTCTTTCCTCAAATCCAAATATTTATCAGTTTTGTAGATGTAACATATTGCACAACTGGCGTTTGAGAGGAATCAGCTTTCAAAATCATCCTTTTTGAAAGATGCCTTGCTAGCACAGCTGTCTAAACTCGGATGGCATCAGATGAGCTTCTGCTGAAATCTGACCATCAATATCTTGTAAGAAGACTGACAGCGGTGACATCTAATCACTGCCCTACTGACATGCAATAACTCCTGTCTGATACACGTCAGGCTGAGGAGCTTATTGACATGAGGATCCTCTATTTATAGCGCTGTATGTCTGCTGTGAGTGGCTGGATGAATCGAGGAGACTTTTTACAGGACTCATTAGCCTCATGCTGTTTATCATACACTGTCTCCATATTAATTGATCTACTTACAAGCTTGAAATGTATGTGAACGTGATTGTTGGATATGGAGATATTGGACATCTGTTGAAATGTTTGAGATATCTTTAATTATAATAAAGTTAGGCCTAACGCTAATGTTTGGGAAATTTCCCTCAAGGCAAATTATGTGTTTTTATAGGAGAAAGTCTGCAGATTTATACTTTTCCAGTGAGTCATACTGATTCTACATAATGTCAAAAAATAAGATTGTTGGAGGGTGCTGACCTGACTTTAGGTACACTGATGTCCCAGAAGTTTGATTTTAGTTTCACATTAAGGTCAAGTGTTTTTTGTTTTTTTTACTTTTCAAAAGCCATTATAAATAGAATTGTATTCTTGTACCAGAATTTCAATCTTAAGATAAGAAAGAAAAAATATATATATATTTAAAACTTTCTCATCTAAACAGTGCAGGATTATTACAGTTACCAAAAAAAGTGTTACTTAAAATAAAATATAAATTAACTTAAACTATTTTAATTATAAATAGATTTGATCTTAAGATGGGGGAAAATATATTATTTTTCAAAATTTCTAATCTAAACAGATCAAAGTTATTATTATTATTAACTAAAAAAGTGGGGGTTTTTTTTGTTAATAAAATATAAAATAAACTTAAACTTTTTATTATAATTCTGTTCTCGTGCCGGACTTTTAATCTTAAGATAAGAAAAAAATTAAATAGATTTTAAAAGTTCCTTATCTGAACAGAGCAGGAATATTAATATAAACCTTAAATTCCTTTAAATAAAATAAACTTAAACCTATTTTATTTCAATTACAAATAGATTATATTCTCATTTCAAACATTCATTCTTAAGGGGCAAAAAAAAATAAAAAATCATCTAAACAGAGCAGAATAATGTTAACTAAAAATAAATGAATAAATAACTAAAGTTGCTTGAAATAAAATATACAATTAAATTAAACTTATTTAATTTTATTACAAATAGATTATAATGTATTCTCGTTCCTGACTTTCAATCTTAAAATAAGAAAAACAATTCATTATTTTTTTAAT
>NC_133374.1:25172763-25199308 GCF_049309525.1 Garra rufa
CAGACGCGCACGGGAATGGATAGCCTATCTGCGTGCATAGTCTTCCATTAAACTGCGTTGCTTTTAGAAGCGTCAATTCAGTTGTTGCATATATTTAAATGTCTTTATTTCGGGATGATCAAAGTAAATTATAACTCAAACTTGAGATTTTACTGGGGCACAGCAGATTTGCCCCAGTAAAAAGGGTCTAGCAACGCACCTGCCCTGAAGCGGCTTCATAACTGCATCCATGTTTGCACGTCTCATTTGATGTGGTAATTTCACAGAAGTTGAAGACTCGTTCTCGCCCCCTACAGTGCAATTCGACTAGGTATATGTCATCCGCGCTAAAATATCAAGGTGAAAGTCATCATAACTTACGTAGTATAGAACCAGCTCCCAACCCAACTTTGAGAATAGATTAACGGCAATATTTTTTTTATCGCCCGATAAGAGTCTCACGTTAACGCAGCACGTTAACGCCGATAACGGCCCACCACTAATATATATATATATATACTTTTTACAATTTCTTTCCAAATGCAATAGGTTTGGAATCTTGTTACAGAGACTTTGCATATTTTATTTTATTTTATTTTATTTAAGCCTAAAGCATCAAAAAAGGACAATAAGGCACTGTCCCCACTGTAAATGATGCTTAGAAATTACAATTATTATTTTTTATACTTTTTATATTTTTTTTTTTTACAAATGCTATAGATTTGGAATCTTGTTACAGAGACCTTTGCATATTTTATCTTATCCTTAAAGCATCAAAAAGGACATTACAGTTTTTCTCAGTTGCTTTGGTACATTTCTCAGATCAGAATTGAAATTTGCAAGTGCATTTCTCAAAACAATTTGTACAAATAGCAAAACACCATGGATTACCTTCAAAAGCCAGTCTCTTGCACAAAATCCTTAGTTCATCTCTCAAAAATAAATATCTGTGTCAGTGAACATGTCAGTGCCATCAGAATGACAAGTCATTTTGTCATTGTGTACAGATAAGACAGTCAAATTGGTTAGTCACGTTGTCAATATAACAGTGTACTCTGGAGGGATGTTCTGATGTAAACTATTGCTAAAGTTTTGATGACAATTAGTTTTTCTGAATTGCTAAAACACATTTTTGAAACCATCACTCATTTTCTCAAAACCTTAAACACAAATATAAATGTTCAAACCAATTTCACAGAACCCATGACTCTTCTGGCAAAATCAAACAATCCCTTAAAAACCATTTCACCTGTACTCAAAATCAAACAAAGCTTTCAAATCATACACACATTAGTCAATACTATATGCACTACAGGTCATTCATTAGACACTATGGTGTCAATGGAGAACACAGTGTCCAGTGCATGTAGTTACAAAAAAAAGAATGTGTACTGTATATAGTAATTATTTTTGCAAGATACATAAACAAACACTCAAAAAACATACACATACTCGAAAGAAATCACCCCTTAGTTTGAAAAAAAAAATACACACACATATATGTATGTGTGTGTGTGTGTGTGTGTGTGTGTGTGTGTGTGTGTGTGTGTGTGTGTGTGTGTGTGTGTGTGTGTGTGTGTGTGTGTGTACCTGGTATTCATCACGCTGTGGGGACCAAATGTCCCCACAAGGATAGGAATACCAGTAGATTTTGACCTTGTGGGGACATTTCTCAGGTCCCCATGAGGAAACAGGCTTATAAATCATGCACAATGAGTTTTTTTGAAGAAGTAAAAGTGTGCACAATCTCCTGTGAGGGCTAGGTTTAGGTGTAGGGTAGGTGTAGGGTGATAGAAAGTACGGTTTGTACAGTATAAAAACCATTACGCCTATGGAATGTCCCCATAAAACATGTAAACCCAACATGTGTGTGTGTGTGTGTGTGTGTGTGTGTGTGTGTGTGTGTGTGTGTGTGTGTGTGTGTGTGTGTGTGTGTGTGTGTGTACCTGGTATTCATCACGTTGTGGGGACCAAATGTCCCCACAAGGATAGGAATACCAGTAGATTTTGACCTTGTGGGGACATTTCTCAGGTCCCCATGAGGAAACAGGCTTATAAATCATGCACAATGAGTTTTTTTGATGAAGTAAAAGTATGCACAATCTCCTGTGAGGGCTAGGTTTAGGTGTAGGGTAGGTGTAGGGCGATAGAAAATACGATTTGTACAGTATAAAAACCATTACACCTATGGAATGTCCCCATAAAACATGTAAACCCCAAAGTGTGTGTGTGTGTGTGTGTGTGTGTGTGTGTGTGTGTGTGTGTGTGTGTGTGTGTGTGTGTGTGTGTGTGTGTGTGTGTGTGTGTGTGTGTGTGTGTGTGTGTGTGTGTGTGTGTATTTTTGGTATATTCCATGTCATTGCGATACACACACACACAAAAAAGTAGAAATGTGAACATACAGTAGGACATTCTCTTTAGTGAAAACTGTACATGCAGTGCTGTAAGAATTACAGTGCAGTCTTCCTACACCTGTTGGGCCACAAATTCTCATCCACATCACAACAAATATCTTCTCTTGCGATGCAGCGTGGAAAGAATCACAGGACAGATTTAGAAAAAAAGTCTAATGGAAAAGTATAGAAATATGCTTGACATATTATGACAACTTGTTCAACCATTTTGCATGTAAAGACTTATGCTATGAACCAATGCCTAAATGTTGTGAGGGGTAAGACTATTCTACAGAGACTAAAATAATCCATTTTGATCAACATGACATAAGCAATTGATAATGTAGGAAACAGCAGAGAATTGTACATAATCATTTGCATGGATGTACCAAAGCATTTGCAACTTGTTCAAAGAAATAAAAAAACTGCTTTTTTGATGTGCACAACTGACACAATGATGTGAAGATTGAACAAGTAGTTTTGAGAATTTCAATTCTGATCTGAAAATTGTACCAAAGCGACTGAGAAAAACTGTAAAGCACTATCCTCGCTGTAAATTATGCCTAGAAATGACTTTCTTATATAATTGCCTTTCTAATAACATTTTGGCAAGTTTTGTCTTTATTTAAAATGTATTATTTATAATATTACTAATTTATTATTGTATTTTAGCCTAAAGTATCAAAAAAAGGACACTAAGGCACAGTCCCCACTGTAAATGATGCTTAGAAATTACAATTATTATTTTTATATAATTTTTACTATTTCTTTACAAATCCTATGAATTTGGAATCTTATTTTATTTTATTTTATTTTAGCACCAAAAGCATTTGACATTTTTGTATAATTTTAACTATTTCCTGGCAGGTTTTCTATTCATTTCTAATTTATTATTTATAATATTAGACATTTATTAATTTTACCTACAATTTTAGTATTGCTAGTACCATATACTACTACTCTTGAAATGCTTCAGAATTAGCATTTGGGTATTTGACAGAAAGGATGATTTTTCTGTTTTGTTTTGGTCTTGAAAACATTGTTAATAGGTTAAAATTATGAACAAATCAGTATAGTTTTTTTTTTGTTGTTGTTGTTGTTTTTTTATTGAGATTTTTTTTGTAATTTATTTTAGATTGTTTTTTTTTTAATGCTATAATATAGACAGTAAAATAAATAAATATTTTATCAAAATCTGTTGTTAGAAAATGTAATTTACAATTTTTGTTTGTGGTGCAACCAGGTAAATGACGTGCAAAGCAAAAATATAAACTTATGTCCGGAAAGGCCCAAAAGGCCAGCAGGAAGAAAAAGTCCATCGTTGAGCCCTTGGCCATGCAAATATTATTTCACAGACGTCACCTTGAGAAACAATTCCCCTCAGAATAGTGCTTATGTCTTTGGCTTAGCAATCTGATCCACTCAGAAAGCAGAGAGAGATATGAAAGACAAACATCCCCAGAGGAAATCCCTCAACCTTGTTTTCATCAGCACCATCGTGAACACAGGGACTTATTCTTATTTGAAATGGCATTCGGTACTGAATATGCTAAAATTAATAAGTCAATATTGGGAGAGCCGTGATAGAACCGACTCTATTCTTTCTTTCCTTGGCGAAACAGACGGCATGACGCACACAGAGCGCAGCGGAGACGTGTCAGGTGTTCCCATGCAAATCGTCACATCAGATGCAGCTCTAATGCACTGATAATGAGTTGGCTCCATGTTACACACATGCATCAGAAATGCGGCCTCATTTCGTATTTCACCTGTAACCTCATACCACATACCGAGTGTGGAATACATTACTCAGAGCTGAACTCCCCTAATAAAAGAGCACTGTGTGCTGCCGGGTTTGTTGTTGCCTGAGCGGAGCTCCTCACAGTGAGCGTATGGAGCCTCTCCCCACCTGTCAGATGTGTATACGGGCGATGGGTGGCCCCCTGGGGAGGAGGCACTGATGTGCCAGGTGACGATCAAAGGCCCGGTTTCCTGCCTTTCACTGCGAGCTCATATGGCTTCCTCACTTTAGACCTTTTTCTGGGTTTAAGCGCTGAATAGCGGTAACACCGAGACGAGCACTATCACCGCTTGCACTTTTCTCTCACTGATTGCCCAGGGTCTTTGCTGCATAGATGTAGATTTAGTCGAAGGATGTGAGGACCTTTTTTTCTTTACATTTTTAAAACTGGCTGTGGCCCTGACCAAATTACACCACAAGTGCAGTAATACCAATAAATGTTGACCTTGCGTAGTTGTTACTTTTCTCAGAATTGAGAATATATCTTGCTGCGACTTTTTTTCTTAGAATTGTGAGTTTCTATCTCGTAGTTGATTTTATTTTCAAAATTGTTAGTTTTTATCTCGTACTTGACTTTCTCTCAGAATTGTGTTTATATCTCGCAGTTGTGACTTTTTTCTCAGAATTGCAAGTTTATATCTTGCAGATGTGACTTTTTTCTCAGAATTACGATTTACATCTTGCAGTTGTGACATTTTTTTCTTAGAATTGTTGAGTTTTTATCTCATACTTGACTTTTTTTCTCAGAATTGTGAGTTTTTATCTCATAGTTGAGTTTTTTCTCAGAATTGTGAGTTTTTATCTCATAGTTGACTTTTTTCTCAGAATTGTGAGTTTACATCTTGCAGTTGTGAGTTCCTACCTCGTAGTTAATTTTATTTTCAAAATTGTTCGTTTTTATCTTGTACTTGACTTTTTTCTCAGAATTGTGAGTTTATATCTCGCAGTTCTGACTTCTTTTTCAGGATTGTGAGTTATGACTTTATTCAGAATAGAGTTTATATCTCGCAGTTATGACTTTATTCAGAATTGAGTTTATCTCGCAATTGTGACTTTTTTTCTCAGAATTACGAATTTACATTTTGCAGTTGTGACTTTTTTCTCAAAATTGTGAGTTTCTATCTCGTAGTTGATTTTTTTTTTCAAAATTGTGAGTTTTTATCTCGTACTTTACTTTTTTTATCAAAATTGAGAGTTTAAATTTTGCAGTTATAATTTTTTCCCAGAATTGTGAGTTTTTTTCTCGTAGTTGTCTTTTTTCTCAGAATTGTGAGTTTATATCTTGCAGTTGTGACTTCTTTCTCAGAAGTGAGTTTTTATCTTGTAGTTGACTTTTTTCTCAGAATTGTGAGTTTATATCTCACAGTTGTGAATTCTTTCTCAGAATTGTGAGTTTATATCTCACAGTTGTGACTGTTTTTCACAGAATTGCAAGTTTATATCTCTGGCTTTTTTCTTAGAATTGTGAGTTTTTTTCTCATAGTTGACTTATCTCAGAATTGCGAGTTTATATCTCGCAGTTGTGACTTTTTTCATAGAATTGTGAGTTTTTATCTCGTAGTTGACTTATCTTAGATTTATGAGTTTACATCTTGTAGTTGTGACTTTTTTTCTTAGAATTGTGAGTTTTTATATTGCAATTAGGACGTGCAATTGCAAGTTTATATCTCACAATTGTGACTTTTTTTCTCAGGATTGTGAGATTTAAACTCACAATTGCGAGAAAAAAAAAATCACAATTACCTTTTTTATTTTAATTTTTATTCTGGCTTCCATAGAAAACAGTTTATAAATCATACAGAATTACGTTTTTTGAAAATATAAAAATGCAGAAAGTTTAGTTTGAGGGTTCAGGGATAGGGTCAGGATAAGGGGATAGAATTCCCCCCCCCCCCCAAAAAAAATTTACATAATTTCCTAATTTATTTAGACTACTGTTCCGAAGTAATTTTTTTATATACTTTGTACATTTAATTTTACATAATTTCCTAATGTATTTATATAATTTGTATTTTTTATATATATTTTTAACCCAAAATCTTACATCTTTGTTTTTTTCTATTTTTCTTTTGCATGTACATTTTAAGTATCTACATAAGAACCATCCTTTCATATGTATATACTGAATCATCCTTTCATTTTTAGTTCTTCTCTACAAACATATAAAATAGCGATTTTCAAGAAGGAACAGAAAGAAAAATTACAGTAAGTGAAACCATTTTTGTTTAATAACCAGAACATCTATTAAAGTGGGACTTTAGTCTGGGGAAAATATGTTTTGCGCCTCTTCACTTCAGAGCATTTTCTCTCTCTTTTTTTTTTTTTTTTTTCAAGAAAATATGGTCTTGTCTTGTCAGAGGGGGTGGTTATATACCTAAATGAGGCTCATTTCTTCTATGGAATATTAATGATTAGCATGTGAAAAACATGACTGAATAAGCACCAAGTGGGAAAAAGAGAAAAACATGAACGGTAGTTATAGTAGACAACACAGACATTATGTTATTTACAAGATGCAACCGTAATAGAATAAATACATGAATGTATCCATACATATGAACTAAATCAGTATGCATAATATGTGTGTGAGCCATGCTACATCTGATGCTGAAAGCCAATAAAAGAAAGCGCTTGTGTGTAAATTGCCGTGTGCTCTCAGGCAGCAAAGATGTATATCACACTTCCTGCATGTCAGAACCTAAATGACAAACCACGGATAACACAGTTTTTTATCTTAAACGTGGCCCACTTGCCATGTCGTCGTCAGGCGTTCTGCAGCACTTCAGTGATCGCCCAACCGAAGCAATGAATTCTGGCAGACGCTACTGACTTTATGGACCAGGCTTTAAAACCTTATTTTAGTGCCATGGCTTTTGCTTAGACATATTTCTCAGTCACACACACTCACACACACGGCGATGCAGAAGCCAGATGGAGGATAAACACTAGCTGCTGAGCACCAGGCTTCTCGCCAGTCAAATGTGATTGCCATCAGTGGCAAATTAACAACAAATTAAGCAAGCGAGTTGGGTAATTACACAGTCAATCAATAAGACATACTTTACACTGGCAGCAGGTAAAATGGTGCATAAATAGCAAACTGGAATGAATTAATATTGATTTGTATTTCCTCCATAAGGACGAACGACTGTTGTATCTGCACAATTTGAACTACTGGTAAAATTGTGGATTTTTGAACATCGTACAACATACGGCAGACACACTTGAAGAAACAATTAATCTCAGAATGTACGTCAGAACACAGAAGGAGTTTAGGGTCAGTAAGATTTTTTGAAAGAAATTATTCATTTTATTTAGCAAATATGTATAGAGGGCACTTACGTCACAATTTGGTCAGTTATCCGGATGCGCAGCCATACTGGCGATACTCAGATGTGAACAACAGCATGGATTGCACAGTTAATGTACTACTGAATATGTTGTTCTGCTAATTTATGCTATCTAAACCACGGAAAAAAACATGTGGAAGCTAAATCATATAGAGAAGGACTTAGAAAGCAGGAAAGGGTGCAATATTTTGACAGACTAAAGTTAATAGGTGGTAAAGATATGCACAAGCAGTATTAACTATGATATTAGGCTAATATTTCACCAATGAAATGATGAGAACAAAAACGAATGTTGTCAAGATTCTTGCCCGGGAAATCCTGGTTCAGTTTGTCCAACCACAAGTGCCTTTTGTTCCTCAGACAGTTTTTGCACTCTTCTCCTTGATTTGTTATAACTTCTGGCAGTCTTCAGTACTCCAAATGTTTTTCCAAATGGTCCGACCGATTAGTACAGCCCAAAACATGATAATAATTGACCATTTTCAGCAACAATAATCAGGAAAATATGCCAGTTTCATTCTATTTAGTGGCACTGTTTACTTTCAGTGCTGCCAATATGGCCGATTGATGACGTGTCACAAAACATTCTATTAAAATTAGGGATGTGCCTGAATCCCAGTACTGTATTCGCAAAGAAAATGGCGTGTTCTACAGAAACCCTAAAGGGAATGAATACGAGATAGGAGTAAAAATATATTTGTGTGCTTTCTCTTGTAATTATACTGTATATTATACAATTGTATATTGTACATTATAAATACACAAGGCAATAAAAGCACTTTTGAATGCGTGTTCGCTTTTTACAGTACTTTCACTTTCAAAATTTGTGATCACACATACTACTACGGAGCGGCAGTACTTAGTGTCCCAGTTGTACATTTTACAAGATCAGATGTTTGTCAAGGGTGCTCAAGATCCGTAAATTATTCGCCATCGTCCTATCAGTTATCTCTCCATACTCTTTTTATGGTAAGTGAAATTTTATGTAATGTAATGTAACAGCTACCGCTAGTAAGTGGCTAACCATGTCCCTTCAGTGGCTCCGTAGAACTAGTTATTCGTTTTCTTTGCCTTTCTGAATACGGATTTAATATTCGGGCACATCCCTTCAGTAAGAATACATTAAAATTGACAGTAAAGGCATTTATGTCACAACGTGTTTCTCTTTTAAATAAATAATGTAGTTTTGAACTTTCTGTTCATCAGAGAATGTTAAAAAATTCAGTTTACAGAAAAATATTATGGAGGAAAAACCATTTTCAACATTGCAAATCAGCATATTAGAATGATTTCTGAATCATGTGACACTGAAGACTGTAGTAATAATGTTGTATTAAAACAGTCATTTTAAATTGTAATAATATTTAACTATAGAGTGTTTTCACGACGCATCATCAATCGGCCATACTGGCGGCACTGAATGTAAATAATGCCACTGAACTGCACGAAGCATGTATATTTTGCTGATTATTTAGTCTGAAAATGGTCAATTATTGTCATGTTTTGGGCTGTACTAATCAGTTGGAACAGGAATACATTTGGAGAACTATACTCCCACAGCGATGCCATAGAAGATCCATCTTCGGTTCCACAAAGAACCATTCAGTCAAAGGTTCTTTAAAGAACCATATCTTTCTTACCTTTTTATAATCTGAAGAATCTTCTTTCACCACAGAGAACCTGTTTTGAAACAGAAAGGTTCTTAAAATATTAAAGGTTCTTTATGGAACCATTTAGACAAAAACGTTCTTCTATGGCATCGTGAAGCACATTTATTTTTAAGAGTGTACTAGGCCCTTCTCTATATGATTTAGCAGCTTCCACATATTTTTTCTGTGGTTTAGACAGCATAAATTAGCAGAACAACGTATTCAGTAATACATTAACTGTTCAATCAATGGTGTTGTTTACATTCAAGTATCTCCAATATGGCCAATATGGTAACTGACCAAACCGTGACACCGTGAAGTGAAAACCCTCTATATTAATATTAATCACTGAAAATTTTGAATCAAAAGAACAATTCATTCACAAACCAATCATTGTTACATTACATCTTTCAAAACATCTGATGTATGTAGAAACTATTTTTATTCAGAAATTGATAGTAAGTTTCCAACCTAGTCTCATGACGAAAACTTGTGGGATCATTTTTGCAAAATGCAAAATACGTACCAATAAATACTGTTTCCAACAGTTTCCTCCAGAACAGATGAACAAACAGGTTCATCCCAAGGATTCCGCATCCTAAGTCCGTTTCCGTGCCGGCTGAGATACCGAGCAAGCTTGTTACGTCCGGAAAGCGAAACATATGGAGCTGTAATCATAATAACCACCTCTAGTGGGCATTTCTGTTGGAAACTGCAGTGATATGTACCTACTGGTACATATTTCGCAGCTAGTTTTGATGTTACACAGAAGAAAATGAATCATACGGGTTTGGAACACCATTAGAGTGAGTAAATGTTTAAAGCAAACTATATCAAATGTGACTTTAATGTAATTATTTTTAGTATTCATGAACTAGTTTTAAAGCCATAACTATTTTGAAGTAATGATATTGATTTTAGTCCCTGAAATATGAATTATGTTTCCCCAGAGGGTTTTTTAGCATGAGGTCCCCACTGCACAAGGTGAATCATTAAGCTGACACACAGTTTGTCAGGCAACTTGTTTGCGTCATCACGTCCGCTATGATGCATGGAGAATGGAGCTCGCTCCCACTCTGGAAACGTTAAGTGACTGAGTGTCATTTATTCTTTTAATATAGCACAACATTTCCAGCCATTCGTTACAAGTGGAGGAGCATTGCAATACTAGCCTAGTCTACACATCATTTAGTCATAACTCAAAATGATTATAATTCAGACACAATGCAGCGTGCCACTGTTTAATATGCATATGCGTCCAAACCGTAAGCCTTTGAGACATGGACTCAGGTGTAATATAACAGTTGTGGTTTGCTTGTGGGAGGGAAATGCCACTCAGTCAATGAATGCCTTCGGTGAGGAAACATGTTTTGGAAATATGAAAATTGTTTATTGCTTTACGGATCCTTTTGTATGCTCACTACATAGCAATGTGCGGTTTAATGTCAGATGTGAGGCCGAAACAGCCCACTTCTTCTCAGGTCATCTGAAATGCTTTAAAGGCTCTTTATGAGACACATTGGTAACAACACATGATAATTAACAGTCTGGTCCCCCATCATTTTCTTGTCATTTTACCAGTTTCCTTCAGGAGCATGACAGCAAATGCATGTAATTGGGTATGTATATATAGATGGGACTATATAGTCTACCATATAGTACTATATATCAGTATATTTTAAAATGTAATTTATTCCTGTGATGCAAAGCTGAATTTTTAGCATAATTTCAATCACATGATCATTCAGAAAGCATTCTAATATACTGGTTTGCTGTTCAAGGAACATTTCTTATTATTATCATTGTTGAAAACAGTTGTGCAGCTAGATATTTCTGTGGAAACTGTGATACGTTTTAAAATAATGGTTAAAAAGAACATATAAATCTTTTTAACATTATAAATGAATGCATCCTTGCATCTAATATTATATTACATTACATTATATTATATAAAAATGATTTCTTTTTTATTCTACACAGCTTTTGTATTCCACATGGATGATTTAGGCAATGGTTAAATAACATCTAGTGTTAATTAAATAAGCATGTTTGCTTTCCTTTTGATAAGTAAACATATTTTACCGTTTTATTTGTTATTCTGGTCAGTAATTTGTGTGGAGCTGAACTGGTGTAGACACACGTGGAGAAATCTCAAGTCGCTTGTGAATAACAACAACTAATCAAACACTTTATTTTGCATCTCCTCAGGGGTGAGACTTCATTTTGAGAAATGGAAGGAAAAGGAAATTAAAAGAAAGAAAGTGTCAAAACAAATACTGTATATGTTTTGCGAGGGGAGAGGTAGGAATTTATTTTTTTATGCTATGATTCATGTTTTGTAATGTATAACAAATACTAAAGATAAATGTTACATTAGCTCCACTGGGTTATGACAACCCTGTGTACTGTACAGGGTTAGAAATGCTTAGCTCAGCCACCTACATGAAGGATATTATCCAGTAAAAAGATATTATCCACTGTCAAACCAACATACTGGAAAATTATTTTCCTGACGCTCTTGTTTTGTTTGTGACCTGCAAAAATTCTGTTTGCTTGTTTTATCGCTTATGTTTTGTGAGTGCTTCCTAACCCATGCAGCAAATATACAGTTTTGGTCGTTTGAGTCCAAACATTAGAACACAAAATGATAGTCTAGAATAATGTGACTATTTAGTTAGCACATTCCTAGCTACTATGAATTAATTCATTCATAAATTATCTGGCCAAATTTAGTTTGAAATGTAATGAAATATATATTTTTAAAAGCAATATCACACTCTTATGAAAGCTAATTTGTGAGGCAAAATAAAAAAGTAACACTAATAATAATATCTGACATTTCAGATTTTTTTTGCAATTTTTTTTAGGGGGGAAAAGTGAGAATTGCTACTTTTTATAGCACTTTTTTAATTTTTTTTATCTTCGCATTCTGGTCTCTTGTTTATGGAAGCCCGTTTCCGACACTCAATAAAAAATAAACATTTATGTCACAATTGTGAGTTTACATCTCACAATTCTCGCAAGTTTTTTTTCTCAGAATTGAGTGACAAAAACTTTTTTTCATGCAGTTGCAAGAAATAAAGTCAGAATTGCGAGAAACAAAGTCAGAATCGTGAGAAATAAAGTCAAAATTGCCGGATATAAACTTGCAATTGCGAGAAATAAAGTCGGAATTGTGGGATATAAACTTGCAATTGCAAGAAATAAAGTGAGAATTGCGAGAAAATAAAGTCGGAATTGTGAGAAATAAAGTTGGAATTGTGGGATATAAACTTGTAATTGCAAGAAATAAAGTCAGAATTGCGAGAAATAAAGAACTGCTAGAAATAAAGTCAGAATTGTGAGATAAAAAGTCTGAATTGTGGGATATAAACACATTTGCGAGAAATAAAGTCAGAATTGGGGGATGTAAACACAATTGTGAGAAATAAAGTCAGAATTGTGAGAAATAAAGTCAGAATTGTGAGAAATAAAGTCAGAATTGGGGGATGTAAACATAATTGTGAGAAATAAAGTCAGAATTGGGGGATGTAAACACAATTGTGAGAAATAAAGTCAGAATTGTGAGAAATAAAGTCAGAATTGTGAGAAATAAAGTCAGAATTGGGGGATGTAAACATAATTGTGAGAAATAAAGTCAGAATTGTGAGAAATAAAGTCAGAATTGCGGGATATAAACTTGTAATTGCAAGAAATAAAGTCAGAATTGCGAGATAAAAAGTCTGAATTGTGGGATATAAACACATTTGTGAGAAATAAAGTCAGAATTGTGAGATAAAAAGTCAGAATTGGGGGATGTAAACACAATTGTGAGAAATAAAGTCAGAATTGTGAGAAATAAAGTCGGAATTGCAGGATATATAAACTCGCAAATTGCAAGATATAAAGTCAGAACTGCAGAATATAAACTCACAATTGTGAGAAATGAAGTCACAATTGCAAGAAATAAATAATTGCGAGAAATAAAGTCAGAATTGCAGAATATAAAGTCAGAATTGCTGTATATAAAGTCAGAATTGTGAGAAATAAAGTCAGAATTGTGAGATATAAAGTCAGAATTGTAGGATATAAACTCACAATTGCGAGAAATAAAGCCAGAATTGTGAGATATAAAGTCAGAATTGTGGGACATAAGCTTGCATTTGCGAGAAATAAAGTCAGAGTTGCACAAAATAAAGCTGGAATTGCAGGATATAAACTTGCATTTGCGAAAAAATAAAGTCAGAATTGTGAGATAAAAAGTCAGAATTGTGGGATATAAACTTAAATTCTGACTTTTTTTCACATTTATAAGTTTAAATCCTGCCAAAAAAAAAAGTGAGATATAAACTTGCAACTGCAAGTTATAAAATCCATTTCTGAGGGGGGAAAAAGACTGCTCTTGGAATTGCGAGTTTATTTCTCACAATTCTGGCCTAATAAACAGTTGTGTGTTATAAAGGCAGAGCTGTTAGTTTATATCTCGAAAAAAGTCACAATTGTGAGATACAAGCTTGCAGTTGCGAGAAATAAAGTCAGAATTGCAAATTACTAACTTGCAATTGCAAGAAAAAAAAAAAATCTTAATTGCAAAATGTAAACTCAAACTTATGAGTTCCTAACTTGCAATTGTGAGAAAAAAGGTCTGAACTGTGAGATATACACTTGCAATTGTGAGAAAATAGGCTTCCATACACACTTGCTTATGTGCTGTTGCTTAAACATTGCTTAACGATCAATAGGAACAGGAGACCAGGACCACCACGTGAGAATGTTGTAAATATTGGTTCTCAAATGGAAAGTCAGCCAGAGAGGGACCTTGACCTGCCAAAAGTTGAATAAAAGTAATTATTAGCGCTCCTCGCGGTGCACATTTCCTCTGATGCTAGACAAATGAAGGCTTGGTTAGCCGAGATGTTTGCTTCATCATTCATTCCCCCCACCCACAGCTGATTGATTGCTGTGATTTTATTAAGAAAAGGAGAAGGGGAAATTGAAAAATGCTGGTTGCAGTGTGGAAACACAGCGTTGATTATAAACTCTTAGGCGAGACAAAGGGGCCACCTTTCCATTTTGTAGCCCAACAAATAGGCAGCAGGTGTTTTTGACAGGTGTCTGATTGCATGCTACAAAAGACATTAAAAAAGCAAACAAATTGATGCATTTTTGTGCCTCTCATGGTAAATGGAGTTGGGCCTGATGGATGCCATTACCCAGGGATCTGATTGGCGGGACGCAGTGACTGAATAGCACAGGTGTTTTGCGGAGAACAGTTTGTGTATCTGTTGAGCGTTCTTGCTTAAATCGGGATCTTCTTAAGTGTAGAATGGTTCACTATGGCAGTGTAATTGGTTTAACCTTTTAAATGGATAGATGATTTCCCATAGTATGACATGTATGATTGAATTATAATATCTATATTGAATGGAGCATATGCAGCCTTCCTTGCAAATTGGACAAACCTAAATCAGCGGTTCTTAAATGGTTTCGCTTCAGGACACAGATTGGTCTGAACACAACACAGTACCAAAATTGTTTATCACACAAAGGAAAACATAAATGTTTTTAAAATCAAATCAGACAAGACTTGGTACTGACACACATTTCACAAATCAATTCCATTCCAAATCACAAGGTGTTGATTCAAGTTGATTCTTCTGAAAAATTGTCAGGTACAGTACTTTTTTTTTTAAGGAAAGCAATCTCTCAACTAATGCTGTAAAATATACAAGGAAACATTGGTACATTACTAGACTATTAAAACTGAATGGTTCTGATTCACTCAAAAGAACTGAATCAGTGGGAATCAGACTATGCTTATTGTGCTGTATGTGTATGATTCATTAAAAAGAACTGACTCATACTGTAAGAGTCATGTTTGGGAATCACACTAAACCAGTTGCGCTGAACTGAAGTGGTGTGATTCATTTGGAAGTCAGACTTCACTTTTTGTGCTGTACTGTTATGTGTTTAATTCCCTAAAAAGAACCATCTCATCCTGTAAGAGTCATATGTTCAGGCATCACACTAAACGGGTTGCGCTGTATGGTTCTGATTCACTTAAAAGAACTGAATCAGTGGTGTTATTCATTTGAGAATCAGACTATACTTGTCGTGCTATATGTGTATGATTTACTAAAAAAGAACAGACTAATACTGTAAGAGTCATATGTTCAGGAATCACATGACACTGGTTGCATTGTATGTTTTTGATTCACTAAAACAAACTGAATCAGCTGTGTTATTTATTTGGGAATCAAACTATACTTGTTGCCCTATATGTGCGATTTGCCGGGGGGTATGGGGGGATTTCCCCCTCTGGTCTATGCATTCCCGGTGGGGATAAAAACATCCCGCGAACCCTCTCATAAGTCCCGATCTAAATCAAATGATTTGCGATACGCGCTTTAAAGTCCTTTCTGAATCAACTGATTTGCGATACGCGCTTTTAAGTCCCATTCTGAATCAACTGATTCGTGATACGCACTTTAAAGTCCTTTTCTGAATCAACTGATTCGCGATACGCGCTTTTAAGTCCAATTTTGAATCAACTGATTCGCGATACGCGCTTTAAAGTCATTTTCTGAATCAACTGATTTGCGATACGCGCTTTTAAGTCCCATTTTGAATCAACTGATTCGCGATACGCGCTTTAAAGTCATTTTCTGAATCAACTGATTTGCGATACGCGCTTTTAAGTCCTGTTCTGAATCAACTGATTCGCAATAGGTGCTTTAAAGTCTTTTACTGAATAAACTGATTCGCGAAACGTGCTTTAAAGTCCTGTTCTGAGTCAACTGATTCGCGATACGTGCTTTAAAGTCCTGTTCGGAGTCAACTGATTCGCGATACGTGCTTTAAAGTCCTGTTCTGAGTCAACTGATTCGCGATACGCGCTGTAAAGTCCTTTTCTGAATCAACTGAATCGCGATACGTGCTTTAAAGTCCTGTTCTGAATTAACTGATTCGCGATAGGCGCTTTTAAGTCCCATTCTGAATCAACTGATTCGTGATACACGCTTTAAAGTCCTTTTCTGATTCAACTGATTTGCGATACGCGCTTTTAAGTCCCGTTCTGAATCAACTGATTTGCGATACGCGCTTTTAAGTCCTGTTCTGAATAAACTGATTCGCGATAGGCGCTTTAAAGTCCTGTTCTGAATCAACTGATTCACGATACGTGCTTTAAAGTCCTGTTCTGAATCAACTGATTCGTGATACGAGCTTTAAAGTCCCGTTCTGAATCAACTGATTCGCGATACGAGCTTTAAAGTCCCGTTCTGAATCAACTGATTTGCGATACGTGCTTTAAAGTCCTTTTCTGAATAAACTGATTCGCAGTACGTGTTTTCTGATTCGTGATACGCACTTTAAA
Source organism: Garra rufa (assembly GCF_049309525.1). Taxonomy (NCBI): domain Eukaryota; kingdom Metazoa; phylum Chordata; class Actinopteri; order Cypriniformes; family Cyprinidae; genus Garra; species Garra rufa. Next base: position 25,189,290 of record NC_133374.1, read on the forward strand.
GTCCTGTTCTGAATCAACTGATTCGCGATACGTGCTTTAAAGTACCGTTCTGAATCAACCGATTCACGATACGCGCTTTTAAGTCCCGTTCTGATTCAACTGATTCACGATACACGCTTTAAAGTCCTTTTCTGAATCAACTGATTAGCGATACGCGCTTTAAAGTCCTGTTCTGAATAAACTTATTCGCGATACATGCTTTAAAGTCCTGTTCTGAATCAACTGATTCACGATACGCGCTTTAAAGTCACGTTCTGAATCAACTGATTCGCGATATGAGCTTTAAAGTCCTTTCCTGAATCAACTGATTCGTGATACGAGCTTTAAAGTCCCGTTCTAAATCAACTGATTCGCGATACGAGCTTTAAAGTCCCGTTCTGAATCAACTGATTTGCGATACACGCTTTTAAGTCCCGTTCTGATTCAACTGATTCACGATATGCGCTTTAAAGTTCCGTTCTGAATCAACTGATTCGCGATACGCGCTTTAAGGTCCCGTTCTGAATCAACTGATTTGCGATACGTGCTTTAAAGTCACGTTCTGAATCAACTGATTCGCGGTACGTTCCTTAAAGTCCTTTTCTGAATAAACTGATTCGCAGTACGTGTTTTCTGATTCGTGATACGCACTTTAAAGTCCTGTTCTGAATCAACTGATTCGCGATACGTGCTTTAAAGTCCCGTTCTGAATCAACCGATTCACGATACGCGCTTTTAAGTCCCGTTCTGATTCAACTGATTCACGATACACGCTTTAAAGTCCTTTTCTGAATCAACTGATTCACGATACACGCTTTAAAGTCCTTTTCTGAATCAACTGATTCGCGATACGCGCTTTAAAGTCCTGTTCTGAATAAACTTATTCGCGATACATGCTTTAAAGTCCTGTTCTGAATCAACTGATTACTGATACGCGCTTTAAAGCCCTGTTCTGAATCAACTGATTACCTATACGCGCTTTAAAGTCCTTTTCTGGATCAACTGATTCGCGATATGTGCTTTTAAGTCCTGTTCTGAGTAAACTGATTCGCGATAGGCGATTTAAAGTCCTTTTCTGAATAAACTGATTCGCGATACATGCTTTAAAGTCCCGTTCTGAATCAACTGATTTGCGATACGCGCTTTAAAGTCCCGTTCTGAATCAGCTGATTCGTGATACGCACTTTAAAGTCACGTTCTGAATCAACTGATTCGCGGTACGCTCCTTAAAGTCCTTTTCTGAATAAACTGATTCGCTGTACGTGCTTTGAAGTCCCGTTCTGATTCAACTGATTCGTGATACGCACTTTAAAGTCACATTCTGAATCAACTGATTCACGATACGCGCTTTAAAGTCCAGTTCTGAATCAACTGATTCGCGATACGCACTTTTGAGTCCCATTCTGATTCAACTGATTCATGATATGCGCTTTAAAGTCCCGTTCTGAATCAACTGATTAACGATACACGCTTTAAGGTCCTGTTCTGAATCAACTGATCTGCGATACGTGCTTTAAAGTCACGTTCTGAATCAACTGATTCGCGATACGCACTTTAGTCCCATTCTGAATCTGATCTGATTGGAGCGCTTCGAAACTGAATCATTTTGCAACGCAGTGGTTTACTGATTCAAAGTTTCAAAAAGCTCCCTTGATACTTTGCTCGCTTTATCTATATAATTTATTTGTTGTTTGAAATTAAATCATTACAATTAATAGGCCTAACTTACGATGTTTTTTATTAAATTGTGATCACGTTAGACAGTTTTTGTTGTATTAAAAACGTTTTATGACGTAACACTCATTTTCTAGTACTTGCCTAAAAAGACGGGTATATAATGTACGTTGTTAACAGATTAAGCTAACATTAGGTTACTTAGGCTATAGCCTTACTGGAGTTTGATCAACCTCCGCCTATGAAGAGAGAAAAAAGTTTTCAAAAGCAATTCTTCAATTCTGCTATTTTCACAAATCGCACCCTGTGTGTATGATTTACTAAAAAAAACAGACTCAAACTGTAAGAGTCATTTGTTTGGGAATCACACTACAACCACTGTGCTGTATGGTTCTGATTCACTAAAAAGAACTGAATCAGTGGTGTTATTCATTTAGCAATCATACTATAAATGTCGTGCTATATTTATATGATTTACTAAAAAGAACTGACTTATACTGTAAGAGTCATATGTTTGGAAATCACACTACAATTGTTGTTCTGTATGTGTTTGATTCACTAAAAAGAACAGATTCAAACTGTAAGAGTGTGAATCGCACTAAACCAGTTGCGTGGAACTGAATCAGTGGTGTGATTCGTTTGTGAGTCAGACTTTACTTCTTGTGCTATACTGTATGTGTTTGATTCACTAAATACAACCGATTACTTCTGTAATGAGACTACTGGTTGTGTTTTCTGCTTAACCAAGTGAATTCGTGAAATAGTTTTACTACAATGTTCCAGCTGTCAAAATGCACTTTTGAGAACCGTCATGGATGTCAAAACCAAAAGCTCTGTAAAGCTTTTTCTCCTCCTCGTGAAAAAAAAATACATAGTTTTGCTATGCTAAAGAGGCTTAGTTGCATTTTTAAATATGGATTTTGAGTGAGGATCCTCTTCCTGAATTATTACATGCAAAGTGAAGTAATTATCTTGTGATTTTGGAGATAAGGCAGCGGTCAGTGCCACGGATTACATTTTCTTAGTATTTGGAGAAAGTCAGAGCAGACCTGGTCCATGGCAGGGAGATTTTTAATGTGAAGTCCAGGTGGGTGAGCGCAGGTTTAGTGACTGTTCTGTGACCTGTGTTCTGTCGGTCGTAGTGGGAGGATGATGTCCCTGTCAGCTCCTCTCACCCTTATGTTCTCATTATCCACCTCCTGTCCCCATGCTCCAAATGACAGACTCAGGGACAGGAGCACACAGACTTCCACCACAGACAATTATATAAAGAAATAGTACATTATGGGGGAAAAGGGAGAATATAATCTAATAGATGACCTTCCGAAAAATAAGCATTTCATCAGTGTGGGTTCAGTTAGAGTTAAGTCGGAATAAATATTAGCGTTTATCTTGTATCCAGTGGAAAATGGCCAGCAACAGAGCAAGAATAGGTTCTTTTCACACTCTCTGATAACTATTCACACATATCTAAGAGGCTGGTATCAGTACATATGCCGTCTGGTGAGAGAAGCGCTTTCTGCTTGATCTCATGGAAAGCATATACAAATGTTTCTTAAGTGTAGTGAACATATGACCATAAAGAACACTTACAGACAGCTTGAATAGTGCTTTCATTAGTTTTTCCTAATTTATGCTCAATGGCCATTAAACACACTTGGCGTTGGTAAAGAAAGAGATTGTGAAATGACAAAACATGAAAGATCATAGACAACGTGACTATTAAAACGATAGTTTACACAGAAATTGTACCATTGTTTACTCACCTTGGTAGTTTATATTATTAATAATATATATTTTTTATTTTTTTTATTTATTTAGTTTTATTTAGTTTTCATGTTATTTTGTTTTTTGTTTTGTTTTGTTTTGTTTTGTTTTGTTTTGTTTTGTTTTATTTTTATTTTATTTTTATTTGTGTATTTTGTTTTATTTTGTTTTTCATTTTCTTTTATTTAGTTTTTTTGTTTTTTGTTTTTATGTTATTTTTTGTCTGTTTTGTTTTATTTATTTATTTCATTATTTTTTCTTTTCTTTTCTTTCATTTTCTTTTATTTTGATTTGTTTTGCATTTTGTTTTATTTAGTTTAGTTTTTGCTTTATTTTATTTTATTTATATATATACAGTCAAGCCCGAAATTATTCATACCTCTGGCAAATTTTGACTTAAAGTTACTTTTAATCAACCAGCAAGTTTTTTTTTTTTTTTGAACGGAAATGACACAGGCTTACATACATGTACAAGAGGCATCATTGTGTAAAAAAATATTTTTCAGCTTTTATTTACATTTAAACAAAAAGTGGCACGTGCAAACTGTCACAGTCTATGTGAAAATCCAAAGTTCTATACCATTCCAAATAGTCCAAGGTGTTCTAAATCATCCTAATTACCCTGATTCATTAGGAACAGTTGTTTTAATCAACTCAACAGGTGAAATACAGAAGCTCTCTGCTGTTGGTTTTTGGACAGTCATGGCTGTTTTTTTTGCAGGTCTCTTCATATAACAACAGTTCATAGAGACCAAGGGCTGTCAAAGGACCATGAATTAAGGATTTGTTTCCAACTAATTTGTTTCCTGGTTTTAGATCAATTGTGGCTGATATTTAACTAAATTAATTCCTGCCTTCATTTCAGGGAAATCATGGACATGTTGTAGTATTTTGTTCCCTCATTTTAATTGACTTCAAAGAATAGTTCACCCAAAAATGAAAATGTGCTGAAAATGTACTCACCCTCAGGCCATCCAAGATGTAGATGAGTTTGTTTCTTCATTGGATCAGATTTGGAGAAATGTAGCATTCACTTGCTCACCAATGCAGTGAATGGGTGCCGTCAGAATGAGAGTTCAAACAGTGAATGGATTGGTGAGCCAGTAATTTAATGCTAAATTTAGAAGAAAGGTAATTATCTACATCTTTGATGGCCTGAAACTATTTAAAAGTAGCTACAAATTAAGTTGTGAAAACAATACTAAAGTAACAAGTTTTAATGCATAAGTGTTGATGAACTATTGCATTAGTGCTTTAAATGTAGCGTTTTATTAATATAATTATTACCTTATAATGAAAGCGATGGGTTAGAAGTCTTTTTGTAGCATCATATAAACTTTTATAAGACGCTATTAAAGCACAGAATCACTTTCACAAATGGTCCAAGAAAGAATGTCATTGTTTTCCAGCCGGGAGCATTGAGGTGGTCGTAGGACCTAATCGCGTGTCCTTGGGCGCACATGGCATGCACAGATTTTTCCATCAGATCCCCGTTAAGGTACACTTTGAATCTCCACCCCTACCCTTTTAATTAAATGAAAGCACAGCAGGTCACATACAAGCTCAAAGTCACACCACAGAAATGGACAGAAGCGCATAGCATTGTGCTCATGGTCGGAATACGCAAATATGGCTGCTCAGCGGGGTAACCTGAAATATAACTGTGAAATTAAAGGGGAAATGGGGCTGAATATCTGCAGGGCACAATTCAGAGGTCAACTTTAGCTGCTAATGTGATTTACTAATGTAGATACTATATATAAACACTTCGCTTGATCTTAGCTACTTAAAGGAATGGTCTTCAATTACTCACCCTCATGTTGTTTCAAATGTGTATGACTTTCTTTGTGAGACTTTTTGAAGAATGTACTGCTTTCTGTTGTGCAAGTGTTTACAATGAATGGTGTCTAGAACTTCAAGAAATATCATGAAAGTGGCCTGAATGGCTTGTTACTCACTGGTATCTTTCTGATATATGTGTACTGTTGTGAGTAATTTCCTGATCATTTACTCACCCCCTCGTCATCCAAGACATCCATGTCTTTCTTTCTTCAGTTGAAAAAAGTAATTTTTTTAAAGGAAACATTACAGGATTTTTCTCCATATAGTGGACTTCAATGAGGATCAACAGGGTTGAAGGTCCAAATTGCAGTTTCAAGAAAAATCCTGGAAAGTTTTCCTTAAACCCTTAAATTATCAGAAAGTTTTGATTCTGGATGTGAACTAAGCCTTTAAGTTGAAAATTATTCATTCAGATATTTTCATGAATTATTACAAACCCTCCAAGGAAAGTTATGGCAGATTTTAAATGAATAACAACTTAAATAGCCATCTGTTCCTCACACAAAAGTGTCATATAGCTTCAAAAGACTTGAAATATGCCAAATAAGTAATATGGGCAACTTTATAAGTCTTTTAAGAAGTATTTAGTTTGAGGTCAAAAGAAGTCTCTTATTCTCACCAAGCCTTCATTTATTTGATAAAAATAGTAAAGTGACAAGTGAAAACAGTAATAGCCAGAACATTTTTATGGTTATCAGTATCAAAAACTATTCTTTTTAAATTATTTTAAAGCATTTAAAGAAAGTTTGTCAGAGCCCTTGTTATTCTTAATTTTGACGTTAATTTCCATTTTTACACCAGACAGTTGAGGTCAAATGTTTACATACACATTGCAGAATGTGTAAAATGTTAATTATTTTACCAAAATAACAAAGATCATACAAAATGCATCTTATTTTTTATTTAGTACTGACCTGAATCAGATATTTCATGTAAAAGATGTTTACATATAGTCCACAAAAGAAAATAACTGTTGAATTTATAAAAATTACCCTGTGGAACCTGAAAAGTCCTTCAGGTTCCACAAATTCTTTGGTTTTTCAGCATTTTGTGTATTTGAACCTTTTCCAACAATGAGTGTATGAATTTCAGATCCATCTTTTTAACCACTGAGGGACTTATGTGCAATTATTACAGAAGGTTCAAGCGCTCACCGATGCTCCAGAAGCAAAAATTATGAATTAAGAGCCAGGGTGTAAACTTTTGAACAGAATGAAGATGTGTACATTTTTTCTTATTTAGCTAAATATCATTTTTTTTTTTTTATTTAGTACTGCCCTTCAGAAGCTACAAAAGATACTTATATATGTTTCCCAGAAGACAAAATAAGTTCAATTTACCCTGATCTTCAAATTCAAAAAGTTAATGCATGTTTTTTCCTTCTGGAGCATTAGAGAGTGTTTGAAGCTTCTGTAATAGTTGTATATGAGTCCCTCAGTTGTCCTCAGTGTAAGATGGATCTCAAAATCATACAGTCATTGTTGGAAAGGGTTCAAATACAAAAAAGTACTGGAAAGCCAAATAATTTGTGGGACCTGAAGGACTTTTCTGAAGAACAGCAGGCTGTATAACTGTTCAGGACAAACAAGGGGCTCATGAGCAACTACCACTGAACAAAGAAAATAAAACACAGCTGTGGATCATTCAGATAACAACACAGTATTAAGAATCAGGTGTATGTAAACTTTTGAACCGGGTCATTTTTATAAATTCAACTATTACTTTCTCTTGTGGACTATATGTAAACATCTTTCATGTGAAATATCTTATTCAGGTCAGTACTAAATAAAAATAGCATGCATTTTGGTAAAATAATTAACATTTTGTATATTCCGCAAGGTGTATGTAAACTTTTGACCTCAACTGAATATATCGGTTCAAATTATCGGTTATCGGCCTACTTTAGTAATCGGTAAACTCATATCGGCCAGCCCCTATCAGTAATATTGTAAATATTGTCTTAAAATAACTGTAAATTTATTTGATTTTATTTCTAAACATATTTACTGTTACATTTGATCAAATCATTGCATTCTTTTTGGATAAAAGTATTAATTTCTTCCAAAAAAACATCACCTGATCACAGGCTTTTGAATTGTTATATTTATACACCCCCATGTTGTTTCAAATGTGATATTTTGTTTAATTTTTGAATTCTTGGCCACTCTTTTCAGTGAATAAAATTGAATCTGGGGTCAAATCTCAAAGCAAGAGAGTTAAAGAATCTTCATACAGGTTTGGAACGACATGAGGGTGAGTAAATGAGGGTCCCCAAAAAGGTGTAATGTGATTTACTGTAGCTCTTTCCTCAAATCCAAATATTTATCAGTTTTGTAGATGTAACATATTGCACAACTGGCGTTTGAGAGGAATCAGCTTTCAAAATCATCCTTTTTGAAAGATGCCTTGCTAGCACAGCTGTCTAAACTCGGATGGCATCAGATGAGCTTCTGCTGAAATCTGACCATCAATATCTTGTAAGAAGACTGACAGCGGTGACATCTAATCACTGCCCTACTGACATGCAATAACTCCTGTCTGATACACGTCAGGCTGAGGAGCTTATTGACATGAGGATCCTCTATTTATAGCGCTGTATGTCTGCTGTGAGCGGCTGGATGAATCGAGGAGACTTTTTACAGGACTCATTAGCCTCATGCTGTTTATCATACACTGTCTCCATATTAATTGATCTACTTACAAGCTTGAAATGTATGTGAACGTGATTGTTGGATATGGAGATATTGGACATCTGTTGAAATGTTTGAGATATCTTTAATTATAATAAAGTTAGGCCTAACGCTAATGTTTGGGAAATTTCCCTCAAGGCAAATGATGTGTTTTTATAGGAGAAAGTCTGCAGATTTATACTTTTCCAGTGAGTCATACTGATTCTACATAATGTCAAAAAATAAGATTGTTGGAGGGTGCTGACCTGACTTTAGGTACACTGATGTCCCAGAAGTTTGATTTTAGTTTCACATTAAGGTCAAGTGTTTTTTTTTTTTTTTTACTTTTCAAAAGCCATTATAAATAGAATTGTATTCTTGTACCAGAATTTCAATCTTAAGATAAGAAAGAAAATATATATATATATTTAAAACTTTCTCATCTAAACAGTGCAGGATTATTACAGTTACCAAAAAAAGTGTTACTTAAAATAAAATATAAATTAACTTAAACTATTTTAATTATAAATAGATTTGATCTTAAGATGGGGGAAAATATATTATTTTTCAAAATTTCTAATCTAAACAGATCAAAGTTATTATTATTATTAACTACAAAAGTGGGGGGTTCCCCTTCGGGAACGTCGAGCTGCGTCACTCCGCTTTGGGAACGCCTCCAGCGTGCCCACGCTCTGAATCACGTGTGAAATCAGTCCAATAGAGAGTTACGTATGACGTCACGGACGGGGTGACGTCAGGAGCCAGGAAGCTATAAAGCACATGCGGTGAATGCAGCCGGCAGCTTCTGTCTTTCAGTCGCGCTCTGTGTGAATTGTTTGTCTGTTAACACTGTTTTTGAGGCCAGTTTGCTTCACTTTTATTTGAGTGTTAACATAGATAGAGATGGGCGATAGCAAGCGTTTTAAGAAGTGTATTCCTCCGTGCCAACGTTACATCACGGCCGAGGATACACACGCTATGTGTGTTGCTTGCTTGGGAGTGAGGCATGCCCAGTCAGCCTTTGAGGAGGCTGACTGTGTGCATTGTTTGCGGCTTCCCCTCCGCACGCTTCGCTCCCGGAGGGCTCTTTTTGAGGAAGGAGCCCTCACCAGCGTTCCTCGCGGATCAGGTCCCGCTTCGGCTGAGGCTGAGCGGCGCCTGCATTCGTGGGGATCGCAACTGGATCTGGTATCGAGTTTGGAGACGGGCGAGCCCCTTTCTCCATCCTCCTCTGCCAGATCCATGCCTCTCTCTGGCGTAGAAGCCCGCTCGTCGGTTTCTTCTCGCCAGGAGGAGCACTCGCCGCTGCGTCTATCTTCCTCTGAGGAGGGAGATATGGATGTAGGCGAGCAGGCTGGAACCACGCCCGCCCAGCCACTCGAGTACGAGGAGTTAATGGAGGTGATCACCCGTGCTGTTGCCAAGCTCAACATCAGCTGGCCAGACGTGGTGACTGGTGAGCAGAAACCGACAAAGTTAAATGAGCGGTTTCTGCGCCCAAAAGCCCCACCTCCACGCCGAGGTCTGCCATTTTTCCCCGACCTCCACACTGAGGTGTCGAAGTCGTGGGGAAAGCCATTTTCGGCCCGTGTTCACGCTCAGTCTGCCTTCACATATTCCAACGTGGTGGGGGCTCGTGAGCACGGTTACGGGACGATGCCTCAAATCGAACAGACGCTTTCTAGCTATCTGTCCCCGAGTTCAGCATCGTCCCTAAAGACCTCGGCACTCCCCAGCAAGCCCTTAAGAACAACATCTTCCTTGCTGGGGAAGGGCTACTCGGCAGCAGGTCAGGCCACAGCCTGCCTTCACACCATGGCAGTGCTGCAGGCATACCAGGCTGACCTGTTGAAAGAGTTTGATGAGGGCGAGGACGGGGCGGCGGTCGATGTCAGCGAGCTGCGTCGTACCGCCGACCTTGCTCTGCGAGCCACCAAGGAGACCGCCCGTGCCATTGGGCGGTCTATGGCAGCCATGGTGGTCGCAGAGAGACACCTCTGGTTGACCCTGTCGGATATGAGAGACCACGACAGGGCCGTCCTGCTTGATGCCCCGCTTGTGCAGTCTGGCCTGTTCGGCGACGCGGTT